>NC_083341.1:50485755-51085755 GCF_019175385.1 Lycium barbarum | reverse complement strand
AATCTTCGCTAGCTACAACTATTCACAAGAAATGAAGATGGACTTAGCCATTCAAACTTTTGACTCAAAGCTTGTCAAATATTGGGAGTATGTGAAATGTTGTGGGAGACAAGTGAGGAGTCCCATCAAGACTTGGGAGGATATGAAAAGGATATTGAGAAGCCAATATCCCAAGCCACATGTGAGAAGAAATGATTCTTTGAGGGGTACCTCTTTTGAGAGAACCCCATGCTTGAAGGCAAGGACGGCGGCCACAACCATTCCTTCTATTGGTCAAAGGAGCTTGCATGAACACCAAGGTAAGATCACTTATCCTTATACTCCTACATCTTTGTGTAATTTTAATGTCAAATCAAGTATGAAAGTTAGTTTACCTTACGTTAAGCCTAATGCTTCTTTGCTATGCTTTGGTAATATCATTGTTAAAAATGTCCCCACACTAGTTGATCCTATTGATGACCGAATTGATCCTTCTTGTAAGGTCGATTTGTGTCCACCTAGTGTTGACACTTGTGCTTTGAATGATAGTGCATTATCGAATGAAGGTGCTCAAACACTAGTTGATCCTTTAGATGACCAAATTGATTCTTCTTGCAAGATCGATTTGTGTCCACCTAGTGTTGACACTTGTGAGTTAAATGGTAGTACAATGTCAGGTGGTCATCATGTTAGTAATTCTTGCGAGTTTGACATACTACCAACTAGTGTTGATCAACTTTCTTGTAATGATAATTCACTACTTGAGGATCCTTGTGATGTGTTTAATGTACCTCTAGTTAGTGATAATGTTGATATAGTTGGTCAATTGAAAGAATGTGACATCTCACCCTTGTTTGTTTCATGTCAAAATGGGTCTCTTGATCGTACTTTAGTGTCACGTGATAAGACTCCAATTTGTAGTGGTGATGTGTGTCATGTAGATAGTCATGTGAGCGAAAATGCATTAAAAGACAACATTGGTTCTTTTGAGAGTGAAATGACATGCTTTGACTCCTCATTGTTCATGGATTACTCTCTTGTAAAGGATAATGTTTTATTTGAGGATGACATGACTAATGAGAGTGAAATACCTAGTGGGATGTTTTGTAATGTTGAAAGTGTGGCCACTTTTGGTGACTACATGGTATTTGAAAATCCATTATGGGATGATAACTCTCTTCCCTATGATGGAAATCCTCCCTTGAGGAATTGTGATCCACTTATTGGGAGGGGAAGTGTTCAAAAGAAAGGTGAAACTTGTCTGCAAATTGTTAATTCTTCCTTGGGTGTTCCGAATAGTAGTAGTATGATTGACCATGCTTTTGAGTTTAATAGTGAAACTACATTTGAAGACACTCTAGATCAAGTTATATTGCATGACACCTTTCTTTATTATCTTTTTGCATATGATTACATTCATGATCTTTTAGAGAGTGCATCTTATGGAGGGCGGGGTCCTATTGGGGTACTTAGTTATTGCCTTGCCCGTGATATGTGGGTATCTTTTCCCTTTGACCCCGGTGAAGTCTTAACTTAGTGTGAATGGTGTCATTTTGCAATTGAGGATCATTTGTATGTCCTGCCAACTTGGTGTCTTCAAACCCTTGGCTCTTTTAGAATATCCTCATTTCTTAATCTTTGGGTTAGCCAAGTTCTTAGTGCTCTACTTGAGAGTTTATGTTGCTTGAAAATGGTTGATAGTTTCTATATCACAAATTTGTGCTTACTTGGAATGGTGGTAGGTTAGTCCACCCTGACACTAACCCTCATCCTTTGAGGACTTGGTTTTTGTTTGTCTCCTTTATGGTTTTGCAAGGTTTAGATTCGAGGACGAATCCTTTTCAAGAAGGGGAGAATGATACAAGACCAACTCCATCAAGCTTCATGAAGATGGAGTCTTTAAAGATGACGGGAGGTTCACATAGGATGGCCTTCAAGATATGGGAGATAGCTTGGATGGAAGGCTTCAAGAACGTCACATTCAAGATATGAAAGATAGCTTGGGAGGCTATTTGGAGAAGGAGGCTATGCATGCAAAAGGGGCTAGTACTTAAATGCAAGCCTTTTCAAGTTTCACTTCCATAGAAGACATCCAAACAAGGCCCTTACTTCATTAAGAGTATAATTATAATAGAGCTAGTTGTCTTCGTTATTTTCTTAGTATAAATAGTAGACTAAACATTTCAATATGGAGCTTTTGATGAATGAATGAATATTTTGAGTGTTTTAGGGTTATCTTTAGAGAGAAACTTGTGAGAGGCCTTTGGTAGGCTCTTGTTGAATCTTGTGTTATTGAGAGGTTGGTTGCTTGGGAATTCAATTCCCTTGAGGTCAACTTAAGAATTTGGTGTTTCTTTTGATGATAATTTAGAGGTCTTAGTTTTATATAACTTTGGTTGCTAAATTGAATCTTAAGTTGTGTCAAATTATCTATCTTTTCTTTTCTTTTTGTTTGTCTTCTTAGTTTCTCGTTTTCGCATATCCGTTGTTGCATCACATGCCAAAAACTTAGAAGAGCAGCAATAGCCGCATAGGGGGAGCATCCAGTTTAGGTGGCACCCAGCACCGTATTTATGCTCTAGGTGGACAACAGGATCTTGAGTCCTCCCCTGACGTGGTTATAGGTATATTATCCATATTCTCTCATGATGTCTATGCATTGATTGATCCGGGATCCACGTTGTCTTATATCACTCCTTATATTTCTGGCCGTATTGGGCCGAAACCCGAGCCAATTAGACCTTTCGAGGTATCTACTCCGATTGGTAATCCAGT
Source organism: Lycium barbarum (assembly GCF_019175385.1). NCBI lineage: Eukaryota > Viridiplantae > Streptophyta > Magnoliopsida > Solanales > Solanaceae > Lycium > Lycium barbarum. Next base: position 51,083,001 of record NC_083341.1, on the reverse strand, counting down.
AATAGCTAGACAAGTATACAAAAACTGTGTGGTTGTGGTATGTGATCGTCAGACTAGAGTTGATTTGGTTGAACTAGAAATGTTGGATTTCGATGCGATTATAGGCATATATTGGTTGGCCTCTTGTTATGCTAATGTGGATTGTAGAACGAAAATAGTTCGGTTTCAATTTCCGGGCGAACCAATGCTTGAGTGGAAGGGTAACATAGCATCCCCAAGAGGCAGGTTTATTTCCTACCTTAAGGCAAGAAAGATGATTGCTAAAGGATATGTTTATCATCTTGTCCGAGTTCATGACACCGAAGCAAAGCCGCCGATTCTTCAATCCATCCCGGTAGTAAATGAGTTGTCGGATGTATTTCCAGATGAACTTTCAGGTCTTCCACCGAAACGAGAAATTGATTTTATTATTGATGTGTTGCCGGACACCGACCCTATATCTATTCCTCCTTATAGAATAGTTCCTGCAGAATTAAAAGAGCTAAAGGCTCAATTGAAAGATTTTCTCGAGAAGGGATTTATTAGGCCTAGTTCATCACCATGGGGAGCACCTGTATTGTTTGTAAGAAAGAAAGATGGCTCCCTACGAATATGCATTGATTATAGACAATTGAACAAGGTGACAATCAAGAATAAATATCCTCTCCCGAGAATCGATGATTTGTTTGACCAACTACAGGGCGCTAAATGGATTTCCAAGATTGATCTGAGATCGGGGTACCACCAAGTAAGAGTTACAGAAGAAGATATTCTGAAGATGACTTTCAGAACTAGATATGGCTATTATGAATTTCGGGTCATGCCGTTTGGGTTAACCAACGCCCCGACGGTGTTTATGAATCTGATGAATAATGTGTTCAGGCCTCTCCTAGATCTATTTATGATAGTGTTCATTGATGACATTCTAGTATATTTGCAAACTGAAGCAGAACATGCAGATCATCTGTGTACTGTCCTCGTAATTCTTCGAGCTCGTGAATTGTATGCTAAATTTTCAAAATGTGAATTTTGGATGAATTCGGTAACTTTTTTTGGCCTTATCATTTCAGCTGACGGCATTCGAGTTGATACTAAACAAAACTGAGGTTGTGAAGACTTGGCCGAGGCCTACAACGCCTACAGAGGTTCGAAGCTTTCTATGATTGGCAGGTTACTATAGGAAATTTGTTGAAGGCTTTTCTTCTATTTCAGCACCATTAACGACGTTAACTCAGAAATCAACAAAATTTCAATGGACTGATGCCTATGAGCATAGTTTCCGGGAATTGAAGGATAGATTGACTTCGGCCCCAATCCTGACGCTTCTAGAAGGGTCAGAAGGCTATGTTGTTTATTGTTATCCCTTCGATGTTGGGTTAGGCTGTGTATTCATACAGCATGGGAAGGTTATAGCCTATTCTTCCACGCAGTTGCGGAAGCATGAGAAGGACTACCCGACCCATGATCTTGAATTAGCGGTGGTTATTCATGCTTTGAAGATATGGAGACATTATTTGTATGGTATTCATGTTGATATTTACACAGATCATAAGAGTCTCCAGTATATTTTCAAGCAGAAGGAGTTCAATCTATCGCAGAGGTGATGGTTAGATTTGTTGAAGGACTATGATGTGAGTATTTTATATCACCCCGGAAAACTGAATGTGGTGGCCGATGCTCTCAGCCGCAAATCCATGGGAAATCTTTGTGAGGTCCCCCGGAGAAGAAAGAATTAATCTGTGAGCTTCACCACTAGCTAGCCTCGAAGTTCGTCTAATTGATTCAGACGATGCGGGAGTTGATATCATAACCTAACTGTTTCATCCTTAGACATAGAAGTGAAAAGGCATAAATATGAAGATCCCCAATTGAGTCACTATAAAGACACAGTTCCCCAAAAAGAGAAGTCACCATTTGAAGTTTTTGCAGATGAAATTCTCAGGTATCGAGGCAGGCTGTGGGTGCCAGATGTGGCAGGACTACGTCGTCAGATTCTGGAAGAAGCTCATCACTCCTGTTATTCTATTCACCCAGGAGTGACAAAGATGTACCATGATCTTAAGTTAATGTATTGTTGGGATGGAATGAAGAAATATATAGCAAAATTTGTAGCTCAATGCCCAAATTTCCAACAAATGAAAATTGAGCATCAGAAACCAGGAAGATTGCTACAAGCCATGGAAATTCCAACCTGGAAATGGGAAGTGGTCAACATAGATTTCATTGTAGGTTTGCCTCGTTCCTGGCGAAAGTATGACTCCATAGACTTACGAAATCAACTCATTTTCTTCAGTCAAAACCACATATTCGGCAGAAGATTATGCAAAGCTGTATCTTAAGGAGATAGTGCGACTTCATGGTGTCCCGGTAGCTATTATCACAGATAGGGGAGCACAATTTATTGCTAAATTTTGGAAGTCTTTCCAAGAAGGCTTGGGTACTCAAGTGAGACTTAGCATAGCATTTCACCCACAAACTGACGAACAAGCTGAGCGCACTATTCAGACCTTAGAAAACATGTTGCGGGCATGTGTACTAGACTTCGGAGGAAATTGGGATGAACATTTGCTACTTATTGAATTAGCCTACAACAACAGTTATCATTCTAGCATCCAGATGGCTCCGTATGAAGCTCTGTATGGAAGGAAGTGCAGGTCGCCATTTGGATGGTTTGAAGTCGGGGAGACACAACTAATAGGTCCAGAATTGATTCAACAAGCGGTGGAAAAGATCAAGGTTATCCGAGATCGATTGTTGACAATCCAAAGTCGCCAGAAATCTTATGCAGACAACCATCGGCGAGACTTAGAATTCCAAGTTAATGATTGGGTATTTCTGAAGGTATCATCGATGAAGGGCGTGATGAGATTTGGTAAGAAGGGAAAATTGAGTCCCCGGTATATTAGACCTTATAAAGTAGTCCGCAAGATACGCCAAGTAGTTTATGAGCTAGATTTACCTTCAGAACTTGAATCAGTCCATCCAATTTTCCATGTGTCGATGCTCCGCAAATGTGTTGGAGATCGATCTAGAATCGTTCCCGTGGATGATGTTCAAGTTACCGAAAGGTTGGATTATGAAGAGGTATCCATTGCCATATTGGATAGGCAAGTACGCAAACTTAGAAATAGAGAGTTAGCCTCAGTCAAGGTCTTGTGGTGAAACAATAACCGAGAGGAAATGACTTGGGAAGTGAAAGAAGACATGAAGTCCAAGTACTCGCAATTGTTTGCACCCCCAAAAGAGACTTAAGATGAGACGCTATTATCATAAGGTATGTGATGCTTTCTTTTTAATGTTTCTGGTCATGTGTGGCCATATTTGCTTGCTATTGTGTTGTAGCCCTGTGAGGTGATGTTATTGTGGGTTGTTGTGACATGATGGTAGCGCCATATTATAGGGGAAACTCTGGCAAAATTTCGGTAGAATTCCCGAGAACTTAAAATTCGAGGACAAATGTTTTTAAAGGGGGGAAGAGTGTTACACCTCGGAAAATTTTATGTCATTATACGACAAATATACTAACGCAGGGTAAGAAGTATGTGATGTCCCTACAAGTAAGAAGGGGTACTTAACGATTCTAACTAAGATTCCAAAGACATTTGACGCAAGAGAAGAAAGTTCGTTGAGGAAGGCAAAGTATGAGTCGTGTTTTGGAAAGGTTTTGCAAAGTTCCGATCTAAGGGTGATTTAATAATGTTTGAAGGAAGAGCTACAATGCTTCGTAGATTGTTGATGAAGTATTACGCAAGTGTTAAGAAGGTCCCACAAAGATTGGAAGTCATACGAAACAACACGAGCAATTTCGGAATTTCTGAGTTGTACGGCCACTTATACGGCCCGTATAACTTATACAGTCTGTATAAGGGATGGTATAACCTGTCCAGAGAGGGGTCTTTCACTGGAGGTATTATACAGTCACTTATACGGACCGTATAAGGGTCCGTATAATCCTCGTCGAGCAGCTTTTAATTTTTATAAAAGAGACCCCCAAGTCCTCATTTTTCATTTCATCCTTTCTCCACACCTCAAGAAGGTTCTAGAACACTCCATATATCTTATAAACACAAATCCAAGAGAGATCAAAGATCAATACAAAAAACTAGTAGAATCAAGTGCAAGAATGTTAGCTAGGGTTGATGGAAGCTAGGAATTTCTTTGGGAATTGAAGTTGAGTGAAGCATTTCCATCCAAAACCCATTCCTACACAATCAAAGGTGAGTTTTACACTTGTTTCATGTTCTTAAAGGTATTGAGTGGTTGAAAGACTTGGATTAGAGAGGAAGGTATAATATGAGCTCAAATATGGTAATAATGGTATCTTGAGTAGTAAGTTCAATTGAGTTATGATTCTAAGTATGAAATGAGTATAATCTTGTTATGAATGATGTCAAAGATGTTGAAGAAGCATTATATATGGATGAATGCGATGTTGGGTGATAATTATGGTTATGGATGACCTTAAGATGAAATTTTGAAAATTGAATAATATCTGTCTTAACAAGTTTATTGATCATGATATTGTGGATGTTGTTGTTGATGTTTGGGAGTTGTTATATTATATGGAGAAAGTTGTAGAAACAAAGGAAGTGCTGCCCAATTTTCGTTAGCCCTTAGTCGCCTTAGTTTAGCTTCAACTATGTTTCCGGTTATCTAATTTTAGTACGAATTCTCTTGAATGTAGAATTGTGAGTATCGGAGGAGAGCACTTAGTAGGTAAAGTTAGAGAGACGTAAAGGTATGTAAGGCTAGTCCCTTCTTTTTCTAAGGCATGATTCCTATAATATGACTTCATTTATCTTTCCATGACTTTCTCACATTCCGGAACTTATAAGTCTATGATTACTAAGGGCTACTCATAAGATAATGATGAGAGACGTGTTATGAATGTGATAATGATGACGATGAATCTAAATCTAGAGACCATAAAGCTCATGATGTGATATTCTTATGAAGCTAATGATCCTTATATGATTCCTTGATGTTGTTCATTGTTAGACTCACCTTATGATGCTAGTTCCTTCAAGGTGAAACATGATGATCATGATTGCTCCATAATTGCAGCGGGGGGTTCTCGACATTACGTCACCCCAATAGAGTTGTAGCTTTTACTTGAGTTCTTATGCATGCTTTGTGATAAGTACATAATGATAAGATTACAACGTGCCCACATGGCCGGGAAGACACCTCTAAGGCCTGCGGCGCATACACCATGTCTAGATGGCATGGGCAAACACCACTAGTGAAGGGCATGAGAGGTCTACCCCGGATGCGGGAGGCCCGTAAGTGGGCTAATGATTATCACACCGTACCTATATGGTCGGCAGTTACATACATATGCTTACATAGTATGATGTTGTTTATTACATGAGTTAGCATGCATGACTCCGCCTTAAGAGGCAATCAGTCACAGGTTACCCTTTTACCTTATATTCTTGCATCTCTTTATCATGTTATTGTGTATGCCTTACATACTCAGTACATTGTTCGTACTGATGTCCTTTCTTTTTGGACGCTGTGTTCATGCCCACAGATAGGCATGGAGGTGGCCCAGATTCTTAAGAGCTATTCAGTAGATTCACAGGAGCACTCCACTACTCCAGAGGTGCCATTTGTTGATACATTCTTTTGTGTACATATTCGGGTATGACGGGGTCCTGTCCCGTCCTTATGTCTCAATACTCTAGTAGAGGCTCGTAGATACGTATGCGTGGGTAGTAGATGTCTCATAAACACCCCAGTGTATATTTTGTATATCATTTTTGGTAGCCTCGTGGGCTAATGTATATATGTATTTATGTTTTGTAAATGTGGTCATCTTATGATAAGTCTCGTGTTGAGAATAATGTGTATTCAGGTTTAGTTTGATGGCAAGTATGATAGGTGGTGCTCGGTAAGGTAGCTCCAGGTGCCCGTCATGGCCCTAGTCGGGTCGTGACAGTTGGTGGGTCCAACAAGGCCCACCAATTCCATTTAGATCTAGTCAACCTCAACCATGGACGAGCATATGCATTAGTGCATAACTTGGAGCAGATAATTTTTATATGCATTTATTATGTTGGGCTTGATAAGCCCAACTCCCTATCTCTTATTATTTATTTGGCAAAAATTGATGAAATGTGTTTATTGGAACCCTCAATTGATTATCACGTAATTAGATGATACGAATCGAATTGGGGAAAGAACCCAAATCAATCCCAAACGCGAAATTTAAAGATACGAAGAAAAGGGGATGAGAAAAGAGGATAAAAGCAAGACCCAATTAGGGTGAATTTATGGGCAACCTTGGATATATTTAATCCAACACCTCCCAATCTAATTCAATCCTAAAAGAACCTATATTATTTGAAATCAAGGCAAGGGAAATTCAATTGAAATCCACAAATGAACAACCCTTCATGAAATCAATGGAATTAAAGGTTCAAAGACCAATAATGGAATCCACCATTAAAGCTACTAAACTAAGCTAAACCCTAGCTAAACAAACTATGATAATCCTATCATCACTCAAATATTCATAATCCAAAATCTATGTAATGAAATTAAAGACATGCTATTTATACAAGCAAAGTAAAGAAGACGAATAGGCAACTACAATGCTACCCTTAATGAATTAAGGGCCTTGTTTGGCTAGTCTTCTTAGTGTAGTCTTCAATTCAAGAATTGGCCTTCAATGGCCAAACACGCCCCTCCTTGCATAGATGGCCCTCTAATCAACCTTGCATGCATGGCCTTCTTGCAAGCATAACCTTCTTCGCACAAATAGCCAACTCCCGACCTTGTCCAAGTTTGCACATGTAGCCAATTTGCAGAAATGTCCCTATTTGCACGTTTGGCCACTTTGCGCATTTGGTCCCCTTTTTAGTAGCTTCTTTTTCAAGCCTCTCCCAAGCCACCTCCCACACATCATAAGCCTCATTGTGGGGCTTGTATGGGCCTCCAAAGGCCTTCAACGCCATCCTTATCATCCATACCGCTTGTAGAGCTTAAAGTTCCATATCTTGGCCTTGGATGTAAGTCTTGAAATGAGGTGTGCATGTAATAATTGAAATGAGGTGTGCCAAGTAGGATCATATCATTAGAGTTGCTAAAAATTGATTTTTATAAACCTTGCAAACTAATTTTGGAAATCGCTGTAGCTTGTATACCTTTTTCTAAAAAATTAAGATCGTTTCGATAACTTGGGTTAAAACCGATTGATTTTATAAAATTGGAGGACTGTCTTGGACGTTTAAAAACCTGTGGACTACTATTAATTACCTGATGGACTGACTGCGAACATATTTGAGACTTTATGGGACTGTTTGACTATTTTAATAACTTGGACTCTTAAACTAACAAATGGCTAAAATACCTGAAAATGTAAAATATGGTTCAGAAATGGTTAATAATACTATGCCTTAAACCATTTTTTTACACTTAATAAAACTCTTTTAAAACTTAAAAAAAAATCAGGTGGACTTACGTAGTGTTTGACTTAAGTTAAACGCCTTCGGGTTTTAACCTAGGTGTTCTAGTCCGAAACCCAAAACGCCCAATTTTGGGCAAAACTTTACCACTTTTATTTCTTGAAAGAATTGTATTTTGCATGAATGACTAACTTTTTATTGCGGGAAACTAAAACAAAAATATTTTTTATCAAAAATAATTTATATTTGCAAGGCATACTATTAGAACCCGTAGGTCAACCATATTCTACGGATATTTATTACCGGGGTGCCTAACACCTTCCCGGGGGATCACCAAAACCCTTACTCATACTTTGGTTAGATTAGTTTTATTTTAAAATTTAGCCATTTTAAATAAACCCTTTTCGAATTGGGTTTTCCTAATTTCATAAAAATTAGGTGGTGACTCTAAACAATATCCATTTAGAGCACCATCACGTAGAGGTATGTTTTTCCCTTTTCCCGGTATGTTTGACAACCGTACTTCCCCGGGACACTTTTCTTTTTAAATGATTCAAGTGCAAATGCAAATCGAAAAAAATATCAACCCGCTACACCTGGTCCTTGCAAGTACCCACAAAAAGGATCCTGATGAAGAACACATTGTTATATCTATTCCACCTTACAGAATGGCTCCCGCAGAGTTCAAAGAATTGAAGGAGCAATTGAAGGACTTTCTTGAGAAAGGCTTTATTAGGCCTAGTTCATCCCCGTGGGGAGCACCCGTGTTGTTTGTCCGAAAGAAAGATGGCTCCTTGCGAATGTGCATTGACTATCGGCAACTGAATAAGGTGACGATTAAGAATAAATATCCTCTTCTGAGGATTGATGACTTATTTGACCAATTACAAGGCGTCAAATGGTTTTCCAAGACAGATTTGAGATCCGGGTATCATCAAGTGAGAGTTAGGGAGAAAGATGTCCCTAAGACAGCCTTCAGAACAAGATATGACCATTTTGAGTTCCAGGTAATGTCATTTGGACTAACTAATGCACCCGCAGTGTTTATGGATTTGATGAACGATGTGTTCAAGCCTTTTCTAGATTTATTTGTGATTGTGTTCATCGATGATATCTTGGTGTATTCTAGATCCGAGGTAGAACATGCGGATCATTTGCGTACTGTCCTTAGAGTTCTTCGAGCTCGAGAGTTATTCGCCAAATTTTCCAAGTGTGAGTTTTGGTTGAACTCAGTGACATTTTTGGGGAACATTATATCAGCCAATGGTATTCGAGTAGATAGCCAAATGATTGAGGCCGTGAAGACTTGGCCAAGACCCACGACTCCTACAGAGGATTGTAGTTTTCTGGGCTTAGCAGGTTATTACAGGAGATTTGTAGGAGGTTTTTCTTCTATTTCTGTACCACTCACAAAGCTGACCCAGAAATCAACAATGTTTCAATGGACGGGTGCTTGTGAACGTAGTTTCCAAGAACTAAACGATAGATTAACTTCTGCCCCAGTCCTGACACTTCCAGAGAGATTGGAAGGTTATGTTGTTTATTGCGATGCTTCAGGCATTGGGCTAGGCTTTGTGTTGATACAACATGGCAAGGTGATTGCGTATGCTTTAAGGCAATTACGGATACATGAGAGAAATTATCCAACCCATAACCTTGAATTAGCTGCAGTAATTCATGCATTAAAGATGTGGAGATATTATTTGTATGGTGACCATGTGGATATTTATACAGATCATAAGAGCCTTCAGTATATCTTCAAATAGAAAGATTTGAATTTGCGGCAACGACGATGGTTGGAATTGCTAAAAGATTATGATGTTGATATCCTATATCACCCCGGAAAGGCGAATGTTGTGGCTGATGCTCTTAGCCGTAGATACATGGGAAGTTTGTGTGATGTTCGGCCAGAAAAGAGAGAAATGGCTCATAAGATCCAACAGTTAGCTAGCCTAGGAGTTCGAGTAGTGGACTCAGGTAGCATGGGAGCTACTATTCAGGATGCAGCAGTCTCGTCGCTAGTAGTGGAAGTGAAGGAGCGAGAATATGAAGATCCCATGCTAGTTCATTACAGATATACACTCTCTCAAAAGGAGAAGTCATCATTTAAGGTCTCAGGAGATGGAGTTCTCCGATGCCGAGGCAGATTATGTGTTCCTGATGTGGTAGGATTACGCCACCAGATATTGAGAGAAGCCCATTGCTCCCATTATTCTGTCCACCTCGGAGCAACGAAAATGTATCATGATCTTAAATCTATATATTGGTGGAATGAGATGAAGAAGGATATAGCGGAATTTGTAGCTCAATGTCCCAACTGTCAACAAGTGAAAATCGAGCACCAAAAGCGGGGCGGATTGTTGCAAGCTATAGAAATTCCAACTTGGAAGTGGGAAGTAATTAACATGGACTTCATTACAGGCTTACCCCGTTCTCAACGTAAGTATGACTCTAAATGGGTGATTGTGGATTGGGTCATGAAGTCAGCTCATTTCTTACTAGTTAGAACTACATATGTGGCAGAAGATTATGCAAAGCTTTATATTAAAGAGATAGTGCGACTTCACGGTGTTCCAGTATCTATTATCTCTGATAGAGGAACTCAGTTTACAGCTAATTTTTGGAAGTCCTTCCAAGAGGGTTTGGGGACTCAGGTGAGCCTTAGCACGGCATTTCATCCACAGACAGACTGACAAGCTGAACGTACCATTCAGACTCTCGAGGATATGCTACGGGCATGTATGATGGATTTTGGAGGTAATTGGGATGATCACTTACCACTTAGTGAATTTGCTTATAATAATAGTTATCATTCTAGCATCCAAATGGCACCGTATGAGGTGTTATATGGGTGAAAGTGTAGACCCCCAATTGGGTAGTTCGAAGTAGGAGAGACTAAATTGATAGGGCCAGACTTGGTCCAGCAAGCCATAGAGAAAGTTAAGCTCATACAAGATCGGTTATTAGCAGCCCAAAGTCATCAAAAGTCCTATGCGAACTATCGTCGAAGGGACTTAGAGTTCCAAGTTAAAGATTCGGTGTTCTTCAAAGTGTCACCAATGAAGGGTGTAATGAGATTTGGCAAAAAGGGAAAGCTTAGTCCTCGGTACATTGGGCCTTATGAGATTGTGCGCAAGGTAGGCAAAGTGGCTTACGAATGAGATAAACCTCCTGATTTGGAGTCAGTTCACCTAGTTTTCCATGTCTCGATTCTTTGTAAATGTGTTGGAGATCCTACTAGGATCGTGCCAGTGAATGATGTTCAACTGACAGAAAAGTTGACTTATGAAGAGGTACCCATTGCCATATTAGATAGGAAAGTACGGAGGCTTAGAAACAAAGAAGTGGCCTCAGTTAAGGTTTTGTGGAGAAACAATAACCGAGAAGAAATGACATGGGAAGCGGAAGAAAATATGAAATCCAAGTACCCGCACTTATTCTGACCCCCGAGAGAGATCCAAGATGAGACATCAAGATCATGAGGTATGTGTGTTTTCCTTTTTATGCATTTAGGTCGTGTGTGGCCAAACTCTATTGCTATTATGTTGTGGCCCTGTGAGGCATTGTTAGTATGGGTTGTTGTGACAGGATGGTAGTGCCATATTACAGGGGAAACTGTGGCGAAATTTTTATAGAATCCCCGAGAGCCTAACATTCGAGGACGAATGTTCTTAAGGGGGAGAGAATGTTACACCTCGAGAAAATTTTTCGTTAGTGCACAGTGAATAGACTAACGGAGGGCACAAAGTATGCGATGTGTTAATAAGTAATAAATAGCATTTGATGACCCTAATTGGGATTTCAAAGACATTCGAGGTAAGAGAAGAAAGTTTGCCAAGGAAGGCAAGGTATACGTTATGTATCGGGACAGATTTGCGAGTAACAAGTTAATGATGTTTTGGAGAAGAGTTATAGCATCCCTTAGATTGTTAATGAGGTGATAAACAAGTGTTAAGAAGGTTCCATAAGGATTGGAGATCAAACGAGTCGACAAGATCGAGTTCGGAGAAACTGGGCATTATACGACTCAACATACTGGCCGTATAAAATATACTGGCCGTATGTTAGGCCGTATATTCAGCCCAGATTGCCAGCCTCACTGGACCAAATCTACGGCTAGACACACGGTTAGTATAAATTATACGGACCATATGTTGGTCCGAAGAATTTGGTCGGGACAGGTTGTGTATTATTAATAAGTGGACCAAGTTCATTTCATTTCATTTCCTCTTCACTCCCCTTCTCTCTAGAACTCTCTAGAACATTTCTCCACACCTCTCCTACAAGAATTTAAGAGATATTAATGATCAACTTCTTCAAACCAAGAGAATCAAGTGTAAGAAACTCATTATAGCTCATCCAAGACAAGAAATCCAAGTGGAGGGGGAACTAGGGTTTTGCTCAAGTGAAGTGTTTCCACCCAAGGTCCATTCCTACACCATCTAAGGTAAGTTTTATGGTATTTCCATGTTTTTTGAGGTATTAAGAATTCAAAAGACTTGGATTGTAGAAGGAGATAGAAAATGGGTCATGAATGTGAGAATAGTGATATTTTTGAGTAGTAGCTTGGATTGCGTCATGGTTCTTTATATGTTGTGATTATGGTTATGTTATAAATGACATTAAGAACATGGGATAGACATTGTATATGAGTGAACGTAATAGTGTGCTATGACCATGGATATGGATGATTTGAAGTGAATTGGGAAATATGGATAATGTAGGTGAATAAAGGCTATTGCTTATGAGTTTGTGAATATTATTATAGATGTTTGGGAGTTGATATATGATATGGAGGAAGTTGTGTAAATAAAGGAGATGCTGCCCAATTTTCTCTAGCCTTAGTCAAGTATGCTAAGCTATCGATATTTTAACGTTAGTATAACTCTAATGAAGGTAGAAATGGGAGCTTTGAAGGAGAACGTTCAAGCGATAGAATAGTTGAATGAAAAGGTATGTAAGACTAACCCTTCTTTCAATAAGGCATGGTTCTTTGGCCATATATCTATTCTTTCATGAGCCTATGATGTCCTCCAAATGATTCTATCTCTAAAGCTACTAAAGCTCACGATTCTCGTTGTGTTACGATTCTATGAAATTCCTTATATGATGAGTGATCCTCTAAGGATAGATGTAATAAAACGATGATAGTAATGAAGTCAAAGATGCTTATGAGCTCTTATGTATATGCGTTTATGTATGACTATTATGTAACCTCGAGTTTATATGGCCGGGTATGATATGTATTGCGCGCGCACCACTGCAGTTGGGTACGGATAACCCTGAGCCTTGGTAGGGCCAGGTATGTATAATCACCGAGCCTTGCCATGGCCGGGTATGTGAAACACCGATCTTTCATAGTCGGGTATGCTATGAATATGAATATGTAAATGAATATGAATATGAATATGAATATGGATATGAAATGTAAATGAGTACGGATACGAATACGGATATGGATATGGATGTATGTACACAATCACGCATTAGAAATGGAAGGTCCCTATGAAAAGCAAGTAAGTGTTTATGACGATGGTTCTACTACCTCCCATCTTATGCTATTTCGTATGTCATTTATTATGCTTCTACAATGATGTTGATCATGCTTTACATACTCAGTACATTCTTCGTACTAACGTCCTTTTGTTTGTGGACGCTGCGTCATGCCCGCAGGTGGACAGGGAGACAGGCTTGATCTATAGCTTTATTACTCAGGGACTACGTAGCGGAGCTCCATTTCATTCGGAGCTACAACTTTTGGTATCTATTCTTTTGTGTACATACTTATGGGCATCGCGGGGTCCTGTCCCGCCTATATAATATGACATACTCTCCTTAGAGGCTCGTAGACATGTGTATATGGTTAGATGTATTTGGCCTTGTCAGCTTATATTTTGGATATCATTTTGTTAGCCTCGTCGGCTTATGTACATTGTTGGGGGCACAGTTGTTGATGGGTATATAAATGTATTGTTGCCCAATGGGAATAGTATGAATAATGGATAGAAAGTATGATTTAGCTATGTGGCTCACCTAGATGTAAATGTGAATGTATGATAAGAGGTGCTCGGGTGGGTTTGTCACGACCCAAACCGACGAGCCGTGACAAGGGGTCTGACCTCTAGCGACCAAACACCCCTAAACACTTATCTGAAACATGCTGAACATCAATAGCCCATAAATGGCACAAACTAATCTCATAAAGATGAAACATCCGAACTCTGTACAATCTGCATACATAAACACAACATGCGGAAGAACAGTGCAAGCCAGCTAGGCTGCTATATATATACTGTACACAAAAGAATAGAAGCCGATAAGGCTACATCATCTGACTACTGCATACAACTGTCTACAGACCTCTACTGGAATAAATTTGTAGAAAGGACGGGACAGGGCCCCGTCGTACCGGTCTATATACATCTCAAAAGGATGGCCTACCAAAATAGACTGCAACTCCGGATCGAATGGAGTGCACTGATCTCTACTGGATAAGGGTCCTACTAAGCTGGACCACCTCCCTGTCTACCTGTACCTGCGGGCATGAACGCAGGCCCCCGATCAATGGGGAGTCAGTACGGATAATGTACTGAATATGTAAGGCATAAAGACATCACGTATATATGTATAGAAATCATGAATAAGATCTGAACTCATAAGCTGAAATGACTATCTGCATGAATCTATATGAACTAGTATCTGTCTGCATCTGACTGAATGTATATGTCGGGAAGTATGGACATGCATATATAAATATATATATCTAGTAGGTAGAAGCCTCATTGTCACATCACGGGCCACACCTTCACCCCCTGTCAAGTGTGCCTTTCTCATGTATGTACTCCAACATCATATGCCACTCATGGACCACTCATAGGCCATACCTTCACCCCCTGTCAAGCGTGCCTTTCACATATAAGACGTAATATCATAGGTCACACCTTCACCCCATGTCAAGTGCACCTTTCACTCATACCCCTGAGAATTGGAAGCAAATGCGTAGTACAAGTAAAACTGAACGACAGGATTCTCAAATAATAAAATGATAATTTGCCTCTCATGGGCCTTACTGAACTCATACTACTAGGACAGGAAATCATAAGATCTGTATATGGAGATAATACCATAACCGGGGTACGGGAACATCAAAATTGTATCTCTCTTAGTACTTATAAGAATAGAGTAATATGGAAACTCTCTTACTCGTTTATCGGTTCATATCATAGGTCATGCCAAACAAAAGAAGGAATAACCTTAACATACCTTGATGTATATCAAATCACCCAACTTCTACTTCTTGAACTTGTAAATCTACAACTAAGATAACATAAGCCTTAATTAGGCTACTTGCTTTGTTTACTAATCATCCCAAAGCACGTATAAAGCTTAACGAATCATAAACGACCATCTCCTTTATAAGCTTACAATGATAGCGCCTATATATATCCAAATACACGTAAATCCATCCCTAATAATTTCTTTAAAATAGTCTCATGCCACTACCTTACCCTTCATCAATCCATCACTCCCACAAGTACCCTTTCTTCACCTAAAATCACTAATGCTGTTGATCGCAAACTCAATACTAGGGTAGGAATCATTTACATACCTCGAGGGGTCAAGAATCCCAAGAATCACTTTAACTTCATCTCTCTAAGCTTCCCATTCTTTGATAAACCGTAGTAGCAACCTTCTTCTTCACAAGCTCAGGTTTATGGGGTCTGGGTGTTGTCAAATCTTCACTACTATGCTATAAATGTTGGGAGAGCAAAATATTAGGGTTTTCTGATCTGGTAATGAGACAAATAAGACATAAAGTCGTGGACCACGTATTTATACTCGGAGAATTAAATGCTTCAGTGGTCTGATTCGACGAGCGGGTCGACGACCCGTCGACGTGTCGACGTTCCGTCGACGTGCTCATCGACCAGCGCCTGCAGAATGCAGGGCTGCGGAACCCTATCGACGCCGCACAACGACGGTCCGTCGACAGGTTCGACGACCCGTTGATCACGACTAGTGTCTGTAGATTTTTTCCAATTCGGTTCAGATCGCGCTGATTCCATTCGTTCAACTTCTAACCCTGTAAATCACCAGGAATTCTTGCTGGTACCATTGCACACGGGGTGGGACACTTTCTATCTCCAAAACTAGGGCTCGGGTCTCAATTCCCAAGGCATACCCAACTAGGAAATCATAAGTTCTACCACTACGAAGACGAGGGGTGTAACATTCTCTCCCCCCCCCCCCCCCTTAGGAACATTCGTCCTCGAATGTTAGAACAATCCTGGGTTATAAAAATTTTGGCATAGTTTCTCCTGTACTTATACCAATCCATCATTTACACAACAACCCAAAATAATGCCTCACAAGGCCACATACTATAACATACAATGCTAGGGCCTCACACGACCAATCACGATAACTGAAATGAAATAATACCTGAGAAAAGTGATGCCTCCGACTGCACCTCCTATACTGCTGGGAACTAATGCGGGTACTTAATCTTCATCGCTTCATTTCTTCAACATTTTTATTTCGCCACATGACTTTAACGGAGGCTACCTCCTTGGTTCGCAACCGACGGACATGTCTGCCCAATATAGCCACTGGAGTCTCTTCGTATGATAACTGTGCGGTCACCTGGATATCACTCACTGGTAACACTCTTGAAGGATCTCCGACACACTTACGAAGCATAGATACATGAAATAATTGATGTACCGATTCTAACTCAGAAACCAATTCTAGCTCATATGCCACTGTACCCACTATACGAATGATCTTATATGGTCCAATATATCGAGGGCTCAACTTACTATTCTTACCAAACCTCATCACTCTCTTCATAGGCGAAACTTTCAGGAATACCCAGTCACCCATCTTGAACTCTAGCTTACGTCGCCAATTATCCGCATAGGATTTCTGCGGACTCTGACCTGTTAGCAACCTCTCTCTAATCACTTTCACCTTATCAACTGCTTGATGTATTAAGTCTGGGCCTAGTAACTGATTCTCCCCAACATCAAACCATCCTATGGGAGATCTACACCTCCGCCCATATAAGGCCTCATAAGGAGCCATTTGAATACTGGAATGGTAACTGTTGTTATATGCGAACTCCATAAGAGGCAAATGATCCTCCCAATTGCCCTGAAAGTCATGCACACAAGCTCTAAGCATATCTTTAAGGGTCTGTATAGTACACTCTGCTTGCCCATCTGTCTGCGGGTGGAATGCAGTGCTAAGACTCACCTGAGTCCCCAATCCCTGCTGGAAAGAATTTTAGCATCTGGCTGCGAACTGTGCTCCCCTATCTGAAATAATGGCTGAAGGAACACCATGGAGTCGTAAAATATCCTTTATGATAAAACCTCTTATAATACTCGGCTACATAAGTAGTTCTGACAGGCAGAAAGTGAGTTGACCTTGTGAGCCTATCAACTATGACCCATATCGAATCACACTTTTGCTGAGTACGGGAAACCCTGTAATAAATTCCACATTAATTACCTCCCACTTCCATGTCGGAATCTCCATAGCCTGCAATAGACCTCTAGGCTTCTGGTGCTCTATTTTAACTTGCTGACAATTTGGACACTAAGCGACAAATTCTGCTATATCTCTTTTCATACCATCCCACCAATAAACTTCCTTAAGATCATGGTACATCTTTATTGAGCCTGGATAAATAGGATAGCTGGAGTAATATGCCTCTTCCATAATTTGCTGACGGAGTCCTACAATACTAGGGACACACAATCTACCTCGATATCTGAGTACTCCATCACCTGTGATCACAAAGGGTGTCTTTTCTTTCTGAGGTGTTGTATTGCGGTAATGAACTAGAGCAGGATCTTCATACTGATGCTCCTTTATGTCAACTACCAGGAATGATACTGCTGTGTCTTGAACAGTAACCCCAGCATCACCTGAATCTTTCAATCAAACCCCGAGGCTAGCTAATCGATAAACCTCACGGACCATTTCTCTTTTCTTTGGCGGCACGTATGACAAGCTACCCATAGATTTACGAATAAGGGCATCGGCTACTACATTCGACTTCCCGGATGATACAGAATATCTATATCATAATGTTTTAACCTCTCTAACCATCGCCTCCGACGCAAGTTCAAATCCTTCTGCGTAAAGATCTACTGGTGACTTTTATGATCAGTATATATATCAACATGGACACCGTACAAGTAGTGCCTCCATATCTTCAAGGCATGAATCACTGCTGCCAACTCAAGATCATAGGTTGGATAATTCTTCTCGTGCTTCTTCAACTGTCTAGAAGCATAAGCGAAAACCTTACCGTGCTGTATCAATCCATAGCCCAATCCAACACCTGAAGCATCGCAATATACCACATAGCCATCTGTTCCTTCTGGAAGAGTCGAAACTGGTGTTGAAGTTAGCTTATCCTTCAACATCTGAAAGCTCTGCTCACAAGCGTCTGTCCATTGGAACTTAGCTGATTTCTAAGTCAATTTGGTTAATGGGGCTGAAAGAGAGGAAAATCCTTCTACAAACCTTCTATAGTAACCTGCCAAGCCCAAGAAACTACGTATCTCCGTTGGTGCCGTGGGCCTTGGCCAATTCTTCATAGCCTCAATCTTCTGGGAATCCACTCTAATGCCTTCCTCTCAAATAACGTGACCCAGAAAAGCCACAGAGTTCAACCAGAACTCACACTTCGAAACTTGGCATACCACTTTTTACCTCGAAGAATCCCAAGCACTGTCCGCAGATGTTCTGCATGGTCGGCCTCTAACGGCGAATAAACCAGAACATCATCTCTAAACACAATCACGAACAAATCTAGAAAGGGCCTGAATACACGATTCATCAAATCCATGAATACGGCTGAGGCATTAGTTAGCCCGAACGACATAACACGGAACTCATAGTGGCGATATGTAGTCCGGAATGTCGTCTTCGAAATGTCCTCTTCCTTGACCCTGACCTGGTGATATCCTGATCTCTAGTCTATCTTCGAGAAATATTTGGCGCCTTGCAACTGATCAAATAAATCATCAATCGTCGGGAGCGGATACTTATTCTTTACAATCACTTTATTCAATTGCCTATAATCAATACACATTCGCAAAGAGCCATCCTTCTTTCTCACAAATAACACTGGTGCTCCCCATGGTGACGTACTAGGCCTGATAAAGCCCTTCTCGAGCAAATCTTTCAACTGTTCCTTCAACTCTGCAGGTGCCATCCTATAAGGAGGAATAGATATTGGCTGAGTGTCTGGCAATAGGTCAATAGTGAAATCAATCTCCCTCTCTGGGGGAATGTCTGGAAGCTCATCTGGAAACACTTCGGGTAACTCATTAACCACAGGGACAGACTGAAGAGTCGGCGACTCTGCTCGCACATCTTGAACTCGAACTAGGTGAAAATTATACCATTTTCTGATCATCTTCTCTGCCTTAAGGTAGGAAATAAACCTACCTCTAGGTGAAGCAGCATTACCCTTCCACTCTCGGACTAGCTCACTGGGAAACTGAAATCTAAGCATCTTTGCTCTGCAATCAACATTAGCATAGCAAGAAGCTAACTAGTCCATGCCCATAATAACGTCAAAATCAATCATATCTAGCTCAATCAAATCTGCTACAGTGTGGCGGTCACAAACTATAACAACACAATCTCGATATATTCGCCTAGCTATGACCGGATCGCCAGCTGGCGTAGACACCTCAAATGGTTTAATCGACTCGGGTTCTACCCCAAACTTACCAACAACAAATGGAGTAGCATATGATAAAGTAGATCTTGGATCGACCAATGCATACACATCATAGGAGGAAACAGATAATATACCTGTGAAAACATCAGGAGACGTCTCACGATCCTGTCTACCAGCTAATGCATATACGCAGTGCTGAGGACCGCTCAAGCTGGATGCTCCACTCCTCCCCCAACATCGTCCTTTCGGTGGCTGAAAAGCTTTCCCCGAAGGGTGCACTGCAGAAGAAGAAGAACCAGCTATCGACCCTATTGGCTGAACAGTGCCCATGCCACCTCCTAACGGACAATTCCTCATCATATGACCTGGTCGGGCACGAGAATAATAGGCATTCGATCCTAATCAGCACCGCTCGATATGTAACCTACCACACTAGGCACACCGTGGTGAGGGTGGCCTCATCTATCCTGACTCTGGTCTGTACTGGGAGCCTGATGCTCTAAAACTCTGGGCCGCTCCGAATAAGAAGACCAATCAAACCTCGGCCTAAAAACCACCGAGGTGCACTCCCCACCGAATGATATGAACAATGGGAATGCTGCTGCCTCTGTCCTTCCCTGAACTTACTTCCAATGTTGAAAGATCTAGCCCTCTTACCATGGCCTCGGTCACGATCTACCCCCTCTGACGCTTACGATCTTTTAGATTCTGTGCTTATGCCTGTATACAGGAGATATCCATGTCTGGCTGTAAGGCAGCAGTCATACAAGCATCTATCAAATGTGGCCCTAAACCAGCCATAAAGCGGTGAACTCTGTCCTCCATCTCAGCCAATGGCTGGGGCATATCTAGCCATAGAATCGAAATACACACAGTACTCTTAGACACTCATGCTGCCCTTCTTAATACGTAAAAATTTGTCTGCTCGGGCTCGCCTGACCTTAGGAGGCAAATAATGGTGGATAAAAGCATCTGCGAACTCTCGCTAAACAGCTGGAGGGGCATTCTCTCCCCTAGATAACTCCCAAGTTTGATACCACTGTATTGCAATATCACGAAGTCTTTACGAAGCTAACTCCACCGACTCAACCTCACTTGCATGCATAACCCTCAAGGTCCTATGCATACCATCAATGAAATCCTGGGGATCCATATTCTGCTTTATCACTGAAAATTCTGGAGGATCTAACTCAAGGAAGGTCTTAACCCTCGAACTACCAGCTCCCAGCCACTGAGCCTGAGCGGCTACTAATCTATTCAATAACTGTACAGCATCCCGCACATCCTGGCCTGGTGTATCTGGCTGAGGAACTAGGGCGGGTTCTGGAGGAGGTGTATGCGATGTCTCTGATGGGCTCTCACTCTAAATCTCATCCTGAGCCCTAGTGGCCTGTCGAGTACGATTAGTGGCCTCTCCTGTGGCTTTCTTGCCTTTTTGGGCAGCAGTAGCTTTCTTGGGAGGCATTGCTGAAATCATAACAATTCATCAGAAAGAGAATGCCTAACATATGGCTCTATCACACAATCTAGGAGAGAAAGAATGACATCATCCTAAATGTACTGTAGCCTCCTGTTTATAAGTGTGGTGCACAACACGCCCATAAACAAGACTATACTAGACACGGTTTGTAGACAACCCTAGGACGGAACTGCTCTGATACCATCTTCTGTCACGACCCAAACCGATGAGATGTGACAAGGGGTCTGACCTCTAGCTACCAAACACCCCTAAACACTTATCTGAAACATGCTGAACATCAATAGCCCATAAATGGCACAAACTAATCTCATAAAGAGGAAACATTCGAACTCTGTACAATCTGCATATATATACACAACATGCGGAAGAACAGTGCAAGCTAGCTAGGCTGCTATATATATACATATACTGTACACAAAGGAATATAAGCTGATAAGGCTACATCGTCTGACTACTGCATACAACTATCTACAGACCTCTACTGGAATAAAGCTGTAGAAAGGACGGGACAGGGCCCCGTCGTACCCATCTATATACATCTCAAAAGGATAGCCTACAAAAATAGACTGCACCTTCGGATTGAATGGAGTGCACTGATCTCTGCTGGATACGGGTCCTACAAAGCTGGACCACCTCCCTGTCAACCTGTGCCTGCGGGCATGAACGCAGCCCCCCGAGCAACGGGGAGTCAGTACGGATAATGTACTGAATATGTAAGGCATAAAGACAACATGTATATATGAATGGAAATCATGAATAAGATCTGAACTCATAAGCTGAAATGACTATCTGCATGAATCTATATGAACTAGTATCTGTCTGCATCTGACTGAATCTGTATGTCGGGAAGTATGGACATGTATATATAAATATATGTATCTAGTAGGTAGAAGCCTCATGGTCACATCACGGGCCACACCTTCACCCCCTGTCAAGTGTGCCTTTCTCATGTATGTACTCCAACATCATAGGCCACTCATGGACCACTCATAGGCCATACATTAACCCCCTGTCAAGCGTTCCTTTCACATATAAGACGTAATATCATAGGTCACACCTTCACCCCATGTCAAGTGCATCTTTCACACATACCCCTGAGAATTGGAAGCAAATGCGTAGTACAAGTAAAACTGAATGACAGGATTCTCAAACAATAAAATGATAATTTGCCTCTCATGGGCCTTACTGAACTCATACTACTAGGACAAGAAATCATAAGATATGTTTATGGAGATAATACCATAGCCGGGGTACGAGAACATCAAAACTGTACCTCTCTTAGTACTTATAAGAATAGAGTAATATGGAAACTCTCTTACTCGTTTATCGGTTCATATCATAGGTCATGCCAAAAAACAAAAAAAGGAATAACCTTAACATACCTTGATGTATATCAAATCACCCAACTTCTATTTCTTGAACTTGTAAATCTACAACTAAGATAACATAAGCCTTAATTAGGCTACTTGCTTTGTTTACTAATCATCCCAAAGCACGTATAAAGCTTAACGAATCATAAACGACCATCTCCTTTATAAGCTTACAATGATAGCGCCTATATATATCCAAATACACGTAAATCCATCCCTAATCATTTCTTTAAAATATTCTCATGCCACTACCTTACCCTTCATCAATCCATCACTCCCACAAGTACCATTTCTTTACCTAAAATCACTAATGCTCTCGATCGCAAACTCAATACTAGGGTAGGAATCATTTACATACCTCGAGGGGTCAAGAATCCCAAGAATCACTTTAACTTCATCTCTCTAAGCTTCCCATTCTTTGAGAAACCCTAGAAACAACCTTCTTCTTCACAAGCTCGGGTTTACGGGGTCCGGGTCTTGTCAAATCTTCACTACTATGCCGTAAATGTTGGAGAGAAAAATAATAGGGTTTTCTGATCTGGGAATTAGAGAAATAAGACATAAAGTCGTGGACCACGTATTTATACTCGGAGAATTAAATGCTTTAGTGGTCCGGTTCGATACGCAGGTCGACGGTCCGTCGACGTGCTCGTCGACCTGCGCCTGCAGAATGCAGGGCTGCGGAACCCTATCGATGCCTTAGAACGACGATCTGTCGACAGGTTCAACGACCCGTCGATCATGACTGGTGTCTGCAGACTTTTCCAATTCGGTTCAGATCGCGTCGATTCGATTCGTTCAACTTCTAACCTTGTAAATCACCAGGTATTCCTGCTGGCACCATTGCACACAGGGTAGGACACTTTCTATCTCCAAAACTCGGGCTTGGGTCTCCATTCCTAAGGCATACCCAACTAGGAAATCATAAGTTCTACCACTATGAAGACGAGGGGTGTAACAGGGTTAGCACCGGGTACCCGTTATGGCCCTCCGGTTGGGTCGTGACATTATGAAAGTTGTTATTATTGTTTAGGAGTTGTTTTATGATACGTTGGAAGTTGATAAAATAGGCGAAGTGCTGCCCAAATTTCATTAGCTCATTAATTATGCTAGTTTGAACTGAAGAATGTTTTTAAGACTTAACCTTAGTATGAATCCTCTTGAAGGTAGCTTTTGCGGTCTTTGGAGGAAAACGTTTAGTAGTTAATTAGACGTAAAGGTATCTAAGTCTAACCCTTTCTTCCTAAAGGCATGATTCCCTTATTGTGAACCCATACATTATATCCATAATGTCTTACTTCCCAAAATGGCTAGAAACACATAATTCTCAAGGTTCCTATGGTATTGTTGATAAAAGTTCTATATGATGATGATGATGATTCCATTTCTAAAGACACCAAATCTCATAGTTCTTGATGTTCTCGCGATATTATTGAGCTTTTTCCAAGATTATTGATATTATTCATTGTTGTTGATCTCATCTTATAATAATTGTTCTTTTAAGGGGAGATATAGCGATGATGATGATTCCATATTACAAATCGGAGGTTTACCGACCCTAAGTTACTCCGATAGAGTAGTAACGTTTTATTTGGTTTCTCGTGCCGCGCTATAGTCGGCCGGGCAGGCGCGTAGATGCGCACACCACTTTAATGGGCAGCTTATGATAACGTCCCAGACGCGGAATACCCGGACGCGGGATAATGATGATAACACCATGCTTATAAAGCTGGGTAGTATACTAATGATGATAACACCACACCTATATGGTCGGGCAGTATACTATATATATATGGACGTCTGTATAAGATGTTGTTCTGAAAGAAAAAGCTAAGCATGCATGATATCCGCCTTAAGAGGCAATCAAATGTAGAAGTTATCTCTTTGTCTCATGCTCCTTATATCTTTATTAAGTTGTTATTCATGCTTTACATACTCAGTACATTATTCGTACTGACGTCCTTTTCTTGTGGATGCTGTGTTCATGTCCGCAGGTAGGCAGGGAGACGGATCAGACCCCTAGGTGATTCATCAGCGGAGTCTCAGGAACGCTCCACTTACTTTAGAGCCGCAGTTTATTGGTATTTCCTTTTGTGTACTTATTTGGGCACAGCGAGGTCCTGTCCCATCCTTATGATTTCTTGTACTCTATATGAAGGCTCGTAGACAGATATGTGTATAGTTGGACGTCTCATAACCTTACCGGTTCATATTTTGTATATCATTTTTGTAGCTTTGTTGACTTGTTTATATATATATATATATATATATATATGTGTGTGTGTGTGTGTGTGTGGGCATAGTTGATGATAACCATATAGATGAGCTATTAATTGACAATCCATGCCCGTACAAATTATGATAACTGTGAGATGGTCATGTGGTCCACCGAATACGATTATAGGAAGCATGTTAGTAGGTACTCGTAGGTTAGCTCCGGGTACCCGTCATGGCCCTCTGGTTGGGTTGTGATAGACATGGCCTTCTCACACGAAGATTTCAAAAATTTATTAGAAGAGGAAGATTCCTAAATAGAGGAAGTAACTCAAAATCAAGACGGCATGATAAAAGCAATGAAGATGGATGCTTTAGATGTGGAACTATGGATCACTTTATTAGAGATTTCCCAGCAGCAGAGGAATAAGGAACGAGGATTGAGCCTGATGAGAGAAAGGAATAGGTCTCAAAAAATAGTACAGGCACTAAGCAAGTAGAGCAGATAGTGAGAAAAGCCTTTGCTATTAGGGGAAGCTCCTCAAGAGATAATGAAGATGAGAGGGGAAATCCCAATAAATATCTTGCAACAATAGAAGAATCAGATACCGAGGATGCACTGGCATTCATGGCCGATAGACTTAACTCAAAAGACGATGACACTGAGGTAATATTCACAAACATAAAAGATGAGATTCATTCCTACACAAGAGAAAAACTAGCAGATGTGACTCATATTGTCATTCGTTCCTTCAAAGACCTCCATTCTGAGAAAAAGAAACATGTTACATCCCGTATTTTCGTGCGTTGGGAAGCGTGCGAGTTAAATGACATTAGTAACGGAAGCACGGTTATCCCTCAAGCTCATAGGTGGTTAGAGTGATCGTACAGATGTATAGAAAGGATTAGAAGTCAAGTGAATTGGATAAAATAATTTTCATTACGGTTCAACGTTTATTTGAGTGAAATACAGTCCAAGCTATAATACCCCGTATTTTTAGACTAAGAAATTGAACCGCCAAAAATGAGCAAATTTATTCGAGCCCGGAGGATTTGGTCATTTCAAGCATGAAAATCAAAGAACTTGGTGTATACATGGGATGAATTCTCAAAATTATTTAAGACAAAAATGTGACGACAATGATTGAAAATAATATTTTATGTACGGCAAATGAGGTTATGGACTAGTGTTATATTACACGGTCATGGTAATGAGTATATAAAGTATGTTAAAAATAATCACCATTTAAGTGAATTGAGATCAAGAAATTAATTATGTGGGTAATTGATTAAATAATAGAATAAAGTGGAAGAGTACGGATTAATTGTTGCATTAATTAAGGCTGTTGGATGTATATTGCATGGACAACAATTGTTTTCCACTTAAATGGGTTTGCCACGTATTGAACTAAAGGACAACAACTAGAATGAGTCATGGCATATGAAGTGCTAACATGACACATGTAAAGTAAATATCATGACAAATTGTATACTTACAAATCTGTTAGCACATTTAAAGTAAAGACTATGGCAAATTGTATACGTACAAATAGAATAACATTTAAGAATTCAAATAGCGTTGAATTGGATAAAAATGATACCAAGACTAAGATGTGAATAATCAATGAACTACATGTATACGTACATGATCAGCTCTTTCTTACAAGGAGGAATATCAACAGGCAGTAACGTGAAGTTCTAACTTACGGGTTTTGTTCTCCGCTTTCATCTCGTTGTTCCGTTTGTCGTGTTGTTGGATCCGGGCTTTCTTCGAAGTGAAGTAAGGTGGAAGGAGATTATTTCTTGGTATATGAGGTAATAATTCTCCTCTACTAGATATATTTAAATTCATCCAGGTCATAGTTAAATTGTGAGACGAGAACTACGAAATTAATTGCGGGAAATCGGATAAATGGTTATTGTTATCATATGGATTGTTTGTTGGTTATTATAAATTATTTAGTGAGCTGGAATATCGTGAAATTTGTTGTAGCTATTGTTATCCTGCTTGTTGTTATACTATGTATATATGAAAATAAAGAAGTGTATACAAGTATCGATATAGGAATTGACGAAATAAACGCGAACTTACGAATAGAATTGTCAATTGATATAGTTGGAGTTGTGGGCTGTTTTTCTTGTTGTAAATATATGATATAAAGCCGAGATTTGTGGTAAATGATGCCCTTATCACATTGAGAATATTTTTAAGGTTAAGAAGAAAACATACGAAAAGGTGCCATGGAGTATATGGATTGTAATTCGATTTTGTCGCTCGTTATAGAGTATTATGAAGTTGTTATGGACATGCATGCTGTGTTTTTGGGATTTATTTGTTGTTGGGCTGATATACCAAGTTGGGAGATGCTAATGATATAAAGGAGATGTTGTCCGTTTCGTTTTAGAATTAAGTCATCAATTAATATATATGATATATGAAAGCCTTCTTAAGTCACGTGCATATTCTTACGATTATAGGTTTATCATATTAATTATGGAAGTTCTTGGATGGACTGAGCTCTTGAACGACGTGAGGTATGTAAAGCTGTCCCTTTTTTCTTTTGGCATGTCCTAGACGTAAGTGATGAATGACATGAGCTTTGGGGTAATTCCATTCATAAGTTCCGAATATGATTCATGATTCTTATTCACTTCTTGATGTTAGAGCTTTTAAAGTAGTTAAGCCACTGCCCTCGAGCTTTCTACATGTTGTATAGTATAATCGTATGTATAAGTCTCTATTCCTAAAGGCTCTATAATGACTAATGTCCTTAACTTTCATAAGCTGTCTCGTATTGATTTGATACCTGTCTATGATCCTTGAGACGTTATTTAATATAGTTCATAATGATATTCAAAGAGCCACTAGGATGGCTAATGTTCTTGATTTCCAGAAACTATTTTATTATGTCTTGATACGTGTATATAATCCTTGAGGTTCTATTTTTATATAATCCACAGCGACATTCGAAAGGTATTTGATATGACTATTGTCTTGGTTTTCAAATGATGATTCGTTTTGATTATTCTATTGAGTCTCAGATATGATTTAATTTGCATATGGTTTCTCACTACTCTGCTCGTGCATGCCTCAATACATCTTTCACTGAGTCCCGGGTCAGGACATGTTTTCGTGCACAGATCCACTGCATTATTCACCGAGTCCCTCACTAGAGGGCCGGGACACGTTATATATATGTATATGATGATATGATGATATGGGGATGGCGGCCAGGATGGCACATGATGATCTTATTCACCGAGTCCCTCACTAGAGGGCCGGGACACGTTATATATATACATGATGATGATATGATTTTATTTACCGAGTCCCTCACTAGAGGGCCGGGACACGTTATACATATGCATATGAACATGATGATTCTCTAATGGTGACATTAAGTTTCATAACGAGTTAAGTCTGATATTGACACTATGATTTATGATTCAAAGGTAAGCCTTGTGGTTTTCTGGTTATTGTACTGGTTTTCTGTACTCCTCACTTCAGTATGATCCTGTTTATTGTATTTATGCTTTACATACTCAGTACATATTCCGTACTGACCCCCTTTCTTCGGGGGGCTGCGTTCATGCCCGCAGGTACAGATGCTCACGTTGATAACCCGCCAGCTTAGGAGTCCTATTCAGCTATCTTGGAGAGCTCCCTTCTTCCGGAGCCTAGATTTTGGTACAGAATCTCTTGTGGTGTATATGTATTTTATCCAGGGGTACGGCGGGGCCCTGTCCCGTCATATGATACTGTTGTTACTCTTAGAGGTCTGTAAACATATGTGTGGGTTATGTATCGATGTTGTTCAGTTGTGTCTATATGGCTTATGTTTTAGGACGTTCCCATTCGTAGTGGCAGCCTTGTCGACTTGCGTAGATATATATATATATATATATATATATATATATATATATATATATATATATATATATGTTTTGAGAAGTAATGTGTTACGATAGCCTTGTCGGCTCGTTTATGGCGGGGATGTTCCCTTATATATTATGAAAGCCTTGTCGGCTTATGTACTATAATGTCTGTTGAAAGTTGTACCTCCCCAGGAGACAGGTTGTTGTGATACGTCTAAATAATGCGACAGTTTTGAGACGACGTCTTGCCTTAGTATTGATAAGTCTGTATTATGCTAGTTGTGGATGATTATAGTTAACGGGTACATACGAGTGTCCAGCTCGGGCACTAGTCACAGCCTACGGGGTTGGGTCGTGACAAAACATGCATGCCAGCCTTGAGATAGAGCTCAAAAATTTAGAAGAGCACAAAAAGAACCTAGAATTTATTAATGATTTCCTCAAGAACCAAGTTCTCGCCCTAAACTAAGAAAACTGTGAACTATGTATGATAGCATCCACAAAAGACGTAGAGCAGATCAAAGATACTCAAAAAAGTCTCAAACAAATTTTATTAAGTGCGAAGGATGTCTTGTATATAGAAATAAAAAGAATAAGACAATCAAAGAAAAAGTCAACAAAACTATAGAAGAGGTCAAAAGGACTCTTCAATGGTCCCATAATGAAAACTACAGCAGAAACAGGCAGGGTTTGGGTTTCAAAAGATCCAACACTCCATATAAACTCAGGGGAAAACATGTATTAGTCTCACATAATTGTCTATGTACTCATTGTGGGAGTAATGGACATTATAGGGATACATGCCCACACAACATTATTGCAATGGAGAGGAATATGCATATATTAGAAACGAGACAACTAGTCCTCCCAGAACAAGTACAAATAAGCACAGATGGACTGGAAAAAATTCTACTTACCAGTTCACTGGTCAACACCCACGCATACCTAGGTTCCTAGAAACCATCACTGATCCAAATATATGGGCTTGAGTGAGAGAATACCCATACATGTGTGATGATCTACACACGTGGGAATAAAAGTGAAGAGTTCCTCACACAAAAGTCCTAGCACAAAAGGAGTCTGGAAACCGCAGAATTCCACTCGCATAAAGAAGAAAGGAGATCAGTCTTGACAGAGACACACCATAAAGACACAAAAGATGATGCTAGGATCTGTTTTCCCTAATATCATCATTAGGTACCTAACTTTATAAGGATGAGATAGAGTAGGAGTATGAACTGAGCAGAAACAACCATATAGTAATCACAATATATGGGAAAAAGGAGGAATATGTAACAAACATATGAGAAGTAAACCCACACAGACTTATGGTAATCAAATACACTCAGATAAACTAGATAAAGGAACTGGTTATCTTAAACAAAAGGGTGAAGAAGTAGAGAAGCCCACACTACCTATCAAGAATAACACCAACAAAGAAACTGTTCCCTCAATAAAAGAATGAATTATTGAGGAACAATTCAATTCAAGAGAAAAGGGTGTTATATAAACAGGAAGTGAAGCAAACCTGCAAATTAATAGAAGAAGCAGTTGTAGGAGAAAAACTGGAAGATGAACTGATCATAGAAGACCTCTCTTCAAGTTGGTTAAGAAGAGGGAGTGTTTGAGATAGATCTAAGTGCAACAATATCTTACTTAATCTTATAAATTTAGTGGTACGCACTTATGTGAATAATTGAGCAGAGACAACACATACAATGAGGAAACTAGTCAAAGATCCTAGCTCTTATGACTATCCGATATTCACCTCATTTCCAATTGAAAGTTTCATAAATATGTCTATGTTGCCAATCCACACAAGTGTGTCATAAAAATATTTTCTAGAAAAATATAACTTGGACCTATACTAATACCCAAACTCACAAAGTCCCTCCCTTGTTTGCAAGTCCATATCTATTGGTTAGTAGACACCTCAACCCGCTTAAGAGGATCACCAATAAAAATGTCCCAAAGTCACACATGCTAAGAAATTGAAATATCTATGACTATGGAACACAAGCAGTGACCCAAAGGGAATTACATAGTGAGAGTTTGAAACAAGAAGAGGGACACACTGAACATGGAGAACATTAAAACAATTAGTGTCGAGGGGGTAAAGGAATTAACAAGCGGTTCTCAATCTAGAGTTATAAAGAAGGGTTGAGTCCAAAATAAAGTCAGTAGGTATGAAGAAAGAAAAATCCAAGGATGATTAAGAGGGGGAACTTTATTAAACTATAAGAGTACCAAAACGGGATATATGTACTAGTCTTACATAGGAACTTACAGGAAAAAATTAAGCTTAAATAAAGAACCTGGTCCCTATCCCTTCAGTGTATATATCAAGCCTAAATCTTACCAATTACCGACCTAATTTCCGTATAGATCTTTACTGGCAGTTTAGATTCATATATAACAATTTTATGTTTTGGTTCATATGACTTAAAGTGGTGCATCCGACTATTCCTCCTAAGGTTTTAACTAGATTATGTTATTAGAGCTCTTGTATCATGTTCATGATAATGCAACCCGAGTAGCCATGAGTTTGATATTTATCGAATACACTAGATCTTATTGAACACTTACTTTTTGATGACGCCAAAAGGGGGAAGATTCAAATTTGATATTCATATAGATCACTTGCCAATATCAGATATATTACGCACAAACATTACATGACCACATAGAGATTAAAAACGGTCCAAGATAATTAATTAACTAAAAGCTGCACACTTATCCAGTTTCCAATTGGGATTCACTGTAAATGAACTAGTTGTTATTTATAAAATAACTCAGTCCTATTATAAGGCACGGGACGAGGAGATATAAGGTTATAAGAATAATGTCCATGAAACACAGAACCTGGTCATTACATACATATCACTGAACACATATAATTTTACAGGTTTTGTATAACCTAGCCGCCTATATGGTTGCAAAAAGTGGGAGGTTAGTCCTTAGAAAATTAAGCATGCCATCATACTTGCTTAGTAATTCAACCTAGCCATTAAGAAGGATACAACGAATGGAAGGTAAACTCGTAGTATTATCTGACTCAGTGAGCTTACAAACTTTGCTGTGTAAGAGGGTGAACTACTGCGCGTTTACAAACATCATGTAGTGAGCCTTAGTTGTATTAACAAAACTTTGTAGTGTTAGAACAACATGGATATAGTTCTAAAGAGGAAAATTGACAATATAGAAGTAGAGCCCAAGGGGGAAGAACTAACCCAGAGCGGAAGATGTATGAAGCTGCTATGTGTTTGTCATCGTCAAAAAGGGAGAAATTGTTGAGTAGCTACTGGCTCAATGATAGTAGATGAGCTTATAATGAATTTTTGATGATTTGACGAACAATGTACTCAATGACAATCAAGGGAGATTATAAGAAAGACATTTCAAGAACCAGATATCCACACAGATCTCCAAAGGGTTCAGTGAAGCATTCATATATACAAAGGAACTGCTTAGAGTAACTGATCCTTATTATCACACAACACTAAAGACTGAAAAGCTATTTCATGCCAACTAGGAAGAAATAGAATATTGACTGATTCCTATTTGATGAAAGGTTGGATTTCCAGTTATTAAAGTATCATGATAAGTTGATCAATATGGAATTTTCATTGAAGTAGGAAAAAGGAAGTCGAGACGTATATATAAGGAAATAAAGATAGATCCAAGTCAAACAAGGTTTGGTTTTTGCGTACAATTATGAAACCAAAACTTGGTTGGATAAAACATTCAAGGGAGGCAACTTCTTCTATATATGCACAACACAAACAAGATATGGAGCTTAACCACAACCACAATCACAAAATTCCAACGAGAGGTAGAGTGAGTGTAGTCAACACTCAGTCTCAGAAGAGCCAACTACTTGATAAAGAATAGGAGCTTATCAAGATTTATCATTAAGCTCTTTAGTTGTAATAGCTAGGTTCTGTTGTGATTCCATCAATTTACCTTTGCAAGTATTGTGTAATAGGTGTTTCGTTAGTTATCGAGTTGTCAGCAATCTTTTGATTAGGTAGAGTCTTGAGATAGATTATTGTATACAAGGGTAGAGGCAGAATTGCAGAGAAATAGTTCCTTAGACAGTTCAAGGAAGTTTGTAAGTCTTAAACTGCTCTTTTTTAGTGAAGTTGAGAAAAGTCATATCCGAGATATGTCATGGTTTTTGCCTCTCTTGAGCAAGCAATTTTCCATGTGAAAATACTTGTGTTGATTTGTATTTTCGTTGCATAACCTTCTTGTGTAGTTGCTCTAAGACCTTGATTCTTAGAGTGCATGGGAGTAGCTTGATCCTAACACCCACATACGACTTCATATGCATGTAGATTGTGTGGTTCGTATATCAGCCGCATCTTTCCGACTTTGTTTCTTCTGATTCTTTTCAATTCCAATCTTTTGTACAATTGGTACATGCTCAAATATTGACTTCCATACTTAAACACACCTCAACTAACATAGTCTGGATCTAACCACAAGAATTTAATGAGTTCTGACCTAACTCAAACCTACGAGGTGTTATAGCTGGCATTAAACATCTTGTTGATCATTTTGTTGAAATGCCGCTAGAGAGAAATTAGTTATGGTCTGTCGTGGTTTAAAAGAGGTTCAAAGATTATTAAGAGAGGGATCGGATGCACACTGGCCTCAAGAATTACAATATTGAGGACGGGAATTTTGAGATTCTATCATTGTCACGCGTAGATAAAGACAGAAACACATATACAGTCACTGATCAAGGAAATAAATGTTTATATGGAAAGTTCATATGTCATGCTCACAAACATTAAATTTTGTAATATTCATAGAGTAGAGCCAAAGGACTATGTCAGCGAGTACTACCGTTGCAAGCTCTATAAACAAAGGTATAGTGGAAAAATTTCCCTCTTATTTGGCGAGGCATATTTGCCACCTTCCCTATTTACTTTACTTGAAAATACAAAAATTGAGCTAACCTCATGAGTGTGAGGACGAAGCAGAATGAGAAGCGAAATGGATATTTTTCCTTCTCACTCTGCTAGGGGTGTACTTTATGCAACAAAAACATGAACATCCGTTTGAACTTCACCTTCCATATCCGGAACATGCCGAGATGAGAGAGGTCTAGGAAGGAAAATAAATAGAGTAAGCACGCGTTAATAACGTAGAGTTTGTTACAATCCTAGAAGGATTCCAAAAAGGCCTAAGAAATGACCCTGGGCCTACAAGGATAAAATCGAAACTTTACCTCAAACTAGCTTAGTATGTTCTCCATTGAATATTGTTACATCTTGAAAATTTCCCCGTGAACGTACAGTGGATAAGCTAACAAAGGGCATAGCGTATAAGATGTTTTAATAAGAAGGGAACGACGTTTGATGATCCTAAGTAAGAATTCAAAGGCAATGGGAATAAGAGGTAGGTTATGAGCCCAACGACTACTTATGGGTCCTGAAAATGTGAAAAGTTGCAGATTTGCACTTTGGTCTCGTTGATGAAATACGGACCGTAAAGTGGTATACGGCCCGTAAACTGCCATGTCGTATTTCAACTTCCAAAACTTCAACTTTCTGCCAAAGACTTGAATGGTT
The DNA here is from genome assembly GCF_019175385.1 of Lycium barbarum. Lineage (NCBI taxonomy): Eukaryota > Viridiplantae > Streptophyta > Magnoliopsida > Solanales > Solanaceae > Lycium > Lycium barbarum. Next base: position 51,049,390 of record NC_083341.1, on the reverse strand, counting down.
AAATACGATTTGAAATACGGACCGCAAACTGAAATACGGCCCCGTAAACCGAGTTCGTAAATCACCATGTCCTCGGCCTACCTTTCTAGTTCTGTTATGATTAAATACATCCACGAAATACTGCCCGTAAACTGGAATACGGACCGTAAACTGAGTTTACGACCACTGTGCACTTTCGACTACTGTTCATTTCAAATCAGATTTTAAGTCATTAAAAAGGACACTCAAGCTCATTAATTCATTTCATGTCCACACCCCTTCTCTCTAAAACATCTCTCTACATTTATTCCACAAGAATTCAAAGATTATTAGTGATCAACAACATAAACCAAGTGAATCAAGTGTAAGAAAACCCATTGAAGATCATTCAAGCCAAGAAATCCCAATGGAGATGAACTAGGGTTTTTGCTCAAGTGGAGTATTATCAACCAAGGCTTGTTCCTACGAAATCTAAGGTAAGATTTATGATATATCAATGTCGTTTAAGGTATTTGAGAGTTGAAATACTTGGATTATAGAAGGGTATAGAAAAATGGGTCATGAATGTGGAATAGTACCATTTTGAGAAATAGCTTGAATTGAGTTGTGATTCTTGATGTGTGGTGACGTAAATATGTTATAAATGATGTTGAGAACGTGAGATGAGCAATGTATGTGAATGGACGTCGTCGTGCGTTATGGCCATGGATATGGGTGATTGAAAGTAAGTCTAGAATATGAATAATGTGAATGAATAATGACTATCGTTATAGTATTGTGAATGTATTATTGACGTTTGGGAGTTGATATACGCTATGGAGGAATGTCGTATAAATAGAGGAGATGTTGTCCGATTTTCTGTAGTTTTAGTCATGTATGCTAGCTACCGATTCTAATGATAGTATGACTTCAATGAAGGTAGAAACGCGAGCGTTGAAGGAGGATGTGCAAGTGTAGAATAGTTCAACGGAAAGGTATGTAAGGCTAACCCTTTTTCATAAGGCATGATTCTTTGGGTAAATGTCTAAATCTTCTATAAGACTATGATATCCTTCAAATGATTTGATCTTCCGAGCTAGTAAGCTCACAATTCTTGGTATGCTACGATTGTACTAAGTTCCTCATATGACGAGTGAGCCTATAAGATAGATATAATGAACGACGATAATAGTGATAATGACATTGATGACGACTATAATGGTAATAACGATGATGATAACGATGACGACTACGATAGTAATGATAATAGTAAAGATGCTTATGAGCTATTATGTATATGCATCTATGTATGGTTATTATGGAACCCCGAGCTTATGAGGCCGGGTAGGATATGTAAATAAGTATGTATATGATTATGTAATGCGCGCACACCTCTGCAGATGGTACGGATAACCCTGACGCCTTGGTAGGGCCAGGTAGATGAATCCCTGAAGCCTTGGTAGGGCCGGGTATGTGTAACCTTGAGCCTTGGCTGGCCAAGTATGTATGAAACACCGATCCTGCATGGTCAGGTATGCTATGTAAATGCTATGTATATGATATGATTATGTATATGATATAGATATGAGTACGAATACGAATATGATATGATATGAATGTGAATAAGGGTATGTATACGAATACGAGTACAATATGGAATGGATACGATTGTGGATACGGATATGGATGTATTTACACAATTCGCATTAGAAATGGAAAGTCCCTATGAAAGGCAAGTAAGTGCCTATGACGATGATATTACTATCTCCCATCCTGTGCTATTTTTCATGTTGCTTATTATGCTTCTACATTGATATTGATCATGCTTTACATACTCAGTACATTCTTCGTACTGACGTCCTTTTGTGTGTGGACGCTGTGTCATGCCCGCAGGTGCACAGGGAGACAGACTTGATCCATAGCCATATTCTCAGGGACTACATAGCGGAGCTCCATTTCAGTCGGAGCTATAGCTTTTGGGTACTTATCCTTTTGTGTATATAATTATGGGCATAGCGGGGTCCTGTCCCGCTTATGGGATATGTTATACTCTCCTTAGAGGCTCGTAGACATGTGTATATGGTTAGGTATGTCTGGCCTTGCCGGCCTATATTTTGTATATCATTTTGTTAGCCTTGTCGGCTCATGTACATTGACGTGGCATAGATGCCTATGATGATATAAAAGATGTTGTTGTCCAACAGGACTAGTATGACGGATGAATAGAAATATGTGTTTAATTATGTCGCTTATCTAGATGTAAGAGTATGTGTAAGACAAGGGGTGCCCGGGTGGGCTAGCACCGGGCGCTCGTCGCGGCCCTCTAGGCGGGTCGTGACAATTATTAACCTAACTTTCGTAGTTATCTAAATCCAATCAAGCCATCAATTCCTTTTATTTTGAAAGACCCTCAATTTTAAGTACCCTACACTAACCCCTTTGGAACATCCAAAATAAGATTGAGATAAAACTAAGGAATGTTCTTCTCAAGATAAGCTTACCTCATTAACCTTCTTATACCATTAGATTAGTTCTAGATGTCTTTTACCTACTTGAAGTTTTCCAGTCACAAAGTTTTCCCACAACTCCAATTCTTAAGTAGGGAAAGTACAACAATGGAAGCTAAGGACCAATGATGGAAGAAATGAGACGGAGTAGACTTACCACTCCCAATAGCCATGGGTGTGCTCTGGAAATCCTCTCCAACCAGCTCTAAAAGAGTATTAGTATAAAATGAGGTCCACTCCCGAAATGGAGAAATAAATACAAGGGCAGATTCAGCAACTTTCGCTAGGGCGGAAGGAGGTTCACTGAGGCAGACTCGTTTCTACGGGAAAGCAATTCGTGGAAGCGAACTAACTTAAGTTGTCAATTTTCTCTACGGCAGAAGAAACGTCATCCAGGCAGGCTCGCCGACGCATCCCGTCGATCGCAGGGGCGGAAGAGCTGAACCAGGAATTCCTACAATGATTTACATTTTCCATCCAACTCAGCTATAGGTCACCCTTACCCGGAATGCTACTAGTAGAAACTATTGGTGCGAGCCCGGGGCAAGGGTTATTTTAAGAAAAATAAAATGAAAGTCTATAATGACCAAACGGGTCGTTACAGATATTATGTGCAACCAATACAGGACATGGCCCTAATTAGTTATTATGGGGAACCAAATCGTTGGGGGGGGGGGGGGGGTGCAGGCCCAAATTACAATTTAACACTTCGTGATTGTCAAGACCCGACTAGGGGGCCGCGACGGGCACTCGGTGCTAGTCCACCTGGGCACCCCTTGGCTTACACTTACACTTACATCTAGGTGAGCCACATAATTTAAACATACATTTCTATTCATCAACCATACTAGTCCCATTGGACAACAATACCTTCATATCATCATTGACATCTATGCCCATATCAATGTGCATAGCTGACGAGGTTAACAAAATTAAATCCAAAATATAGGCCGACAAGGCCAGACATACCTAACCATATACACATGTCAACGAGCCTCTAAGGAGAGTATAACATATCCCATAGGCGGGACAGTATCATATTCCCATTCATTCTCATATCTATATCATATACATCATCATATCATATACATAGCATTTACATAGCATACCCGACCATGAAGGATCGGTGTTTCATACATACTTGGCCAGCCAAGGCTCAAGGTTACACATACCTGGCCCTACCAAGGCTTCAGGGTTACATCTACCTTGCCCTACCAAGGCGTCAGGGTTACCCGTACCATCTGCAGAGGTGTGCGCGCATTATATAATCATATACATACTTATTCTACCCGGCCTTATAAGATCGGGGTTCCATAAACGTCATACATAGATACATATACATAATAGCTCATAAGCATCTTTACTATTATCATCACTATCATCATCGTCATCATTATCGTCATCGCTATCATCGTCATTCATTACATCTATATTTATAGGCTTACTCGTCATACGCGAAACTTAGTACAATCGTAGCATATCAAGAGTCGTGAGCTCAATAGCTCGGAAGATCGAATTATTTGAAAGACATCATAGACTTATGGGAGATTTAGATGTTTGGCCAAAGAACCATACCTTATGAAAGAAGGTTTAGCCTTACATACCTTTTCGTTCAACTATTTACCACTTGCACGTTCTCCTTCAACGCTCGCGTTTCTACCTTCATTAAAGTCATATTATCATTAGAAATCGATAGCTAGCATATACGACTAGAACTAGAGAAAATTGGACAACATCTCCTTTATTTATACGACGTTCCTCCATAGCGTATATCAACTCCCAAACAATCAATAATACATTCACAATACTATAACAATAGTCAATATCCATCCACATTATCCGCATTTCTCAATTCACTTTCAATTACTCATATCCATGGCTATAACACACGACTACGTTCATTCACTTACATTGCCTATGCCATGTTCTCAACGTCATTTATAACATATTTATATCACAACACATCAAGAATCATGACTCGATTCAAACTATTACTCAAAATGGCACTATTCCACATTCAGGACCCATTTTTCTATACCCTTCTACAATCCAAGTATTTCAACTCTCAAATACCTTAAACAACATAGGAATACCATAAATCTTACCTTGGATGTTGTAGGAATGAGCCTTGGTTGGAAATACTCCACTTGAGAAAAAACCCTAGTCCATCGCCAATGCGATTTCCTGACTTGAATGAACTTTAATGGGTTTTTTTTTTTTTTTTTTTTTTTTGGATTTTAATGGGTTTTCATACACTTGATTCACTTGATTTATGTTGTTGATCACTAAAAATCCTTGAATTCTTGGTCCAGAAAGTCATGCCATTCTGGGCTGATTATACGGTCCCAACATACAGACCGTATAATTTATACGGCCAGTATGTTTGGCCGTATAATCCCTAGTATTCCGAAGCTCGTTTCGTCGACTCGTTTGATCTCCAATCCTTGTGGAACCTTCTTAACACTTGTTAAACACTTCAATACCAATCTAAGGGACGTTATAACTCTTCTCCAAGACATCATTAAAGCCTCGTTAACTCGTTACTCATATTTCCTTCCCGATACCTATCGTATGCCTTGCTTTATCTTGGCCAACTTTCTTCCCCTATCTCTAACATCTTTGAATTCTTAACTAGAGTCATCGAATGTCGTTTCTTACTTATCGAAATACCGTATACTTGTAATCTTCACTAGTCTATTCACTTGTGCATCCACGGAAGATTTTCCGAGGTGTAACATTATTCCCCCCTTAAGAACATTCGTCCTTGAATGTTAAGCCCTCGGGGATTCTACGAAAATTTCACTAGAGTTTCCCCTATAATACGGCACTACCATCCTGTCGCAACAACCCATAATAACAATGCCTCACAGGGCCACAACATAATAGCAATAGAATTTGGCCACACACTACCAAAAAAGCATAAAAGTAAAACATACGTACCTTATGATCTTGACGCCTCATCTTGGATCTCTTCCAAGGGATGAAATAAATGCGGGTATCTGGATCGCATACTTTCTTCCGTTTCCCATGTCATTTCTTTTCGTTTACTGCTTCTCCATAAAACCTTAACTGAGGCCACTTCTTTGTTTCTAAACCTCCGTACTTGCCTATCTAGTATGGCAATGGGTACCTCTTCATAAGTTAACTTTTCTGTCACTTGTACATCATTTATTGGCATGATCCTAGTAGGATCGCCAACACATTTTCAACGCATCGAGACATGGAAAACTGGATGAACTGACTCCAAATCCGAAGGTGGATCTAGCTCATAGGCCACTTTGCTTACTTTGCGCACAATCTCATAAGGCCCAATATATCGGGGACGAAGCTTCCCCTTTTTGCCAAATCTCATAACGCCCTTCATTGGCGACACTTTCAAGAATACCCAATCTTTAACTTGGAACTCTAAGTCTCTTCGATGATTATCCGCATAGGACTTCTGACGACTTTGGGCTGCTAACAACCGATCTTGTATGAGCATGACTTTCTCTATGGCCTGCTGGACCAAGTCTTGCCCTATCAATTTACACTCTCCTGTTTCAAACCACCCAATTGGGGATCTACATTTTCGCCCATATAACGCTTCATACGGTGCCATTTGAACGCTAGAATGGTAACTATTGTTATAAGAAAATTCAATGAGTGGCAAGTGATCATCCCAATTTCCTCCAAAATCTATCATACATGCCCGCAACATATCTTCAAGAGTCTGAATGGTACGCTCAGCTTGTCCATCAGTCTGCTGGTGAAATGCCGTGCTAAGGATCACATAAGTCCCCAAACCCTCTTGGAAGGACTTCCAAAAGTTGGCTGTAAACTGAGTTCCTCTGTCTGAGATAATAGATTCTGGAACACCATGAAGTTGCACTATCTCTTTAACATAAAGCTTTGCATAATCTTCTGCCACATACGTCGTTCTGACTGGCAAGAAATGAGCTGACTTTGTGAGTCTATCCACAATCACCTATATGGAATCATACTTACGTCAAGAACGGGGTAAGGCTATAATGAAGTCCATGTTAATTACTTCCCACTTCCAAGTTGGATTTCTATAGCTTGCAATAATCCGCCCGACTTTTGGTGCTCGATTTTCACTTGTTGACAGTTAGGACATTGAGTTACGAATTCTGCTACATCTTTCTTCATCCCATTCCACCAATATATAGACTAAGATCATGATACATTTTCGTCGATCCGGAGTGAACAGAATAATGGGAACAATGAGCTTCTCTTAGTATTTGGTGGCGCAGACCTGCCACATCGGGAACACATAATCTGCCTCGACATCGGAGAACTCCGTCTCCTGAAATATCAAATGATGACTCCTCTTTCTGAGGGAGTGTATATCTGTAATGCATTAGAATGGGATCTTCGTATTGTCGCCCTTTCACTTCCGCTACTAGCGACGAGACTACTGAATTCTGAATAGTAGTTCCCCTGTTACGTGAGTCCACTACTCGAACTCCTAGGCTAGCTAACTGCTGGAGTTCATCAGCCATTTCTCTTTCTCTGGTCGTACATCACATAAACTTCCCATAGATCTGTGGCTAAGAGCATCAGCCACAACATTTGCCTTTCCGGGGTGATATAGGATATCAACATCATAATCTTTTAGCAGTTCCAACCATCGTCGTTGCCGCAAATTCAACTCTTTTTGCTTAAAGATATACTGAAGACTCTTATGATCTGTATAAATATCCACGTGGACACCATGTAAATAATGTCTCCATATCTTTAATGCATGAACCACGGCAGCTAATTCTAGATCATGGGTCGGATAATTCTTCTCATGTTTCCGTAATTGCCTCGAAGCATACGCAATTACCTTACCATGTTGCATCAATACACAGCCTGGCCCAATACTTGACGCATCGCAATATACAACATAGCCTTCCAATCCCTCTGGAAGTATCAGGACTGGGGCAGAAGTCAATATACCTTTTAACTATTGAAAGCTACATTCACAAGCATTTGTCGATTGAAACTTTGCAGATTTCTGGGTCAACTTCGTGAGTGGTGCAGAAATAGAAGAAAACCCTTCAACAAATCTCCTATAATAGCCTGCTAAGCCCAGAAAGCTACGAACCTCCGTAGGAGTCGTGGGCCTTGGCCAAGTCTTCACGTCCTCAATCTTTTGGCTATCTACCCGAATACCATCGGCTGCAACAATGTGTCCCAGAAACGTCACTGAGTTCAACCAAAACTCACATTTAGAAAATTTGGCAAACAACACTCGAGTCTGAAGAACTCTGAGGACAGCACGCAAATGATCCGCATGTTCTGCCTCGGACCTAGAGTACACCAAGATATCGTCGATAAATACAATCACAAACAGATCTAGGAAGGGCCTGAACACATTGTTCATCAAATCCATAAATACCGCCGGTGCATTAGTTAGCTCAAACGACATTGCTCGGAACTCGAAATGACCATATCTTGTTCTGAAGGCTGTCTTAGGGATATCTTTCTCCCTAACTCTCACTTGGTGATACCCGGACCTCAAATCTATCTTTTAAAACCATTTGGCACCTTGTAATTGATCAAATAAGTCATCAATCCTCGGGAGAGGATATGTATTCTTAATCGTCACCTTATTTAATTGCCAATAATCAATGCACATTCTCAAGGAGCCATCTTTCTTTCGGATAAACAATACGGGTGCTCCCCACGGGGATGAACTACTAATGAAGCCTTTCTCAAGCAAGTCTTTCAACTGCTCCTTCAACTCTTTCAATTCTGCGGGTGCCATTCTATAAGGGGGAATAGATATAGGCTTAGTGCCTGGCAGCACATCAATTGCAAAATCAATCTCCCGCTCGGGAGGGAGGCCTGGAAGCTCTTCTGGGAACACATCCAGAAATTCATTTACTACAGGAACTGACTGAAAAGTCGGCGATTAAGCTTTTACATCATGAACCCGAACTAGATGATAAATGCATCCTTTTGTGATCATTTTCCTTGCCTTTAGATAAGAAATAAACCTACCCTTTGGTGATGCCATATTCCCTTCCCATTCTAAGACTGGTTCTCTCGGGAACTGGAAACGAACCATTTTCATTCTACAATCAACATTGGCATAGCAAGAAGCCAACCAATCTATGCCCATAATAACATCAAAGTCCACCATTTTTAACTCATGCAAGTCAATCGCAGTACGACGGTCACAAACCACAACTATACGGTTTCTATATACTCGGCTAGCTATTACCGATTCACCAACGGGTGTAGACACCTCAAAAGGTTTGATCGACTCCGGTTCAACTCTAAATCGACCCGCAATATATAGAGTAACATATGACAATGTGGAGCCAGGATCAATCAAAGCATATACATCATGAGAAAATACCGATAATATACCTGTGACCACGTCAGGAGAAGACTCAAGATCTTGGCGTCCAGCCAAAGCATAAATAAGGTGCTGAGGACCACTAGAACTGGGAACTCTCCCTCTACCATGGCCGACTGGTGCATGTGAACCTTGCCCCATAGGGCGTATAGATGCTGAAGATCCGGCTACCGACCCTGAAGGTTGGGTCCTACCTCTACCATGAACTGAGGGGCAATCACGCATAATATGGCATGGTCAACCACATGAATAGCAATCATCTGAACCCAATCGACATCGACCCCAATGCAACTTCCCACACTGGGAACATCGTGGTACTGGTGGCCTTGCCTGACCTGAATCATCTCTGAACTGAGACCCCGAAAAACTCTGACTCAGCCCGGAACGAGTAGATCTATCGAATCTCTGACCTGAAAACCGTGGAGGTGCACTAGTCATAGAATAGCCCGAGTTCCTAGAAATCTGTTGTTTGTGCCCACCTCTAAACTCACTCACCGGACCTGAAAATCTGGCCCTCTTGCTATGACCCCTATCCTGCTCGCGTTCACTTCTCTGTTGTAAACATTCTTCTAAGTTCTGAGCATGGCCCTGAATGCGTGCAATATCCATATTGTCCTGAAGGGACGCAGTCAAACACCTATCCATCAAATGTGGCCCTAGGACCTTCACAAATCGGTGCACTCGATCACCCATATCCGCTACCATGGCCGAAGCATACCTAGCCAAAGAATTAAAGAGGAGACTATACTCTAGAGCACTCATGCTACCTTGCCTCAAATTCAAGAATTTATTGGCCCTAGCTCGCCAAACCTCCGGAGGCATATAATGTCGGAGGAAAGCATAAAAAAACTTTTGCCATACCGGGGGAGGTGCATTGGCTCCCCGTGAAGCCATCCAAACCGTGTACCATTGGATCGAGACATCTCTCAATCTATACGATGCTAGCTCCACCGATTCGGTGTCCGAAGCATATATCAACCGAAGCGTCCTCAACATACCATCGATAAAGTCTTGAGGGTCCTCATCCAGATTTGATCCAAAGAATTCCAGAGGGTTCAAGGTAATGAAGTCACGGGCCCTTGCACTAACAGCCCTATCACCCTGCCCTGTACTTTGCCGCTGAGTCTGGGCAACAACCAACTGAGTAAGCAAATGTATGGCCTCTTTTACATCTTGGCCTGAAGCATCCGGTGAAGGAGCCGGAAGTGCTGGAGCTGGGGCTGAGGCTCCCTCACGCTCCTCTAATATAGGTACTGAACGGGAGGACTGAGATTGAGCCGCACTCTGGGACTCACTTTCCTCTACTACCGGTGGCGGTGCTCTTTTAGCCCGATTTTCTGCCACCGTCTTGCCCTTTTGGGCTGCTGTAGCCTTTCTCTCTACAGGCATTTCTGAAATACACAACACACGGTTAAGGAACAAGAAGTTCTTATATCATAGCTCTATTGCACGATTCTTATGAAGAAAGAAGGTCATTTATTCCTAAAATGCCCGCAGCTTCTTGTTTATAAGTGTGGCGCGCAACACACCCATAACCAAGACTCTACTAGACACGGCTCGTAGACACACCCTAGGACTGAACTGCTCTGATACCACTTTTGTCACGACCCGACTAGGGGGCCACGACGGGCACTCGGTGCTAGCCCAACCGGGCAACCCTTGGCTTACACTTACACTAACATCTAGGTGAGACACATAATTTAAACATACATTTCTATTCATCAATCATACTAGTCCCATTGGACAGCAATACCTTCATATCATCATTAACATCTATGCCCATATCAATGTACATAGTCGACGAGGCTAACAAAATGAAATCCAAAATATAGGCTGACAAGGCCAGACATACCTAACCATATACACATGTCTACGAGCCTCTAAGGAGAGTATAACATATCATATAGGTGGGACAGGACCCCGCTATGCCCATAATTACGCACACAAAAGAATCTATACCAAAAGCTGCAGCTCCGAATGAAATAGAGTTTCGCTATGTAGTCCCTGAGAATGTAGCTATGGATAAGGTCTGTCTCCCTGTGCACCTGCGGGCATGACGCAGCGTCCACAAACAAAAGGACGTCAGTACGAAGAATGTACTGAGTATGTAAAGCATGATCAACATCAATATGGGAGCATAATAAGAAATATGAGGAATAGCATAGGAGGGGAGATAGCAATATCAACGTCATAAGTACTTACTTGCTTGTCGTAGGGACTTTCCATTTCTAGCGCGTATTCGTGTATACACACCCATTTCTGTATTCGTACTCATATCCGTATTCATTTACATATCCTTATTCACATTCGTATCATGTACATATTCTTATTCGTAACCGTATTATATTCGCATTCATTCTCATATCTATATCATATACATCATCATATCATATACATAGCATTTACATAGCATACCCGACCATGAAGGATCGGTGTTTCATACATACTTGGCTAGCCAAGACTCAAGGTTACACATACCTGGCCCTACCAAGGCTTTAGGGTTACATCTACCTTGCCCTACCAAGGCGTCAAGGTTACCCGTACCATCTGCAGAGGTGTGCGCGCATTATATAATCATGTACATACTTATTCTACCCGACCTTATAAGATCGGGGTTCCATAATCGTCATACATAGATACATATACATAATAGCTCATAAGCAACTTTACTATTATCATCACTATCATCATCGTCATCATTATCGTCATCGCTATTATCGTCATTCATTACATCTATCTTTATAGGCTTACTCGTCATACGCGGAACTTAGTACAATGGTAGCATATACAAACTCGTGAGCTCAATAGCTCGGAAGATCAAATTATTTGAAAGATATCATAGACTTATGGGAGATTTAGATGTTTTGCCAAAGAACCATGCCTTATGAAAGAAGGTCAGCCTTACATACCTTTCCGTTCAACTATTTACCACTTGCACGTTCTCCTTCAACGTTCGCATTTCTACCTTCATTAAAGTCATACTATCATTAGAAATCGATAGCTAGCATATACGACTAGAACTAGAGAAAATTTGACAGCATCTCCTTTATTTATACGACGTTACTCCATAGTGTATATCAACTCCCAAACAATCAATAATACATTCACAATACTATAACAATAGTCATCCATATTTCTCAATTCACTTTTAATTACTCATATCCATGGTTATAACACACGACTATGTTCATTCACTTACATTGCCTATCCCATGTTCTCAATGTCATTTATAACATATTTATATCACAACACATCAAGAATCATGACTCAATTCAAACTATTACTCAAAATGGCACTATTCCACATTCAGGACCCATATTTCTATACCTTTCTACAATCCAAGTATTTCAACTCTCAAATACCTTAAACAACATTGGAATACCATAAATCTTACCTTGGATGTTGTAGGAATGAGCCTTGGTTGGTAATACTCCACTTGGGCAAAAACCCTAGTCCATCTCCAATGAGATTTCTTGACTTGAATGATCTTTAATGGGTTTTCTTACACTTGATTCACTTGATTTATGTTGTTGATCACTACTAATCCTTGAATTCTCGTGGAATAAATGTAGGGATATGTTTTATAGAGAAGGGGTGTGATATATAAGTGAAATGAAATAAGACTTGGTCCTTCTATTTAATGAACCATTTGAGTCCCGACCGTATATACGGACCAACATACTATCCGTACAAATTATACGGGCCGTATGTTTGGTCAAGAAAGTCATGCCATTCTGGGCTGATTATACGGTCCCAACATACGGACCGTATAATCTATACGGCCAGTATGTTTGGCCGTATAATCCCCAGTGATTCCAAAGCTCGTTTCGTCGACTCGTTTGATCTCCAATCCTTGTGGAACCTTCTTAACACTTGTTCAACACTTCAATACCAATCTAAGGGACATTATAACTCTTCTCCAATACATCATTAAAGCCTCGTTACTCATATTTCCTTCCCGATACCTATCGTATGCCTTGCCTTATCTTGGCCAACTTTCTTCCCCTATCGCTAACATCTTTGAATTCTTAACTAGAGTCAACGAATGTCATTTCTTACTTATCGAAATACCGTATACTCATACTCTTCACTATTCTATTCACTTGTGCATCCACGGAAGATTTTCCGAGGTGTAACAGTTAGATACAATCAGTATACAAGATATACAGTCCAATATACACTAAGGTATATATGGGCTGTGTATATCTCATATATCCCATGTATAACATATAGCAACAGCAGAGAGTCAAGTAAAAGAAGATAAGTATAGGGGTTTCACATCAACATAAAATAAGTATACCAGATATACATATATATAAAGTGACACCAGTTAACACTAAGAATTTTCCCTAGGTGAAACAAAAGAAATGGAAAAGGGATCATGCACATATTGCAAGGAGATATATTCAAGCTAGACCATGTCTCGGTTTAATCAAGCAACCCCTTTTAAGTATTCAAACAAATGCCACCTCTATTTCAGTTGAACATATTAGAACATGTTGACATTATAAACCCATATGTGTTGATCATATACTTATTGTTTCAAACAGGGCACATAAATAAACTTTAATTATCTAGACATTTTTCACAACAAAGGAAACATGCAGGTGACAACAAATTCATGGCCTGGATTATCTAAAATGAAGTGACACTTTAACCTTTTAGACTCACATCCGTAGATGATGGCAAGATAAGACACACTTCAAAAACACTAAAGAGTCAGCAAGCTGCACAAACTCAGTTGCTATCATGCATTCAGATTTTCAGACTTCAATTTTAGCATGCAAACACACATGGTTTTCTTATTTTATTGCTGCTTACTGAAAGCTGAGACTGTCCCACGGGCTGGTGTTTCAATGGAGAGGAACCCAACAATCTAGAGTAAGCATTGCTAGGCTGAGAGGGTACTCAAATCCTTTTGTCATCCCCTCTCAACCCTACGACATCACTCTACATCTTCTCATAGCCAAGTGACAACCTCTTAAGCTTCTCTTATAATTATGTGATCATGATCCATTTTATTTTTTACTATAGATGAGTCCTATCAGTCCAACTCAGCATAAGGAAGTCCAACCTATCATAAGGAAGTCCAACCCTTTAGCCTTTCCAGATTCCCAACCATTCAGGCCATCAGCATCATTCACAAGACCTGAAAATGCAAGTACAAAGGTCTAAATTAATTTATTTAGCTGGTGGATATGTGCATGCACATAAAAGACAAAGAGGTTCATCACCTTTAAACAAACATAGATTGTTATTAGATTGTTCATACCACATAAGGTAGGTAAGATATAGTGACTTAAACTTAACAGTGAAGTAGACTGAACTCTGCATATGCATGAACCAAGAATTGTTACACCTCAAAGTTTCATATGTTAAGATTAGCCGTATGTTAGTCGTTCTAGTCATGGACTGAGATTACCTTTGAGGTTATATGACACTAAGCATGTTTATGTTATGTATGTGAAGTTTTAAGTTTATACTTCATATGTATTGGAAGGATTAGAGGTTATAACGAATCAAAGATAGCAGGTTTATCGGAAGGGCATTTTACCGCCCTATTTGACGGACAGCAAATTATTTGACGGCCTGTCAAACGGTGGCTCCTCCACCTTAATATAGTCACAGAGAGGTCTGGCTGGTGGGGCCATTTGCAGGTCCATTTGACGTACCGCAGAATGTTTAACGGTCCGTCAAAGTGACCGTCAAAGTATGTCGGTGAGATTTCAAGTGAAGATTTATATTTCATTTTTCCGCATTTGGATTCATTATTCCCCCATTTCAGACCCTAAGGCTCTCTAAACCCTCTCCCCAAGTTCATGTACTAATCAATACCAAACCCAAGAGAATCAAGAGGTTCAAGTGCCAAAACAATTCAATAGGTTTAGTAGAGTTCAAGTATCTCTTTGGTGTTGAAGTTGGAGTTTTCATCCTAGTGAAGTAATTTGATTCAAGCTTGTTCTTGAGGTTGTTTGATTGTTGTACAACTTGATTGAAAAAAGAAAGTGCAAAAGGAAGTTGAAATATGGATTAGAGACCATGTTGAATTTATGGACTGTTTTCATCACGTTGTTGTGGTGTTATTGAGAAGCTTTCCTTGTAGTTGGTGTTTTTTTCATGTTGTTATAATTTTTCTAGAAAGGTATGTGGGAAAGAGGTGCGTATTACCATATACGAAGTGTATATTGGACTATTTGAGCTATAACTTTTAATACTTGTTGAAGTAAGTATAGGGGGCTTATATGAGCTCTTTGTTGTTGTTGGCTGCGGTGCATGTTGTTGTATTCAAGGAATAAGGGGAAATGCTACTCGTTTAATTCTAGAATCAAATTTTCATTTTATATACGTGATGTACAAGCACCATCTAAGTCATATATTTATTCCTTTGTTATAGGAGTGGTGTTCTAGTGGTGATAAGTTAGTTGTTGGATTCTTTGGATGACTTGAGGTATGTGAGGCGGTCCCTTTATTTATTGTGGCATGATCTTATTGACACAAACCCACACAATTGATAACCATAATGTCCCTATTCATAGAAATACTAGAAGTTTATGGTTCTTGATGTTCTTAAGATATTATTGATCTTTGTCTCATGATTATGAATCTAGTCTTATGATTATGGATCTTGTTTATTGTTGATGATCTTATCTTATGGATATTGTTCCTTCAAGGTGAGAGATATAGTGATAATGATGGTTCCATAATGGAAATCGTAGGTTTACAAACCGTATGTCACTCCGATAGAGTTGTAACGTTTCCTTGGGCTCTCATGCATGCTTATAAAATTATGAGAAAATTTTCTCACACCGAGCCGCGGTATAGTCGGCTGAGTACGACACCTATTGTGCACACCATTGCAGTTGGGTACGGATAACACCAAGCCTTATTATGGCCGGGTACGGATAACACCGAGCCTTATTATGGCTCGGTATGGATAATATTGAGCCTTATTATGGTCGGGTACGAATAACACCAAGCCTTATTATGGCTGGGTACGGATAATACCGAGCCTTATTATGGCCGGATACGGATAACACCGAGCCTATATGACCGGGTATGGTATTATGTATGTATGTATGTATGAAAATGTTTTTTTGAAGAGGAAGGCATGCATGATATTCTCCTTAAGAGGCATCCAGACGTACAGGTTATCTCTCTTATCTCTTGTTACTTTCATATCTATGTTATGTTGTTTTCCATGCCTTACATACTTAGTACTTTACTCCTACTGACGTCCTTTTGTTTATGGATGTTGCGTTCATGCATGCAGTTAGATAGAGAGACAGATCAGACCCTTAGGTTGCTTCCTCAGCGTTTGTACAGGAGCAATCCCCTTATTCCGGGGATGCGGTTCAGTTGGTTCGATTCTTTTGTGTATATATGGGCATGGCAGGGTCCTGTTGTCACGACCCAACTTGGGGTCGTGATGGGTACCCGCGGCTTACCACCGAGCACCACTTATTCTACTACTCATCATACTCAATTCATAAGAAAATCATTTTTCATTTGAGAACATAAATACTTTTATATACATAAGCCTTTCGGCTATCAAAATGATAATATATATATATATATATATACTTATACAATGGCAACATCGTGAGACCATATAACCCACACCTGCGTATCTACGAGCCTCTACTAGAGTACTAGACATAGGGACGGGACAGGACCCCGTCGTGCCCAAATATACATACGTACACAAAAGAATGATCAAAGGCACCTCCAGAACAATAGAGTGCTCTTAAGTCAGCTAACAACTCCTACGAGTCTAGATCAAGCTCACCTCCCTGTCTACCTGTGGGCATGAACACAGCGTCAAAAGAAAACGGACGTCAGTACGAACATTGTATTGAGTATGAGAGGCATAAATAATAATAATACATCAATGAGAGAAGGGAAGCATCAAATGAGGAGGAACTGTAACTGACTGTCAATTATAAAAGAAATAATACATGCTGGCTTACTTCATAGTCATCATCATATCATGTATGCATAAATGTATAAGTTGCCCGTCCATATAGGTATGGTGTGATAATCAATAGCCTGCGTCCAAGCCTCCCGCGTCCAGGGTACCATCTCATGCCGCCCACCAGTGGTGTCTGCCCATCCCATCTGGACATAGTGTATACGCTGCCTGCCTTAGCGGTGTCTGCCCGGCCATGTAGGAGCGGTGTGATAGCATCATGTACACATCATAGACTAATCATATTATTATCATACTATTACCATAATACATGACTTGAAACTTAAGACAATTATACTCTATCGGGGTGACATAAGGTCGTGAACCCCCGATTCCATTATGGAGCATTTATAAGCATTCTGCCTCACCTTGAAGGAAATAGTATATAAGGTGAGTGTATACAATAAACAACATCATTAACTTATAGGAACATCATATCATGAACTATATAATCTTTAAGCTTAAGCTCATCATCATCATTATTAGGCTCATAATGTAACTCTTATCTCATATGGCTATTCATGAACATAGACTCTTAGGTTTTCGGGATGTAGAGGATTCATGGAAAAGAAGGAAAAATCATGCCATAGGATTCATGCCATAGAAAGAAAGGACTAGCCTCACATACCTCTTTCGTTTAGCTATTCTATCGTTTGATCGTTCTTCTTCGTTGCCCACGTTTCTACCTTCAAGAAGGTGTATACTCATATTAGACAATCGATAACATAAGTGTGTTCGAACTAAAGCTATAGAAAATTGACCAGCGTCTCCTTTGTTTCTACTACTTTCCCCGTGTCGTATATCATCTCCCAAACGTCAATAATAACATTCAAAATATCATCATCAATGACTTTAGCCAAATTCATCATTATACAATCCTACAATTTCCTCTCAAGGTCATCCATAATCATAATCATAATACAACGTTACATTCTTTCTTATCTAATGTTTCTCTCATGCTCCTAACATCATTCATAACGTAATTACAATCACAAGGTATCAAGAATCATGATTCTTATTTATCTACTAATCTCATATTTTGTAACCCATTTTCCATCTTCTTCCATAATCCAAGTGTTTCAACTTTTCAATACCTTAAACGACATGAAATAATCATAAAACTCACCTTTGAATGCGTGGGAATGGGTTTTGGTTGACAATGCTTCACTTGAAGAAAACCCTAGCTTTAGCTTCCAAAGGATTTCTAACTTCCATAACCCTAGCAAGCTTCCATATGCTTGATTTCCCTTGAATATTGGTGTTTGATCTTTGGTTTCCCTTGATTTTTATGTTGAAGATCTGTATGGACTATTCTAGAAGCTTGGAGAGAAGTAGAGAAGTGAGGAGAATGAAGATAATGAGGTGGGATCACATTTAAATACTTGGAAATACTCAGCCCGTCGGGATTTATACGGACCACTTATGTTATATCCCGCATTTTGTACGTTCGGATAATTCAAGATAATTGCGGGAAGTTAAGGGCCAAGCTATATTTTTAATTTTGTTTAGCACACAAGTTGTTTATGGGAGTTATGGATGTGGAAATGTTAAGAAAGGTTAGGGGTAAAAAGGGAAATTCGCAAGACGACCCATAGAAATACGGAGGAAGGCTAAGGGCAAATTTGGAAATTGGAAAATTATTTTTCATGAATTGCAAGACCAAAAAAAAAAAAAAAAAAGTGGGCTTGGAAAATTAAGGGGCCATTTGGCCATCCACCTTGATGGTCCAAGGCCCATGTTGGAGTTTAAAATAAGTAAAGAAAGATGACAAATTTATCTTCAACATAGAGAAAGTTCAAGAAACTTTGAGAGAAAACAAAGGGATAGCCTATTCGGCCAAGAGACCAAGAATTTTGATCCAAAAAAATATTTTCTTCTAGTATTCCTACTGATTCAAGGGTCCTCTTTAACGTGGTATAATTGTGGAAGCATGAATCCCTCTTATTGTTGCAAGTTCACCACCCTAGCCAAGTGAGAAGTTGAAGGAAAAAGGTAAGATTTAATATTCTTTTATATGTTATGGATGGTTTTGTATGTTGTGGTATGTGGGAATGAATGAAATTCATGAAAATATAGATGTTATGTGTGGCCATGTATATGTATGTGGGTGGCCGTGTGTGTGTGTAGGAATAAGGGACAAATTTTACTTAGTATTTTGGTTGTTGTAATGGAATCTATGATGAAAATGGATGCCTAATGATTCTAGTGAAGTTATGAGGGTTGGAAAGTTGTTTTAGAAGTTAATGTGAATTGAATATAGTCTTCTTGTAATTATGGAAAACAATGTTGTTAGTGTGTGAATTGTTGGTGAAGTTTATGAAATTGAAGGAACAAAATGTGTTGTTATTGTTCTTATTTCCATTTGGAAGATTTCGGGTGATAGCATATGGGTTGGATTATTTGAATATTGTACGGATTGTTTGAAGTATTCTTGAATATTGTTTGAATGGTTGCGGATTTGAACTTGAATATGCAAGCCACTATGAATTGAACGTAAATGGAAAGTCGTCAAAGTTTGTAGAAAGAAGTTGTTAATGTTAGAATGTGTTTTGAATTGATTGTGGGTATTGTGAGAATAATTGTTGGTATTGTTGTCGATATTTTGGCCGAGTTAAATTCTCGGATTTGTTGTTGTATGTTTGGCCGAGTTGAATTCTCGGGGATGTTGCATTTACAGGGGAAATGCTGCCAAAATTTTTGTAGATTAAGTGTTGGTTTAGAATTGGACTCTAAGTGTTTATGGCTAATGTTTGGTACATATGAATATTGTTGTAGATCTTGCGAAGCGAAAGACTTAAGTTCGGATTAGCATAGAAAGCGGGCAAGGTATGTAAGGCTTACCTTTCTTTCTTTTGGCATGATCACTATGAAACGAACAAATGACGTATATGTATGATTGCAAAGAAATTCCTATTCTTAGAGCCACTAGGATGGCTAATGTCCTTAATTTCCATAAGCTACTTCATATGATTTTGATGCGTATTTATGATGTCCGAAGATCTATTTGATATGTTTCCGAATGGTATTCGAAAGATAATCGATATGACTAGAGTCTTGATTTTTCAAATGCTAGCACGCCCGACTATTTCATCGAGTCCTTGATATACTTTGATATGTGCATATGATTCTAAAAGTTATATTTGATTTGATCTATACGATATCCGAAAGATACTTGGTATGAGTATTGCTTCGATTTTCCAAAAATGGCTTCTGAAATGCTCGTAGAAGGCTCTATACTTCAGGCGTCCATAACTTTCTCATACTAAGTCGGCTTGACCCGAAACTTATTTTTGAGCCTTCAGGAGTCAGTAAGTATACTTGTCTATCGAGTCTTGATTTATGTGCATATGGTTTCGCATTATTCTGATCGTGCAAGCCTCAGTTTCGATTTCACTGAGCCCGGGCCAGGACATGTTATCGTGCGCCCTCCTCTGCATTATTCACCGAGTCCCTCTCACTTGCGAGCCGGGACACATTATATGTATATGTATATGATGATACGGGGATGGCGGCCAGGATGGCATATGATGACTTTATCCACCGAGACCCGCAGTAGAGGGCCGGGACACGTTATGTATATATGGTATATGATTCTGACATGTATGATTCTATCCACCGAGTCCCTTAATAAAGGGTCGGGACACGTTATATGCATACATGATACAGGATGTTGACATACATGATTCTATCCACCGAGTCCCTCACTAGAGGGCCGGGACGCGTTATATGTATATACTGTCACGACCCAACTAGGGGCCGCGATGGGTACCCGGAGCTAGATACCGAGCACCGCTCACTCTACTACTAATTTTACTCATCTAATGACCTTTTGCCAGTTTTACGCATGAAAGTATAGGAAACATAATTTGTATCAAAACATAAGTACTTTATATACATATGCCTCTCGGCCATCCAAATAATATATACATAATAATAGCATCTTTTGACACCACCTGACCCACACTACGTATCTACGAGCCTCTACTGTCATAATGAATACATAGACGGAACAAGGATCCGTCGTTCCCAATATATATATATATATATATATATATATATATATATATATACAAAAGAGAAATCATAAGCACCTCCGAACAATGGAGTGCTCCCAACAGCTGACAGCTCCTAAGTTTCTGGATCAAGCTTGCCTCCCTGTCTACCTGTGGGCATGAACACAGCGTCCAAAGAAGGGACGTCAGTACGAATATTTTACTGAGTATGAGAGGCATGAACAATGAAGATAGGCATCAATAATATAATGAAAGCATTAATATAAAGCATATGGATCTGTCCGATAATCATAAACGGAATAATGCATGTTGTCTTACTCATACTTATCATCGTAACATGTATGCATCATATGCAAGCTGCCCGCCCATGTCGGAACGGTGTGATAATCTATAATGTAAGCCCGCGTCCAGGCCTCCCGCGTCCGGGGTACCATCTCATGCCGCCCACTAGTGGTGTCTGCCCACGCCCGAAGGTCGTGGTGTATCCGTATCGCCGCCCGCCGAAGCGTTGTCTGCCTGGCCAACTAGGCCCGGTATGCAATGCTTATGCCATGCTTATCATAAAATAATCATAATAATGTACTCATTGTAAAATGCTTATCTTATCATAGCACATGCGTAGGGTTTGAGAACAACTTTACTCTATCGGGGTGACGTAAGGTCGTGACCCCCCGATTACCTTATGGAGCAATTACGGACATTCTGCCTCACCTTGAAAGGACTAGTACATAAGGTGAGTGTAGGCAAGAACTAACATCATCATCATCCTAGCATCATCATATCGTATAACTTATCTCATATAGGCATTTAACTTTTTGGAATGTAGGAGCTCATGGAAAGATGGTAATTCGGACTATAAGATTCATGCCATTGGAAAGAAAGGACTAGCCTCACATACCTTGCCGTTTAGCTAAGTTGTTGTCCACTTATTCTCCTTCGATACCACGTCGTCACCTTCATGAGAGAATTCGTACTTTATTAGTTAATTAACTACAAGACCAGATCGCTAGTTCTAGGAAAATTTGGGCAGTACTTCCTTCGTTTATACTACTTTTCCCATATTCTATATCTACCCCCAACATTCACAATGCTATTCGCAATATCGCAATCAAAATCATCATTTATGCACCATTAGCAAAATCCGCCATTTTCCTACAATTTTCCCATATTTCTCCCTATAGCTCACCTTAGTGATTTCGTGCATTTACTACTTATTTCACGTTATAAACATCATTTATATCGTATTTGTACTCTCAACACTTCAACTTTATGATTCAATTCCACTATCATTCATTTATGTCACTATTCACTCAATAATGACCCATTCCTATGTTCTTTTACATTTTAAGTATCTAAGCCTTCCAATACCTTGAATCACGTGGTATAGTTATGAAACATACCTTAAATGATGATTGAACAGGCCTTGAGTTGAAATACTTCACTTAGCCAAAACCCTAGTGCCACCCTTTTAAGGATTTCTTGACTTAGATGATCATTTGATGTGTTCTTGCACTTGTTTTCATGAATTTAGTGGTGTTGATCTTGATGTTCCCTTTGATTCTCTTGAATTCTTATGGAGGAAATATTTGGAGAGTTCTAGAGCATTCTTGAGGTGTATGGATGAAAAATGAAGTGAAATGAGGCTTAAGTCCCTTTTAATGATCACAAAATCTGATTTTTAATGAACTTTCGTCGGGGTGAAAAGTGGTCGTAAACCACAGTTTACGGACCGTATTGTGGTTTACGGTCCGTCCTCCGCGATCGTTTTTAAGCATTTCAAAAACAGAAAGTTTAGCTAAAGGACATGGCAGTTTACGACCGAGGTTTACGGTCCGTAAACCAGTTTACGGGCCGTCCTCCAAGTCGTATTTAGCCATTTCAACACTTGGCAGAAACTTTGAGATTTTGGAAGGCTGGAGGACGATTGCACTATACGGTCCGTAAATCACTTTACGGGCCGTATAGTGCCCTTTACGACCACTGTGCTGAAAATTCTCCGCCACTTCCTTATTACCAAAAATTCATAATTAGCCATTCCCGACTTAGTAAAACATCATACACTCAAGCCCTTCATTGTTCTACTCATCACACGAGTACGGAAAAATTTCCGATGTGTAACATTCTTCCCCTCTTTTGGAACATTCGTCCTCGAATGTTCGACATTCGGGAATTCTAGAAAAATTTTGCCAGAGTCTCCTTTGTAATTTGACTCTACCAACCTGTCACAGCAACCCACAATATCATGGCCTTACAGGGCTATATCACACTATCAACACATCCATGGCCACACACGACTAAAAGCATAATACTAAAGTGTACATACCTTACATCTTCGATGTTTCATCTTGAATCCCTTCTGGGGGTTGGAATAAATGCGGGTATTTGGCTTTCATTTTTTCTTCCGCTTCCCAAGTCATTTCTTCTCGGTTGTTGTTTTTCCATCGAACCTTGACCAAAGCGACTTCTTTATTTCGGAGTCGTCGCACCTGTCTATCTAAAATGGCAATAGGTAATTCTTCATATGTCAGCTTCTCTATCACCTGCACATCGTCAACCGGGACTATTCTTGTAGGATCCCCGATACACCTGCGGAGCATCGAAACATGGAACACCGGATGAACTGATTCAAGCTCCGAAGGTAGGTCCAATTCATATGCTACCTGTCCCACCTTACGGACAATTTTATAGGGTCCGATGTATCTTGGACTTAGCTTCCCTTTCTTGCCAAATCTCATCACCCCTTTCATCGGTGATACTTTCAGGAACACCCAATCATTTACCCGAAATTCCAAATCTCGTCGGCGGTTGTCCGCATAAGACTTTTGGCAACTTTGGGCTGTTAACAGTCGGTCTCGAATCACTTTAACTTTTTCAACTGCTTGTTGGATCAAGTCGGGGCCTATCAATTGTACTTCTCTAGTTTCAAACCATCCAATTGGGGATCTACATTTTCTTTCGTACAAAGCTTCATATGGGGCCATTTGAATACCGGAATGGTAGCTGTTGTTGTAGGCAAACTCAATTAATGGCAAATGGTCATCCCAACTACCGCCGAAGTCTAGTACACACGCTCGTAACATATCTTCTAAAGTTTGAATGGTACGCTCGGCTTCCCCGTCAGTCTGTGGGTGAAATGCCGTGCTGAATTTGACTTGAGTACCTAACCCTTCTTGACTATATTTCCAAAACTTAGCTGTAAACTGGGCCCCTCTGTCTGTAATAATGGCTACAGGAATTCCATGAAGTCGCACAATTTCTTTCAAGTACAACCTCGCATAATCTTCCGCCGAATACGTGGTTCTGACTGGGAGGAAATGAGCTGCTTTCGTGAGCCTGTCCACGATCACCCATATAGAGTCATATTTGCCTTGGGAACGGGGTAATCCCACAATAAAATCCATATTAATCTCTTCCCATTTCCAGGTAGGAATTTCCATTGCTTGCAATAAGCCCCCTGGCTTCTGATGTTCTGCTTTCACCTGTTGGCAGTTCGGACATTGCGCCACGAAATATGCTATGTCTCGTTTCATGCCATCCCACCAATATAGCAATTTAAGGTCATGATACATTTTGGTCGTACCTGGATGGATGGAATACCGAGAATGGTGCGCTTCCTCTAAAATTCGCTTGCGTAATTTTGCCACATCCGGTACACACAGTCTGTCTCGGTATCTAAGAACCCCATCTATGGAAACTGCAAATGGAGACTTCTCTTTCCCACAGGATACATCCCTGTGATGACACATCTGTGGATCTTCGTACTGGCGTTCTTTTATCTCCGCATTCAAGGGCGAGACTGCAGGATCATTAACACTAATTCCTGCCTTACCCGAATCAATTACACGTACCCCAAGATTTGCTAGTTAATAGAGCTCACGAACCATTTCTTTCTTTTCTGAAGGGACTTCACTTAAACTGCCCATTGATCGACGGCTAAGCGCATCTGCTGCCACATGCGCTTTCCCGGGATGGTATAAAATATTCACGTCATAATCCTTCAACAATTCCAACCACTGCCTCTGCCGTAGGTTCAACTCCTTCTCCTTAAAAATATGTTGAAGACTCTTGTGATCTGTATAGATATCGACATGCACACCGTACAGATAATGCCTCCATATCTTTAAGGCATGAATAAGTGCAGCCAATTCGAGATCATGAGTCGGATAATTCTGTTCATGTTTCCGCAACTGTCTCGAAGCATATGCAATAACCTTTCCATGCTGCATCAGCACACATCCTAGTCCCACACCGGAAGCGTCACAATACACGACATAACCATCCGGCCCTTCTGGAAGTGTTAACACTGGAGCTGAGGTCAATCTATCTTTTAGCTCTTGGAAACTACGCTCACAAGCATCATTCCACTGAAATTTCGCTCACTTCTGGGTTAGCTTCGTTGATGGGGCTGAAATAGATGAAAAGCCCTCTATGAACCTTCGGTAATAACCTGCCAAACCCAGAAAACTACGAACTTCTGTAGGCGTCGTAGGCCTTGGCCAAGTCTTCACAGCTTCTATTTTCTGAGTGTCGACTCGGATGCCATCATCTGAAATAACATGGCCTAGAAATGCCACAGAATTTAGCCAAAACTCGCACTTTGAGAACTTTGCATATAATTCTCGGGCTCGGAGAACGCCAAGAACAATTCTTAGGTGGTCTGCATGTTCTCACTCTGTGCGAGAATATACCAGAATATCGTCGATAAATACTATCACGAAGAGATCCAAAAATGGCCTGAACACATTATTCATTAAATTCATGAACACCGCCGGGGCATTTGTCAATCCAAACGACATCACTCTGAACTCGTAGTGACCATATCTTGTCCTGAAGGAAGTCTTAGGAATATCTGCTTCTCTAATTCTCACCTGATGATAACCTGATCTCAGATCTATCTTGGAAAACCACTTAGCGCCCTGTAACTGATCAAACAAATCATCGATTATGGGAAGAGGATATTTATTCTTTATTGTCACCTTATTCAGCTGCCTGTAGTCGATACACATTCGTAGAGATCCATCTTTCTTCTTTACGAACAAGACTGGCGCTCCCCACGGCGATGAACTGGGTCTTATAAACCCCTTCTCAAGTAAATCTTTTAGCTGTGCTTTTAGCTCTTTCAATTCTGTCGGAGCCATTCGATAAGGGGGAATAGAAATAGGCTCGGTGTCTGGAAATACATCGATAGCAAAGTCAATTTCCCTTTCTGGAGGAAGACCTGGAAGTTCATCCGAGAATACATCTGGAAATTCATTTACTACCGGGACAGATTGGAAAACTGGTGGCCTTGCCTCCGTATCATGAACCCGAACTAGATGATAAATATAGCCCTTAGCTATCATCTTTCTCGCCTTAAGGTAGGAAATAAACCTACCCTTAGGGGATGCTGTATTACCCTTCCATTCAAGTACGGGCTCTCCCGGAAACTGGAATCGAACCATTTTCGTTCGGCAATCAAAATTTGCGTAACACGACGCTAACCAATCCATACCCATTATTACGTCGAAGTCTATCCTTTCCAGTTCAATCAAATCAGCCCTTGTTTGTCGGTCACATATAACGACTACACAATTCTTATATACTTGCCTCGCTATTACAGGATCACCAACCGGGGTGAACACCTCGAAAGGTTTAATCGGCTCGGGTTCCACCCCGATACAATTAGCAACATACGGGGTAACATAAGAGAAAGTAGAACCCAGATCAATCAAAGCATATACCTCACGGGAAAATATAGTCAAGGTACCTGTGACAACATCGGGGAGGATTCAAGATCCTGTCGTCCTGCCAAAGCATATACGCGGGGCTGAACAACTCCTGAAGTAGATGCTCCCCCTTTGCCTCTGCCTCTACCTGCTGTAGTCTGGGAAGTCTGTGTTGTCGGACGCACTGAAGACGAACCCGCTACTGAACCTGTAGGCTGAGTCCCTGCTCTATCTCTCACCGAAGGGCAATCCCTCATCATGTGACCAACTTTCCCGCAGGCATAACAAGCATCGGTACCCTGACGACACTGTCCGGAATGTAATTTAACGCACTGGCTACACCGCGGTACTGGGGGTCTCCTCTGGCTAAAATCACCCTAGAATGGAAAATCGGAGGCTCTCGAACTCTGGCCTTGTCCCGACTGAAAATAACGATCGGACCTCCTGTCTGAGAACCTGGGAGGCGCACTGGTCGCTAACTGACCTGAGTGCCTAAAGTGCGTCTGGCTCGGTCCCCCTCTATACTCGCTACTCGCTCCCATCGATCTAGCCCTTTTACCTTGTTTCCAATCACCGTCACGCTCACTCCTTTGCTATTGTTGTCGTTCCTCAAGATTTTGAGCGTGAGCCTGTATCCGGGAAATATCCATCCCATCTTGCAAAGAGACCGTCAAATAATCTCTAAACAAGTGGGGTCCTAAACCACTCACAAATCAGTAGACTCTATCTCCCATGTCGGCCACCATAGTTGGAGCGTATCTGGCCAACGAATTGAACTGCATACTATACTCTCGAGCACTCATGCTTCCTTGCTTTAAATTCAAGAACCTGTCCGCTCTAGCCCGGCGGACCTCAGACGGCAAGTAATGACGAATAAAGGCATCCACAAATTCTTGCCAAACAGGAGGTGGTGCATTCTCTCCTCTTGATATCATCCAGTTTTTGTACCATAGCACTGCCACATCGCGGAGTCTATAAGAGGCCAACTCTACCGATTCGGTCTCAGAAGCATGCATAAGTTTCAGCGTCCTCAACATCTCATCAACAAAGCCTTGAGGGTCCTCATCCGGATTCTACCCGAAAAATTTCGGAGGATTTAAAGTCAAGAAATCACGGGCTCTCGTACTGGCGGAACGGTCACTCGGGCCCGCATTCGGCCGCTGTGCCTGGGCGGCAACCAATTGTGTCAGTAGGTGTATGGCATCGGTCACTTGTTGACCCAAAGCAACTGGCGGAGGAATTGGGACTGAGGCTCCTCCCTGCTCTCCTACATTAGGCGGGGCCTCATTCTGTGATTCACTTTCCTGTACATTCGCCGGAGGCTCCCTTTCTGCCCGCTTCTTCGTCATAGCTTTGTCTTTCTGGGAAATTGTAGCTTTTCCTTTGGGCGGCATTCTGAAATCACAACGCACTTTTAGGGAAGGATAAAATCCTATGCATGGCTCTATCACACGATCTAGTAAAAAGAAAGATGGTCATTTTCCTAAATGCCCTGTAGCCTCTTGTTTATTGATGTGGCGCGCAACACACCATAAACAAGACTCTACTAGACACATCTCGTAGACACTTCCTAGGACGAACTGCTCTAATACAACTTCTGTCACGACCCAACTAGGGGCCGCGACAGGTACCCGGAGCTAGATACCGAGCACCGCTCACTCTACTACTCATTTTACTCATCTAATGACCTTTTGCCAGTTTTACGCATGAAAGTATAGGAAACATAATTTGTATCAAAATATAAGTACTTTATATACATATGCCTTTCGGCCATAAAAATAATACATACATAATAATAGCATTTTTTGAGACCACCTGACCCACACTACGTATCTACGAGCCTCTACTGTCATAATGAATATATAGATGGAACAAGACTCCGTCGTGCCCAAAATATATATATATATATATATATATATATATATATATATATATATATACAAAAGAGAAATCATATGCACCTCCGAACAATGAAGTGCTCCCAACAGCTGACAGCTCCTAAGTATATCGATCAAGCTCGCCTCCCTGTCTACCTGTGGGCATGAACACAGCGTCCAAAGAATGGACGTCAGTACGAATATTGTACTGAGTATGAGAGGCATGAACAATGAAGAAAGGCATCAATAATATAATGAGAGCATCAATATAAAGCATATGGATCTGTCCGATAATCATAAATGGAATAATGCATGTTGTCTTACTCATACTTATCATCGTAACTTGTATGCATCATATACAAGCTGCCCGCCCATGTCGGAACGGTGTGATAATCAATAATGTAAGCCGGAGTCCAGGCCTCCCGCGTCCGGGGTACCATCTCATGCCGCCCACTAGTGGTGTCTGCCCACGCCAAAGGTCGTGGTGTATCCGTATCGCCACTCGCCGAAGCGGTGTCTGCCCGGCCAACTAGGCTCGGTATGCAATGCTTATCATAAAATAATCATAATAATGTACTCATTGTAAAATGCTTATCTTATCATAGCACATGCGTAGGGTTTGAGAACAACTTTACTCTATCGGGGTGACGTATGGTCGTGACCTCCCGATTACCTTATGGAGCAATTACGGACATTCTGCTTCACCTTGAAAGGACAAGTACATAAGGTGAGTGTAGGAAAGGACTAACATCATCATCATCTTAGCATCATCATATCGTATAACGTATCTCATATAGGCATTTAACTTTTTTGAATGTAGGAGCTCATGGAAAGATGGTAATTCGGACTATAAGATTCATGCCATTGGAAAGAAAGGACTAGCCTCACATACCTTTCCATTTAGCTAAGTTGTTGTCCACTTATTCTCCTTCGATACCACGTCGTAACCTTCATGAGAGAATTCGTACTTCATTAGTTAATTAACTACAAGAACATATCACTAGTTCTAGGAAAATTTGGGCAGTACTTCCTTCATTTATACTACTTTTTCCATGTTCTATATCTACCCCCAACATTCACAATGCTATTCGCAATATCGCAATCAAAATCATCATTTATGCACCATTAGCAAAATCCACCATTTTCCTCCAATGTTCCCATATTTCTCCCTATAGCTCACCTTAGTGGTTTCGTGCATTTACTACTTGTTTCACGTTATAAACATCATTTATATCGTATTTGTACTCTCAACACTTCAACTTTATGATTCAATTCCACTATCATTCATTTATGTCACTATTCACTCAATAATGACCCATTCCTATGTTCTTTTACATTTTAAGTATCTAAGCCTTCCAATACCTTGAATCACGTGGTATAGTTATGAAACATACCTTAAATGATGATTAAACAGGCCTTGAGTTGAAATACTTCACTTAGCCAAAACCCTAGTGCCACCCTTTTAAGGATTTCTTGACTTAGATGATCCTTTGATGTGTTCTTACACTTGTTTTCATGAATTTAGTGGTGTTGATCTTGATGTTCCCTTTGATTCTCTTGAATTCTTATGGAGGAAATATTTGGAGAGTTCTAGAGCATTCTTGAGGTGTATGGATGAAAAATGAAGTGAAATGAGGCTTAAGTCCCTTTTAATGATCACAAAATCTGATTTTTAATGAATTTTCGTCGGGGTGAACAGTGGTCGTAAACCACAGTTTACGGACCGTATTGTGGTTTACGGTCCGTCCTCCGCGATCGTTTTTAAGCATTTCAAAAACAGAAAGTTTGGCTAAGGGACATAGCAGTTTACGACCGAGGTTTACGGTCCGTAAACCAATTTACGGGCCGTCCTCCAAGTCGTATTTAGCCATTTCAACACTTGGCAGAAACTTTGAGATTTTGGAAGGCTGGAGGACGATTGCACTATACGGCCCGTAAATCACTTTATGGGCCGTATAGTGCCCTTTACGACCACTGAGCTGAAAATTCTCCGCCACTTCCTGATTTCCAAAAATTCATAATTAGTCATTCCTGACTTAGTAAAACATCATACACTCAAACCCTTCATTGTTCTACTCATCACACAAGTACGGAAAAATTTCTGAGGTGTAACATATACGGTATATGATGTTGGCATGCATGACTCTATTCACCGAGTCCCTCACTAGAGGGTCGGGTACGGTATATGTATACATGTATTCATAATGACCTGATTTCATTCACCGAGTCCCATAATGGGCCGGGTACGACATATGATATGGAAATGTTTGGTTCTGTTCCGTACTGCACAGGTACCGTGGTTTCTTTATTATGATACTTGATTCCTGGAATCTCTATTCAGTTATGATCTTTCCAGTTGTATTTCATTCCTTACATACTCAGTACATATTCCGTACTGACCCCTCTTCTTCGGGGGCTACGTTTCATGCCCGCAGGTACAGACGTTCACTTGAGTGACCCGACAGCTTAGGCCATCAGTTCTGCTGCCTTGGAGTGCTCCTTTGTTCCGAAGCCCATATTTTGGTACAGGCTCTTCTGTTATATATATGTATGTGTATATTTAGGGGTACGGCGGGGCCCTGTCCCGTCATATGATTCTGTTATGTTTGTTAGAGGCCTGTAGACATATATGTGGGTCATGGGTTGCTATTGTTCGGTTACGTCTATGGTTTGTGTCTAAGCGATCCTATTTGCTATGAAAGCCTCAACGGCTTGTATGTATATATGCTTATGTCTATGCTTTGGATGATATGTTCCACGATAGCCTTAGCGGCTTCTATATGATATGTACGTTATATGCGACCACTTCAGATTAATATCTATATAAATTAATATATGTTGGATATGAACAAGATATGGCTATGTCGATTTGGTAAGTAGGTGTGTATGGGTGTGCAGCTCGGGCACCAGTCACGGCCCACGGGGTTGGGTCGTGGCAAAAGTGGTATCAGAGCGGTTTGTCCTCGGAATGCCTACAGGCCGTGTCTAGTAGAGTCTTGTTTATCGGTGTGTTGTGCACCACATCTATAAACAGGAGGCTACAGGACATTTAGGATGTTACTTTTTCTTCGCTCTTAGATCGTGCGATAGAGCTGTATTTATTAGGATGGTTCCCTTCCAACGAATTGGTGTGTCTACAGCAAGGCTCCAAAAAGAGCGATAGCGTCAGTATTTTGGGAAATTGTTTCTGATCCTCTTCCTGCAGGTGATTGTAGATTGACGAAAGATGAAGAGGACAGCTTCTGGTAGTGGGGTGCTAAGAAGGCCCCTAGGGTATCTCCAGGACCGAGTAAGAGGAGCCTTAGCTATTTGATTGAGACTGATCCTTCGGAGGACCCAGCAACAATTCCTCCAGAGTTTTTGACCCCCAGGGAAGAGGACCCTGCGGAGGGCAGTTACGATACAAATCCCTCTGAGGACCCGGCGACGATACCTCCAGAGTTTCTTACCCCTAGGGAGGAGGATAGTTATGATACAGATCCATCAGAGTATTCTTCTGGGACACCGGAGGAGGAGATATCTGGGGCCATGCCAGCTGCTCCTGTGGTGGAGCACTATGTTAGACAGGCCTCCCCGGTAAGTGTTACGGACTACTCCAGTCCTTTGTCCTGGCCGTCAGTATACCAGGAATTGCCTGGTTATCTATACTCCACCAATTCAGATGTGAGCAATGACGGGTGGCAGACAGACGATGATGAGGTGCACACTTCACATGGCAGCTCCCCAGATCAGACCCGAGACCAATCGGCTACAGGTATATGAGTTTTCTTGGAATTTTCTATGTATGTGTAACTTCTGTAGAGTATCATTTGTTGACGGTGAATGGAAAATTAAAAGGGCCGATGACCTAGTGGTTATAAGTAACGACGACTGAGATGTCTCTGTCACCAGTGGGAATCTAGAAACCCCAGATGAAAGGTAATCATATGTACAGATGGAAGTGAATATTGAGGATTTAAAAGGGCAACACGGTAATTGTATAGTCAAAAAAGTAAAAGGATCCTCTCTAGATTGGGGTGGGACCCGCTACGAGGACGTTTTGGAAGCTGTTAAGACCCCGACTTGCCTTAAATTACGTGATAAAGTTTGTGCGGGGCAGTCGATGCAATTATACCGGCATGAACGCATCTAAATGTATTAAAGTTTCAAGGTTAAGCGTGGTAGGGCCAGAGCAATTTTGGGATGGGTGGCCCCCTGGGAAATGTACAAAAATTTTCACAAAAATAGATATAAGAGACAAAATGGAAATTTGGGGTAACCTAAAGGAAATTAGAATATGCGGAGTGATTAGACACCTTAAAGAGGTCAGGTAGGTTAAGGTAGAATAGGCCGGTGAAGGAGAAGAAAGCGCAACACAGCTTTGGAATGAGAGTAAGTTTGAATAAGCGTTTGGGAAATGTTTTGCAAGAGAAATGGTAGTAAATGTATGTGTATGCATATGACATCCTATTTATGACCATATCGATCGACCGGTGAATCATAGCAACCAGTGTTGCAATGTACAGAAGACACTAACTGAGCGAAATGCAAGAGATAAAGTAAAAGCTATGGTATAAAGGTTATGAAATAAACTGGTACTGACTTCACTACAAGTAAGGTTGGAAAATTCTAATACAACGATATTTGGAAAGAAAAGAGAGTGAGTAAATGGGAGGTAAGGAGTTCAAAATGTCGGAAAAAGTGAAAAGTAAGAAAAATGGTTGAGCAAAGTCTCCAAAAGAGCTGACGGGCAAAGGATGAAACTGTTTGCGTTGAAATTTAAAGGACAGATCTGTAAAAGAACTAGAATGTGATAGTATAGGACAAAAAGAGAAACCAACTTGAGGAAGGTCGACGGTGGAAACAGGACAAGCATATGGGAGTACAGAGGATATTTAAAGAAAAAAAAAATAAAGTTGGTGATAGCCAACCGACTACTTATCAAAGGAAGGATGATTCCACAGCCATGTGGGTATAGTTGATTTGAACATAGAGAAGCCTTTCTGGAGGATGACTTAAGAATGAAACCGATTCGCGCGAACAAAAGTAATATCTTACGAACCTCAGAGCCGATGCTACAAACGATAAGAGAAGGGAGCTACTACCTAAGAAGGATTACAGATACCGATGACTTGATAGAAGAAAAAGGAGAGTGGTTAGGAAGAAAGTAAGTAGAAACAGATATGCACCAAGAAGTTAATGACATTGTTAGACATAAAGGATAGAGATATGTCAAAATGGAAGTAAGTAAGCGTCAGAAATAAATGCCCTTATGAGTATTCCGATTAAATATGAGAACGTAGTTAACAAGGAGACAGACAGGACAGACTCCATGATGAAGGGATTGCAATTGTAAGAGGATCGCAGAAAGCGATGGTTATCAAAAGGGCATAGACGTATATAGACCCTCTTAATAAAGAGGGGGAGAACATACTAGAATTGAAACGAATCATGGTGATTTGAGTCCCAAAAGAAAGCGATAAAGAGAGCAAGAAAAGTATACAGGCTAAATCCACAAGGTCAATGAAGAGGATAATAGGTCCAAAAGACGCCTCGGATGACAACAATTATAATGAAGTAACAACAGTTGGAAGTTGATAACTTCTCGAAGAAAGGAGGCGCGCTGCACGTATGGATAAAAGATAAGAGAGGCTACCGGGTATTAGAGAATAGCTCATGAACCATTAATCATACTAAATGTGAAGGTATATGCTATGGAATGGTAAGAATAATTAACATGAAGCTATGTCCAATTATAATTATAAGGAACCCACGCCGGAGAGCTAATAAAGAATGACGATTGATGCAATGATCACTAATTCAAGGAAGTTACAAACAAGTGTACTGGCATCGAGGAATGTGAGAAAAGGAAATGAGGAAAAGTTGCGACAAGAACCCAAGGATGTTGCGAGTTAAGAAATTAACTGAACACGAATCATAAGTTGTCATGAGTATAGTCGGATTGCGAAAGACGAGTAATGGCAAAGCAATATCATGTATATACGCTTTTAATACTGATATGACTGGCCTTGGAAAGGAACATAACCATTATGCTCATTAGCGACAAAGTCATTACTGGATAAACACTTAGAAGGAAAAATCAAAGGGGAAGGCTCAATTTGAGATATAATAGACTCTAACAAGTTGTCCGTACCAAGTCACCCACGAATCAGAGATATCACCAAATTAGAAACGGTACATCCAGTCTTCCACGTGCCTATGCTTCGCAAATGTGTTAGTGACTCTTCCCAAGTGTTTCATATAAGTGATATCTAAGTGACAGAGAAGCTACCACATAAGGAATAATCTGTGTCTATAACGAATGGTCAGGTGAAAAAGTTATACACCAAGGACGTGGTCTCTATTAAGATATCGCGGTAAAACAATAATAGAGGGGAGACGACCTGGGAAGCCGGAAGAAGAAACTAAAGGGAAGTATTCCTAATTATCTCCTACGCCTACAAGCAATCTAAGCTTCTAAGACAGGAATGTTAAATGATCATATGTGACAATTATAGAGGAGACCTCCCCGAAGTATTATAACACGCCATGAGGCCAGTTCAACATTCGAGGACGAATGTTCTAAAGGGGGGGAGGATGTTATATCCCGCATTTTGTACGTTCGGATAATTCAAGATAATTGCGGGAAGTTAAGGGCCAAGCTATATTTTTAATTTTGTTTAGCACACAAGTTGTTTATGGGAGTTATGGATGTGGAAATGTTAAGAAAGGTTAGGGGTAAAAAGGAAAATTCGCAAGACGACTCATAGAAATACGGAGGAAGGCTAAGGGCAAATTTGGAATTTGGAAAATTATTTTTCATGAATTGCAAGACCAAAAAAAAAGAAGAAGTGGGCTTGGAAAATTAAGGGGCCATTTGGCCGTCCACCTTGATGGGCCAAGGCCCATGTTGGAGTTTAAAATAAGTAAAGAAAGATGACAAATTTATCTTCAACATAGAGAAAGTTCAAGAAACTTTGAGAGAAAACAAAGGGATAGACTATTCGGCCAAGAGACCAAGAATTTTGATCCAAAAATAATATTTTCTTCTAGTATTCCTACTGATTCAAGGGTCCTCTTTAACGTGGTATAATTGTGGAAGCAAGAATCCCTCTTATTGTTGCAAGTTCACCACCCTAGCCAAGTGAGAAGTTGAAGGAAAAAGGTAAGATTTAATATTCTTTTATATGTTATGGATGGTTTTGTATGTTGTGGTATGTGGGAATGAATGAAATTCATGAAAATATGGATGTTATGTGTGGCCATGTATATGTATGTGGGTGGCCGTGTGTGTGTGTAGGAATAAGGGACAAATTTTACTTAGCATTTTGGTTGTTGTAATGCAATCTATGATGAAAATGGATGCCTAATGATTCTAGTGAAGTTGTGAGGGTTGGAAAGTTGTTTTAGAAGTTAATGTGAATTGAATATAGTCTTCTTGTAATTATGGAAAACAATGTTGTTAGTGTGTGAATTGTTGGTGAAGTTTATGAAATTGAAGGAAGAAAATGTGTTGTTATTGTTCTTATTCCATTTGGAAGATTTCGGGTTGCATAGCATATGGGTTGGATTATTTGAATATTGTACGGATTGTTTGAAGTATTCTTGAATATTGTTTGAGTGGTTGCGGATTTGAACTTGAATATGCAAGCCACTATGAATTGAACGTAAATGGAAAGTCGTCAAAGTTTGTAGAAAGAAGTTCTTAATGTTAGAATGTGTTTTGAATTGATTGTGGGTATTGTGAGAATAATTGTTGGTATTTTTTTCGATATTTTGGCCGAGTTAAATTCTCGGATTTGTTGTTGTATGTTTGGCCGAGTTGAATTCTCGGGGATGTTGCATTTACAGGGGAAATGCTGCCGAAATTTCTGTAGATTAAGTGTTGGTTTAGAATTGGACTCTAAGTGTTTATGGCTAATGTTTGGTACATATGAATATTGTTGTAGATCTTGCGAAGCGAAAGACTTAAGTTCGGATTAGCATAGAAAGTGGGCAAGGTATGTAAGGCTTACCTTTCTTTCTTTTGGCATGATCTCTATGAAACGAACAAATGACGTATATGTATGATTGCAAAGAAATTCCTATTCTTAGAGCCACTAGGATGGCTAATTTCCTTGATTTCAATAAGCTACTTCATATGATTTTGATGTGTATTTATGATGTCCGAAGATCTATTTGATATGTTTCCGAATGGTATTCGAAAGATAATCGATATGACTAGAGTCTTGATTTTTCAAATGCTAGCACGTCCGACTATTCCATCGAGTCCTTGATATACTTTGATATGTGCATATGATTCTAAAATTTATATTTGATTTGATCTATACGATATCCGAAAGATACTTGATATGAGTATTGCTTCTATTTTCCAAAAATGGCTTCTGAAATGCTCGTAGAAGGCTTTGTACTTCAGGCGTCCATAACTTTCTCATACTAAGTCGGATTGACCCGAAACTTGTTTCTGAGCCTTCAAGAGTCGGTAAGTATACTTGTCTATCGAGTCTTGATTTATGTGCATATGGTTTCGCATTATTCTGTTCGTTCAAGCCTCAGTTTGGATTTCACTGAGCCCGGGCCAGGACATGGTATCGTGCGCACTCCTCTGCATTATTCACCGAGTCCCTCTCACTTGCGGGCCGGGACACGTTATATGTATATGTATATGATGATATGATTATACGAGGATGGCAGCCAGGATGGCATATGATGACTTTATCCACCGAGACCCGCAGTAGAGGGCCGGGACACGTTATGTATATATGGTATATGATTCTGACATGTATGATTCTATCCACCGAGTCCCTTAATAAAGGGCCGGGACACGTTATATGCATACATGATATAGGATGTTGACATACATGATTCTATCCACCGAGTCCCTCACTAGAGGGCCGGGACACGTTATATGTATATACAGTATATGATGTAGGCATGCATGACTCTATTCACCGAGTCCCTCACTAGAGGGCCAGGTACGGTATATGTATACATGTATTCATAATGACATAATGACCTGATTTCATTCACCGAGTCCCATAATGGGCCGGGTACGACATATGATAAGGAAATGTTTGGTTCTGTTCCGTACTGCATAGGTACCGTGGTTTCTTTATTATGATACTTGATTCCCCGGAATCTCTATTCAGTTATGATCTTTCCAGTTGTATTTCATTCCTTACATACTCAGTATATATTCCGTACTGACCCCTCTTCTTCGGGGGCTGCGTTTCATGCCCGCAGGTACAGACGTTCACTTGAGTGACCCGACAGCTTAGGCCATCTGTTCTGCTGCCTTGCAGTGCTCCCTTGTTCCGGAGCCCATATTTTGGTACAGACTATTCTGTTATATATATGTATATGTATATTCAGGGGTACGGCGGGGCCCTGTCCCGTCATATGATTCTGTTATGTTTGTTAGAGGCCTATAGACATATATGTGGGTCATGGGTCGCTATTGTTCGGTTATGTCTGTGGTTGGCGTCTAAGCGATCCTATTTGCTATGACAGCCTCAACGGCTTGTATGTATATATGCTCATGTATATGTTTCGGATAATATGTTCCACGACAGCCTTAGTGGCTTCTGTATGATATGTACGTTATATGCGACCACTTCAGATTAATAACTGTATAAATTAATATATGTTGGATATGAACAATATATGGCTATGTCGATTTGGTAAGTAGGTGTGTATGGGTGTCTAGCTCGGGCACCAGTCACGGCCCACGAGGTTGGGTCGTGACAACTTATACGGTCCGTATAACATTGTACGGTCCGTATAAGTGTCCGTAGTTCACGACCATGGAAACAATTGTTGTTGTTTGGTTATACGGACCATTATACGGTCCGTACAAAATTCCATGGGCCGTATAATGTGGTCGTGTAACTCACAGTTTTTTCGAAGTTGTCCTCGTCGTTTCGTTTGATCTCCAATCCTTATACCACCTTCTTAACACTGGTTTAGTACTTCATCAATGATCTAAACATCCCTATAACTCGCCCTTAAGGCCTTACCAAAAAATTCTTAACGCAATAATTTACGAAACCTTTCACAAATCCCACTTATACTCCACTTGCCCTTACTAACCTTATTTTCGTCAATTCATATGACTTCAAAATCTTAACGTATGCATTCTAAAACCACTAAATATCCATCTTATAGTCTTAAGAAATTCTTGTTACCCTTAAGATCACATTGGTTCATTCACTACACGATGACATGAAATTTCCGAGGTGTAACACTCTTCCCCCCTTTTGGAACATTCGTCCTTGAATGTTAAGCACTCGGGAATTCTACAAAAATTTGCCAGAGTTTTCCCTGTAATATGGCACTACCATCCTGTCACAACAATCCATAATAATATTGCCTCACAGGGCCATAACATAATAGAACTATAAATTGGCCACACACGACCAAAAGCATGAAAAGAAAGCCTACATACCTCATAATCTTGGTGTTTCATCGTGGATCTCTTCTGGGGGTTGGAATAAGTGCGGATATGTGGATTTCATTTTCTCTTTCGCTTCCCAAGTCATTTCTTCTCGGTTGTTATTTCGCCACAAGACTTTGACTGAAGCTACTTCCTTATTTCGAAGTCTTCGTACTTGCTTGTCTAATATGGCAATGGGCACTTCTTCATATGCTAGCTTTTCGTTCACCTGAACCTTATTTATTGGAACAATTCTTGTGGGATCTCCAATACACTTGCGGAGCATTGAAACATGGAAAACTGCATGGACTGATTCAAGCTCTGAAGGCAAGTCCAACTCGTAAGCTACATGACCCACCTTGCGGATAATCTTGTAGGGTCCAATGTATCGAGGACATAACTTTCCTTTCCTACCAAATCTCATCACCCCTTTCCTTGGCGACACCTTAAAATATACCCAATCATCAACCTGAAATTCCAAGTCTCGTCGGCGGTGGTCCGCATAAGATTTTTGGCGATTTTGGGCTGTCAACAATCGATCTCGGATCACCTTAACTTTTTCTACCATTTGCTGAATCAATTCAGGGCCTATCAGCTGTACTTCTCCTATTTCAAACCATCCAGTTGGGGATCTACACTTCCTTCCATATAAAGCTTCATACGGAGCCATTTGGATACTGGAATGGTAGCTATTATATGCGAACTCAATCAGAGGTAAGTGATCACCCCAACTACCTCCGAAATCTAGTACACATGCCCGTACCATATCTTCCAAAGTCTGAATGGTACGTTCGGCTTGTCCATTGGTCTGCAGATGAAATGTCGTGCTAAGCTTCACTTGGGTACCTAGACCTTCTTGAAAAGACTTCTAGAACATGGCTGTAAATTGAGCTCCTCTATCTGTGATAATGGATAGTGGAATACCATGGAATCGCACAATCTCTTTGAGATACAACCTCGCATAATCTTCTGCTGAGTATGTGATTCTGACTGGAAGAAAATGAGCTGCTTTCATGAGTCTGTCCACGATCACCCATATGGAATCATACTTGCCTCGAGAACGAAGTAACCCCACAATAAACTCCATGTTGATCACTTCCCATTTCAAAGTAGGGATTTCCATTGCTTGCAATAATCCTCCTAGCTTTTGATGTTTGATTTTCACTTGTTGGCAATTTGGACATTGGGCTACAAATTCTGCTATGTCTCTCTTCATGCCATCCCACCAATATATCAATTTGAGATCGTGATACATCTTTGTTGCACCTGGGTGAATAGAATACCGAGAATAATGGGCTTCTTCTAGAATTCGACGACGTAATTCTGCAACATTCGGCACACATAGCCTGCCTCGGTATCTAAGAATTCCATCCATGGAAACTTCAAATGAGGACTTCTCTTTTCCATGACAGGTGTCTTTGTAATGGTACAAATACGAGTCTTCATACTGACGCTCTTTCACTTCCATATTCAGAGATGAAACTGTAGGGTCATTAATACTAATCCCTGCACTACCCGAATCAATTACATGTACTCCAAGATTAGCTAGTTGGTGGAGCTCATAAATCATCTCTTTCTTTTTCGGAGGAACTTCACATAGGCTGCCTATTGATCAGCGGCTAAGCGCATCAGGTACTACAATTTGCTTTTCCGGGGTGGTATAAAATGTTTACGTCATAATCTTTCAATAGCTCTAACCATCGCCTCTGTCGCAGATTCAACTCCTTTTGTTTGAAAATGTACTGAA
Organism: Lycium barbarum; assembly: GCF_019175385.1. Lineage (NCBI taxonomy): Eukaryota > Viridiplantae > Streptophyta > Magnoliopsida > Solanales > Solanaceae > Lycium > Lycium barbarum. Next base: position 51,008,860 of record NC_083341.1, on the reverse strand, counting down.
GACTCCTGTGATCTGTATGAATATCGACATGCACTCCGTACAAGTAATGTCTCCACATTTTTAATGCATGAATGACTGCAGCCAATTCGAGATCATGAGTCGGATAGTTCTTTTCATGTTTCCACAGCTGTCTCGAAGCATAAGCAATGACTCTACCGTGCTGCATTAACACACATCCTAACCCAATGCCGGAAGCATCACAGTACACCACATAACCATCTGGCCCTTCTGGAAGTGTTAAGACTGGAGCTTAGGTTAATCTGTCCTTCAACTCTTAGAAGCTGCGTTCACAAGCATCATTCCACTGAAATTTAACTTACTTCTTGGTTACCTTTGTCAATGGGGCTGAAATAGAGGAAAATCCCTCTACGAATCTTCTATAGTAACCTGTCAATCCCAGAAAACTATGGACTTCTGTAGGCGTCGTAGGCCTTGGCCAAGTCTTCACATCTTCGATTTTCTGAGTATCAACTCGAATGCCATCATCTGAAATAACATGCCCCAAAAATGTCACAGAATTCAGCCAAAACTCGCACTTTGAAAATTTTGCATATAATTCTCGGGTTCGAAGAATTCCAAGAAAAATATGTAAATGATTTGCATGTTCTGATTCTGTGCGAGAGTACACCAGAATATCGTCAATGAATACTATCACAAATAAATCCAAGAGGGACCTGAATACATTATTCATCAAATTCATGAACACTTCCGGAGCATTAGTCAACCCAAACGACATCACCCGGAATTCATAATGGCCATATTTCGTTCTGAAGGCTGTTTTGGGAATATCTTCTTCTCTAACTCTCACTTGATGATAACCCGGCCTCAAGTCTATTTTAGAAAACCACTTGGCACCCTGTAGTTGATCAAACAAATCATCAATCCTTGGGAGAGGATATTTGTTCTTTATTGTCACCTTATTTAGCTGCCTATAATCGATGCACATTCGTAGGGAGCCATCTTTCTTTCTCACGAACAAGACTGGTGCTCCCCACGGAGAGGAACTAGGTCTAATAAACCCCTTCTTAAGCAAATCTTTCAATTGTGCCTTTAGCTCTTTCAATTCTGCCGGAGCCATTCGGTAAGGAGGAATGAAAATAGGCTTGGTGTCCGGCAACACATCAATAGCGAAGTCAATCTCTCTTTCTGGAGGAAGGCCTGGAAGTTCATTTGGAAATACATCCGAGAATTCATCACTACCGGAACGGATCGGAAAGTTGGTGACTTTGCTCTAGTGTCATGAACTCGGACTAAGTGATAAATATAACCCTTAGCTATCATCTTTCTTGCCTTAAGGTAGGAAATAAACCTACCTTTTGGAGATGCTGTATTACCCTTCCATTCAATCACGGGCTCTCTCGGAAGTTGGAATCGAACTGTTTTCATTCGGTAATTAACATTAGCATAGCATGAGGCCAACAATCCATACTCATAATCACATCAAAATCTAACATTTTCAGCTCAATTAAATCAGTTTTGGTCTGGCGGTTGCATATCACAAGTACACAATTCCTACACACTCGTCTAGCTATCACGGGATCGCCAACCGGAGTAGATACCTCAAAAGGTTTGATTGGCTCAGGTTTCACCCCAATACAACCAGCAACATATGGGGTAATATAAGACAAGGTAGAACCCGGATCTATCAATGCATATACATCACGGGAAAATATGGATAATGTACCTTTAACCACATCTGGGGAGGACTCAAGATCCTGTCGTCCGGCTAAAGCATACACACGAGGCTGAGTGGCACCTGAAGTAGATGCTCCCCCTCTGCCTCTACCTTGGCCTGCTGGAATCAGGGGAGTCTGCCCTACCGGGCGCACTGAAGATGAACCAGCCACTGACCCTGTGTGTTGAACCCCAACTCTACCACTCATCGACGGGTAATCTCGCATCATGTGCCCAACCTGGCCGCAGGCATAGCAAGTATCTGAACCTTGGCGACACCGTCCGGAATGCAATCTACCACACTGGCTGCATCGCGGTACTGGGGGTCTCCTCTAGCTATAATCTCCCCTGAATTGAGAATCTGAGGCCCTCGAACTCTGACCCTGTCAAGAACGAAATGAGCGATCAAATCTCCTATCTGCAAATTATGGGGGTGCACTAGCCACCGACTAGCCTAAGTGTCTAGAATGTATCTTCCTTGATCCCCCTCTATAATCACTGCCTGCCCCCATAGATTTGGCCCTCTTGCTTTGCCTTCTATCGATATCACGATTACCCCTTTGTGGAGGTTGTTGTCCTTCTAAATTCTGGGCATGGGCTTGAATTCGGGAAATGTCCATCCCATCTTGCAATGAAGCCGTCAAACAATCCTTGAACAAATGTGGCCCCAAGCTACTCACAAACCTGTGTACCCTATCTCCCACATCGGCCACCATAGTCGGGGCATATCTAGCCAATGAATTAAATTGAAGACTATATTCCCGGGCATTCATATTTTCTTACTTTAGATTTAAGAACCTATCCGCTCTAGCTCGATGGACCTCGGGTGGGAAATAGTGGCGGATGAAAGCATCTACAAATTCTTGCCACACGGGAGGAGGCACATTTTCTTTTCTTGATGCTAGCCAATTATTGTACCACAATACCGCCACATCTCGGAGTCTATAAGATGCCAACTCTAAAGATTCAGTTTCGGAGGCATGAATAATCCTCAATGTTCTCAGCATCTCATCAATAAAACCTTGCGGGTCTTCATCCGGCTTTGATCCGAAAAACTCCGAAGGATTCAAACTCATAAAATCACAGGCTCTGGTACTAGCTACCCTATCACTCGGACCCGCATTCTGCCGCTGTGCCTAGGCGGCAACTAACTGTGTCAATAGATGGATGGCCTCGGTCACTTATTGACCCGAATCACCCGCTGGTGGAACTGGAGATGAAGCTCCTCCTTGTTCTTCTACATTGGGCGTGGTGGAGGAAGTATTAGATGGGGCCTCATTATGTGACTCGCCCTCTTCTACATTCATTGGCAGCTCTCTTTCTAGCCGTCTTTTCAACGTAGTCTTTCCCTTTTGGGCAGCTGTAGCTTTTCCCTTTGGCGACTTTTCTGAAATCATAGCACACTATTAGGGAGGAGAAAATCTTATAACACAGCTCTATCGCACGATCTCTTAAGATGAAGGATGGTAATTTTTTTCCTAAATGCCCTGTAGCCTCCTGTTTATTAGTGTGGCGCGCAACACACCATAAACAAGACTCTATTAGACATGGCTCGTAGACACTTCCTAGGACTGAACTGCTCTAATACCACTTTTGTCACGACCCAACTAGGAGCCGTAACGGGTACCCGGGGCTTACCACCGAGCACCACTCATTTTACTACTCATCATACTCAATTCATAAGAAAATCATTTTCATTTGAGAACATAAATACTTTTATATACATAAGCCTTTCGGTTATCAAAATGATAATATAAATATATATATATATATATATATATACAATGGCAACATCGTGAGACCATATAACCCACACCTGCGTATCTACGAACCTCTATTAGAGTACTAGACATAGGGATGGGACAGGACCCCGTCGCGCCCAAATATACATATGTACACAAAATAATGATCAAAGGCACCTCCGGAACAATGGAGTGCTCTTAAGTCAACTAACAGCTCCTACGAGTCTGGATCAAGCTCACCTCCCTGTCTACCTGTGGGCATGAACACAGCGTCAAAAGAAAACGAACGTCAGTACAAACATTGTACTGAGTATGAGAGGCATAAATAATAATAATACGTCAATGAGAGAAGGGAAGCATCAAATGAGGAGGAACTTGTTATACCCCGTATATTTATACATCGAATTATTCGCAAGCAAACCGACTCAAGGTAAAGGCGGAATTATTTTCGGACAAGAAATAAAACCTTTAAATTTCAAGTTTAATTATTACATAAATTGTTTATAAATTTTATTTAGTGTAAAAATATTATTATTGGAGATTAGGAATTAATTAATTGTGATTAGATTATTAAGTGGAATTAGTAATTAATTAAAGTTAAGTGTATGAGTGGGCCCCGCCCGATTTTAATTTAAAAAAAAAAGTCATCAACTAGATGAAACCTAGATGGGACACGCGTAGAGCCTAGGGGGGACAGATAAATAGTTGCTATATGACTCATAAGCCATTTTCTTCATCAATTAATCAACCAAGAACAAAAAAAAATAGGGAACACACTAGGAAGCTCTCGGCCATGGAGATTTTGGCCGAGAATTGAGAGGGTGAGAAGGATAAATTGGAATTGCAAAGTGTTATACACATTCAAGAATTGCAACGTGAATTGATCCTTGGAGTCAAGTTAATTAAGGTAAGATTTGATCTCTTTTTATACACATTTTGGAGACAATTTAAGCTTGTATAAACTTGTTGATGTATGACGAATATAAGAAGTTGTAGATGTGGGTGTTGAATTGTAAATTGAGCCGTGTAAGGGGCTGTTCTAGTTAGGTGTGGTAAATTAATTTTAAGTTGCATTATAGTTGTTGTTGTTGTCATGGTTTAAATGGTGAAGGAATGGAAAGAATTAGAAAGTTAAGGTTGAAGTTGTGTTGGTATGAACATGTTGTTATTCTTGTTGAATTGAAAGAATTGAAGATATGATTATTTCCATATGTTGTTGTTGGTATTTCTATGTCAACAGGAGAGCAATTGGAAACTCAGGATGGGCGAATATATAGGGGAAGTGCTGCCCAATTTTCGTTAAGTCTTTAGATAATAGAAAACCCTAAACGACAATATATATAAGTTGAAATATAGGTTCTATAAGAAACGGGCTATAAATTTGTGAACTAGAAAATATAGTGACTAACGATAACATTACTTTTATATAAATAGGCTAAAAGAGCAACGAGGCGAAAAGGATTCACGAATAGTCGCTAACAGGTATGTGAAGCTGTCCCTTCTTTCTTTCGGCATGTCTTAGATCTATGTGCTGAATGATATGAACTTTGGGGTAACTCTATTCATAAGTTCCGAATGTGATTTATAATTCTTATTCACTTCTTGATGTTAGAACTCTCAAGTGATTGAGCCTCCCTCCTCAGTTTCCTATACATTTGATAATAGTCGATATGTATATAAGCTCCTATTTCTAGAAACTCTACGATAACGGATGTCCTTGACTTCTATAAGCTGTTTCATACTATATTGACATATGTTTATGGTTCCTAAGGCTCTTTTGATATGATCTACAATGACACTCGAGGGATATTTGATATGATTGTCGCTATCGATACTCAGGTGTTAATCCCTTCTTCTTATTTTGTTTGAGTCTTGATAATGTTGTAAATTGCATATGGTTTCTCACTACTCTGCTCGTGCATGCCTCAATATGTCTTTCACCGAGTCCCGGGCCGGGTATGTTATCGTGCACAGTTTCACTGCATTGTTCACCGAGTCCCTCACTAGAGGGTCGGGTACGGTATATATACATATATATGATGATATGATGATATGATGATATGTTATGATGGCCAGGAGGGCATATGATGACTTTATTCACCGAGTCCTTCACTAGAGGGGCGGGTACGGTATATATATATGATATATGATATTGACATGCATGATTTATGTTTCAAAGGAAAGTGTTTTTTGTATTCTGGACATTGTACTTGTTTCCTACACTCCTCATTTCAGTTATGATCCTCTTTACTGTATTTCATGCTTTATATACTCAGTACATATTCCGTACTGACCTCCCTTTCTTCGGGGGTGCTGCGTTTCATGCCCGCAGGTCCAGATAGTCGGTTTGGTGACCCTACAGCATAGGACTTCTACTCAGCTATCTTGGAGAGCTCCGTTGTTCCGGGGTTTAGGCTTTTAGTACAGATCTTATGATATATATATATATGTATATGTTATCCAGGGGTACGACGGGGCCCTATCCCGTCATATTTCGTTATTCGTACTCTTAGAGGTCTGTAGACATATGTGTGGGTTGTGTATGGGTTCTGTTCTGCCTTGTGTCTATACGATGTGTTGTGGTATGATGTTCGTCTATGGTAGCAGCCTTGTCAGCTTGCATACGGTATTGATGTGTGATGGCAGCCTTGTCGGCTTGCGTATTATTTCATGATATGATTAGCTGTGACTCCTCAGGAGACAGATGATATGGAAAAGTATATATGACGATGTTATGAACTTTGGAGTTCCCTCATAAGTTTCCGTATTGTCGTAGTTTCAGTTTGACTATGTCTGGTAGGTATGTATACGGGTGTCCAGGTCGGGCACCAGTCACGACCTACAGGGTTGGGTCATGACAAAAGTGGTATCAGAGCAGTGCATCCTCGGATTGTCTACAGACCGTGTCTAGTAGAGTCTTGTTTATCAGTGTGTTGTGCACCACATCTATAAACAGGAAGCTACATGACATTTAGGATGTTACCTTTCTTTCATATCTAAGATCGTGCAATAGAGCCCAGCCATAGGAAATGAATTTCCTTATACTAACCTTTGATTTCAGCTGAAGAACGACATTGACAGAAGAAAGCGCCCGATGATATTGGTGGTTACAAGGTACACAGGTAAGTCACAGTGCGGAAGAGGCAGGTCAGATAAGGTAAGTGTCACGACCCAACCCCGTGGGTCGTGACTGGTGCCTGAGCTGGACACCCATACACACCTACTTACCAAATTAGCATATCAACGACTTATCCAGATCCTACATATATTAATTATTACAGATATTAATCTGAAGTGGTCGCGTATAACATACATATCATATAGAAGCCGCTAAGGCTGTCGTGGAACATATCATTCGAAGTATGTACATAAGCATATATACATACCAGCCGTTAAGGCTGTCATAGCAAATAGGACCGCTTAGACGCAAATCACAGACATAAACAAACAATCACGACCCAAGACCCACATATATGTCTACAGGCCTCTAACAAACACAACAGAATCATATGACGGGACAGGGCCCCGCCGTACCCCTGAATATACACATACATATACATAACGGAAGAGCATGTACCAAAATATGGGCTCCAAAACAAGGGAGCACTCCAAAGCAGCAGAACAGAAAACCTAAGCTGTCGGGTCTCTCACACGAACGTCTGTACCTGCGGGCATGAAACACAGCCCCCGAAGAAAAGGGGGGTCAGTACGGAATATGTACTGAGTATGTAAGGCATGAAATACAACTGAAAAGATCATAACTGAAACAGAGATTCCAGGAGTCAAGTATCATAATCAAGAAACCACTGTACCTGTGCAGTACGTAACAGAATCAAACATTCTCATATCACATACCGTACCCGGCCCATCCTGGGACTCGGTGAATGAAATCATGTCATTATGTCATCGTTAAGACATGTATACAGTTGCCGTACCCGGCCCGTTACGGGACTCGGTGAATGAAATCATGCATGCGAACATCATATATTATATACATATTGTACCCGGCCCATTAAGGGATTCGGTGATAGAATCATGTCATCCTGCTTTCATACCAACATGCATGCATATACATATACATACCGTACCCGGCCCATCAAGGGACTCGGTAAATGAAATCATACCGTACCCGGCCCATTAAGGGACTCGGTAAATGAAATCATGTGCACATATACCGTACCCGACCCATCATGGGACTCGGTGCCATAATCATATCATCATATACATATACCATACCCGGCCCTCTAACGAGGGACTTGGTGAACAATGCAGAGGAATACGCACGATAACATATCCTGGCCCGGGCTCAGTGAAGGACATACTGAGGCTTGCACGAACAGAGTAGTGCGAAACCATATGCACGTAAATCGAGACTCAATAGACAAGTATACTTATCGGCATCTGAAGGCTCAGAAACAAGTTTCGGGTCAATCCGAGTTAGTATGAGAAAGTTATGATCGTTTGAAGTACAGATCGTTCTACGAACATTTCAGGAGCCCTTTTTGGAAAACCGAAGCAACAATCATATCAAGTACCTTTCAGGTATCGTATGGGTCAAATCAAATATATCCTTTGGAACCATATGTACGTATCAGAACATGTCAAAGATTCATTGGAACTTACAGAACTCTTTTAGGAACCAAACTCTTTATGCACATCTCATTGTTCAATCATATAGTAGGCTCGAACATATTAAGCATACTCATACCCAGAAGTACGTGAGAATCGTAGACAAACTCGGGAACATATCAAATAGAACTTCGGAATTCATAAATACGCATCAAACCATATGAAACTACTTATGGAAATCAAGAACGTTGCCATCCTAGTGGCTCTAAGATTAGGAATTTCTTTAAAGTCATACCTATAAGTCATTTGCTCATTTCATACAGATCATGCCAAAAGAAAGAAAGGGTAAGTCTTACATACCTTGCCCGCTTTCTATGCTAGTCCGAACTTAAGTCTTTCGCTTCGCAAGATCTACAACAATATTCATATGTGCCAAACATTAGCCATAGACAATTAGAGTCCAATTCTAAACCAACATTTATTCTACAGAAATTTCGGCAGCATTTCCCCTGTAAATGCAACATCCCCGAGAATTCAACTCGGCCAAACATACAACAACAAATTCGAGAATTTAACTCGGCCAACTTAGCAACAACAATACCAACAGTTATTCCAACAATATCCACAATAAGTTCAAAAGCATACTAACATTAACAACTTCTTTCTACAAACTTTGACGACTTTCCATTTACGTTCAATTCGTAATTGTTTACATATTCAAATACCAATCCGCAACCATTTAAACAATGTTCAAGGACGCTTCAAACAATCCGTAAAATATTCACAATAATCCAACCCATATGCTATGCCACCCGAAATCTTCCAAATGGAATAAGAGCAATGACAACACATTTTCTTCCTTCAATTTCATGGACTTCACCAATAATTCCATGTTTTCAAGAAGACTACATTCAATTCACATTAATTTCTAAAACAAGTCCCCAACCATTACAACTTCACTAGGATCATTAAACCTTCATTATCAACATGGAATCCATAACAACAACAACCCAAAATACTAAGCAAAATTGGTCCCTTAATTTTTACACACACACGGCCACACACATATATATACACGGCTACACCCAACATTCATATTTTCATGAATTTCATTCATTTCCACATACCACAACATACAAAACCATCCATAATATATAGATGAAGATTAAATCTTACCTTTTTCCTTCAACTTCTCACTTAGCTAGGGTTGTGAATTTGCAACAATAAGAGGGATTCTTGCTTCAACAATTATACCACGTTAAAGAGGACCTTCAAATTAGTAGAAATACTAGGAGAAATAATTTTTTGATCAAGATTTCATGGGGTCAAGTTTTGCCTTGCCTTGGCCGAATGGTGGTCTTTCTCTCTTCTTTCTTTTTTTTTCTCCAAGTTTCTTGATTATTCTAAGGGTCAAACATGAATATATGACTCTTAAGTCATCTTATACACATGGATAATTAATCCATATGGGCCTAAGCCCACTCCACAAGGCCGGCCACCTTGGCCATGTCTCTCAAGCCCAAATATTTTTTGTTTCAATCCCATTTTATTTCATAACCAACTTTTGTAATTCATGAAAAACTATTTTCCAAATTTCCAATTTCTCCCTTAGCCTTCCTCAATATTTCCGCATCAATATTTTCATGAACAACTTATGTATTAAATAGGATCAAAATATTGCCTTATCCCTTACTAGTCACAATTATCTCAAATTATCCGAATGTGCAAAATACGGGATATAACCGTAAGAATATTGAAATATGATTGAAATGTAAAGTTGGAGGATGAAAGAGAAGGTGGGTAGGAAAGTATAACAGAACAGATCGTCAAAGGATCAGGTACGTCTCGAGGTGCGATATGTGAGGTAAGTTCCGACACCTTTATACCTTTTACTTGAAATTGGGAGCCCTGTGTGGCTATGATACGATATGATATATGTGTATATATGTTGGCCCTATGAGGCATTGTTGGTACTTCCTGCGTGCAGGTTCTGGGATAGTAAGAAGTACAGGGGAAACTCTGCCCAAATTTTCCCAGAAGTAGGAAAAAGGAAGAGAATGAGATATAAGTTCATAATATGTTTTGAAGGTTGATACCGACAAGGTAAATTTATTATATTGAACTAAAGCTTTAAGAAATACCCCCAACGTCATTCGTAAGGGGCACCACTCTTACTTGGGAAATTTTATTTCGAAGAAGCGTATATGAGCAGCAAAGTTTGGAATTTATTTGAAGGAACCAGAATACCTTCCAGCCACATTTTTGCCTTAGAAAAAAAAAGCTTATGTTGAAGGGCAAAAACGTTTGGTAATTAAGTTTCACTTTTATTGGAAAGTACAAGGCATACAACAAGTAGCCTATGAACTAAATAATTCGTTCACGACTCAAGAATAAACCTGGAGGTAAACCATGTGAATCAAGCACTAGAAGTCCTGTGGTGATTGTCGGATTCTAGTTTCTTTCTGGTGGTGGTTGGAGAATGCTTCAAGGTGACATTTTATTAGTTTTTAACCAACTAATTGGAGATGGAATTTGTAGAAGGAAGACTCAAACGTGTGGGCTATCTAGGATCATGTATTTCATATGTTGTTGGCGAAATGCTAGGAAGATTCGGAAGGGCTTGTGATACTAAGGGACAATTTAGAAAAAGGTGGCAACTCGTAACAGAACACTTTATTGAGGCATCGAGTGAATCAATAAGTGGGGATAGGTTACGACGAGGTGACGGTTAAAAGAAGTAGTAGTATGATTGAGATGAAAGTACAGAGAAGGAAGAATTATGATAAGTTATGAAGGTATTAGTAAGACAGCTTATGAGATACTAACGGTAAGATCGATCAGAAAGGGTGAAGGGTTAAGTACGCCTAGTTCACAGAGTGTAATTAAAACATGTTAAGAATCGTGAGTGAGGTTAAGAAGTGTTACATTATAGGATGGATTACGAGCAGGATGTAATGCGAATACCATAGGGATTGTTATAGAAATGAGTAAAGCTTAGCAAGGGAGTAACTAAAGGATATGATGTGATTATTATGAGACGAAAAAGCAAATGTAGGACGAATAAGAAGGACCTACAAAGTTCTATAGGGAAAGTTCAGAATAAAAGTCAAGTGGTAACAAAAGTGAAAGCGAGCACAGGAAGAGAAGAAGTTAATAGAAAGAGGAAGATAAGAGGAGAGCGAGTGGGATTACAGTGTAGCGATGCGTTATGACATGTATAGCTTGGAAAATGAGTAATACAAGTGACAGAATTGTGAAAGACCAACCTAAAGGAAGATGAACAACAAGACAGAATGAATGCCAGAAATGACTGGTATGATAAGAACAAATAGAGGTGAACAGAATATGTTTTGAAAACGAGAAAGGGGTTATGTAAAAGTAGTGTTTTCAGAAGGATACAGGAGTAGCATGAGATTCCTCATGCACAGAATGAAAGATGGACATAGAATGGAGAAATGGAAAGAATACTAAAGGAAGCACCCAAGACAGACGTAATTAATTGAGTATGAGCATAGGACAAAAAGGGAAATATATAGCTACGAACTTAAGGTGTTGTATGACGAGAAGGTGATCAGACAAGACCACTATTAAGATGAATTTGATATGATTTTGAGTAAGTTAGAAGTCAGCGTTGGGTATACAACAAGGGTGAAAGAGCATAAGGCATAAAGGAGTACTGCATGTGTATGACTTCACCTTGAAAATGGTGAAATCCTTAAAGGACAAGGATTGCGGATTTGCGAGACAACTGATGTATTGTAAATATATTAGAAGAAACAGATGATATCCGTGGGATAAAGTGTCACATCCTAATCCTTCTAGGGTGTGATGGGCACCCGACCCCATATTCGGAGCCGAGCGAACCCGCTGACTCTTATTACATACACAATCTTTTGGACACCTTGAATCAAACAAATATGAAATACATAGCAAAGACTTCCAGAAACATCCTTTTCATAAATTCTCAGATCAAGTGAAATCTGTAATCATATGAAATTTATAACATAAAGCAAAATGACACATCGGCTGACGGAGCCGCTCACAAGACTGACATTCTATACCCACGACTCTATCTGCAAAGTCTCTAACATTATTCAGAAATCATAACATATGTACTCTGACTCGGCAACACTCCAAAGGAAGTGGAGCTCGCCAATTCAGCTGAAGCATCTTCTAGCAATGTCCTTTACTCATCTGGGTATACCTACGTGGCATGAAACGCAGCCCCCGAAGAAAGGGGGTCAGTACGGAATATGTACTGAGCATGTAAGGCAGGAATCACAGTAAAAGGATCATAACTGATATAAGGAGTGCAGAAACAGGTACAATGTCCAGAATACCAAAACTCTTGCCTTTAAAACATAAATCATGCATATCTTTATCACATACCGTACCCGACCCGTTATGCGACTCGGTGGATAAAATCATATCATCATACTTTCATATCATCGTGCATGCATATACATATACATATATATACCGTACCCGGCCCTCTAATGAGGGACTCGGTGAGTAGAGTCTTGCATGTCAACATCATATATCATATATATATATATATATATATATATATATATATATATATATATATATACATATACCGTACCCGGCCCTCTAGTGAGGGACTCGGTGAATAAAGTAATGTCATCATATCAGCATGCTATCATATCATCATGCATATACACATATACATACCGTACCCGGCCCTCTAGTGAGGGACTCGGTGAATCAAATCATCATATGCCCTCCTGGCCGCCATAACACATCATCATCGCATCATGTCATCATATACATATACCGTACCCGGCCCTCAAATGAGGGACTCGGTGAACAATGCAGTGGAGTGCGCACGATAACATACCCGACCCGGGACTCGGTGAAAGACATATTGAGGCGTGCACGAGCAGAGTAGTGAGAAACTATATGCATATAAATCAAGACTCGATAGATAGGTGCGCAAATCGACACTTGAGGATCATAAACACGTTTCGGGTCAATCCGAGTTAGTATGAAAAAGTTATGGACGTTTTAGTACAGAACCTTCTACGAACGTTTCAGAAGCCATTTTTGGAAAATCAAAGCAACAATCATGTTAGGCACCTTCCGAATGTCGTTACGGATAAAATCAAACGTACTATCATTTGAAAATCAAGACATTAGTCATATTAATTGTCTCTCGAATGCCATTCGGAAACATATCAAACAGAACTTCAGACATCATAGATACGCATCAAAACCATATGAAACAGCTTATGGAAGTCAAGAATATTAGCCATCCTAGTGGCTTTAAGAATAGGAATTTCTTTAAAATCATACATATACATTGTCTGTTTGTTTCACAAAGATCATGCCAAAAGAAAGAAAGGGTAAGCCTTACATACCTGTCCCACGTCCTATTAGCTACGCTTTTTCGTCCAAACTTGCTAGTCTACATTCAAGAGAATTGACATAATCATTAGACTCACCGACATATACTTGTCTTAGTCTTTCAAATGAATTCATTTATATTCTACCGAAATTTCGGCAGCATTTCCCCTGTAAATACAACTAACCCCGAGAATCCAACTCGGCCAAATCATCAATAACAAATCCGAGAATTCAACTCGGCCAAATCACCAACAACAATACCAACAGTCATTCTAACAACATCAACAATCGATTCAAAACGCATTGCAACGTTACCAACTTCTTTCTACAAACTTCGATGGCGTTTCATTTATGTTCAATTCATAATTGCTCACATATTCAAGTACTAATCCGAAACCATTCAAACAATATTAAAGAACACTTCAAATCATCCGCACAATATTCAGAACAACCCAACCAACATACCACTTCACCTGAAACCTTCCAAATTCTACAAGAACGATAACAACACATTTCTTTCTTCCAAATTTATGAACTACACCAATAATATACATATTAACAACTTTATTCTCATAGTTACAAGAAACCATGTTAGAATCACATTAATTCCTCCAACAACCCACAAGCAATTACAATGCTAACTTGAACCATTAAACCTTCATTTTCATCATGGATTCCATAACAACAACAATCAAACTACTAAATAAAAATCAATTCATCACATCCTACTACCATCACTCTTTTTCGTCCATACCATGCACATACATATTTTATGAATTTCATCCATTTCTACATACTACAACATTCACATATCATCCATAACACATGTAAAAGAAGATTGAACCTTACCTTCCTCCACTTGTCTTCTTACTTGGCTAGGGTTTGTAAATCACCCAAATGAATGCTTGGCTTGCTCCAACAACTCCTTCATGTTAATGAGGACCTTCCAATTAGTTGAAATTCTAGAAGAAAATAATTTTTCTTGGTCAATTTCCCATGGCTTCAATTCGGCTAGCTTGGCCGAATGGTTCTCCATTTTTTTTCTTCTTGGAGTTTCATGAACTTGTGAGGGAAGATTATGTCTTATTATGTAAGCAATTGTCCAATATATATAATTAGCCTCATCAAATAGAATGTGGACACATGCCCCTTCTCCCGTTTTCTTGAAGTTTCTTAAAATAAAGGATGAATATATCCTAATTTGTCATCACTTGTCCATATATATATATATATATATATATATATATATATATATAATCCCTACTAATGCAAGGTGACACATGCCACACGGCCACTTGTGGCTTCATGTCCATATTTTTTTGAATTTCCCTTTTTGCCCCTAGCCTTCCACAATATTACCATGAACCACCTTGTGAATTTCCCTTTTTACCCTTAGCCTTTCTCAATATTTTCATACTAATAAACGACTTGTATATTAAAATAACTTTGAAAAATAGTCTTGCCCTTAACTTACCACGGCTACCTTGAAATATTCGAATGTACAAAATACGGGCTATAACATCCTCCCCCCTTTAGAACATTCGTCCTCGAATGTTCAACTGATCTTATGGGGTCTTGTAACACTTCGGGGGGTCCCTATTATAGTTGTCCTTTTCTTCATACTCATTCCTTATCTTTCACCCTATTTCCTTTATAATCGAACTCCTCGGTCTTTACATGAGTTCTCATTCCGTGTCATGGGTTTTCTAATCCACTGCGCCAACTTTTTATCCTTGTCCTTCCCAAGTCATCTCTTTTCTGTTATTGTTTCGTCACCACACCTTAACAGAAGCCATGTCTTTGGTACGCAATCTTCACTTGACGATCCAGTGTGGCTATAGGTTACTCCTTTATCCTCATGTCTGCCTCATAGTATACTTATTGTCAATTCATTTTTACTACTCTCATGTATCCTTCTGATGTGCCAATATATTTTGAACTCTGGCCCCGAGCTAACAAATTTTCCTTTTTTGGAACCTGAAAATGTTGCGATTCCTTTTAAGTTTAATATAATATGTTCTCCCCCCCCCCCCCCCTTTTTAAGGGGCTCCTTATACACCAACAGTCTTCGAGTACCTTCGTCTACGATAATTACCTTATTCCTCTTCCTTCTTTCAAACCCTATGCATAACATATCGAAACTTCTTACCATAAGTTTTTCTTTCATTTTGCGCCTATATCATCATTCTTGTAAATATTCTCATATCTTTCTATTCACTATTAGTCCCTTTCACCCATTTAGCTCACTTACTCGTAAATTTCCTTAACCATGCACTTGTGTTGCAACTGCGCGTCCATATTTTTCGAGCGTCCCGCTACTTTTGCTCTTAGCACAAAATCCTTACAGTTTACACTGTCTCTATCCTTGCTCGTTAAGCCTTTAACTATACTTATGACACTATGATGCTATGACCGAGCGGCCTCCCATGTACGTTCCTTACACTTCATTTTTATTTCCCCTAAGATCAACTCTTTCAGACCTCACATGACTTCTCATCCCATACCATTAATTTCCCCATCAACAGTGTTGACCCATTATCCTTATTCTTTCCTCGATGCGTAATCGGGTTCTTACTGCTAACTCGTTAAGATATCCTTCTCACTCCTATGGTTAAAGATTTCCAATTATTTTGCTCCTAAATGTTCTCCTCTTCCTTCAACTAATCTGATATTATACCTTTCCTACCTTCATCCTTAACCCTCCTTGGGTTTCTTCCTCCTCGAACATTTTTCTCCTTTAGCCATTTGTGGCATCGGCTCTGAAGTTCGTGAAATTTTTACTTTAAACTCGCAAATCCGTTCTATTCATAAATTATCCTGTTGGAAAGCTCCTCCATGACCGAGGCAACCACATTAATATAGCTGCACATTTATTCCTTTATATACCTTTCAAGGGCCTAAATCTCCTAACATCGTCGCAAGGTCTAATCATTCTTTTCTTGCTTCACACCCCTTGTCATAGTCACTATTCCTTCGGCCTCACTTATTGAAATTGGTTCTCGAATCTCACACACTTCTCTTTTGTTCCATATTACCACACTCCATCCTTTTCACGTACCTATCTTTGAAATTTCACCCAAGTCATCTCGTGCTTTGCCGGTAGTTTCTTTCTCGGGGGTTTCACTCACCGAGGTTTCTTACCTCTCACCTTTTTCCGACATTTTGATCTCCTTGCCTTCTATTTACTCACTTTCTTTCTTTTCCAAATATCGTAGTATTAGAATTTTCCAATCTTAACCCGTAGTGAAAATAACATCAGCTTACCTTATAATACTTGTACCATATCCTTTCTTGTTACTTGAACTTCGGTACCCTTGCTCGATTGAGGCCTTCCATACCGTAGCACCGGTCGCTGGGACACACATCACATGCCCACCAATACATTCACATGTGGGATATCGTACGCATTCATGTATATATATATATATATATATATATATATATATATATATATATATAATTACTATCAACTAGCCCACAAAGTACTTCCAAACGCTATTCAAGCCTATCCTAATTCCAAAGTTGTGATGCACTCTCTGTCTCTTCACCAGTCCAATCTGCCTCGTCCTACACGACCTCTTATGGTCTCCAGCCATCCCGTATACTCTAGTTTCCCTTAGGCCACTCTCGCTCCTCATTTACCTCTTATGTCTCAATTTATAGGACTTTTAGTTCACTTCCCAGGGGGTCTCCCATCCTAAAATTTCTCTCACCCCAGCACACTTAACCTCGAAACTTCGATGGAATCCGGTGCCTTAATGCTGATATAATCGCATCCACTCCCTCGCATGACCTTTATCACATGATCTGGAGCAAGTCGAAATCTTACAGATTCCGAGACATTCTCGTAACACGTCTTTCCCTTTATAATTACTATTTTACCCTTTTTAATCCTCAATATTCACCTTTCACTTTCGTGTATAACTACCTTTCGTCCTAGATTCCCAGATTCCCAATGGTAACAAATATAACTTCGTCGCCGTTACTTATAAGTACTCAGGTATCAGTCTATTCGAATTCCCACTCACCATTCTTATATCATGATCTACAGCAAAACTGATTGTCGACTTTCTCCGAATCCTCCAACAGACCTTGCTCCTACTAAACCACGGTTGTTATCTATTTTAATCCTTCGGTCTGCTAATCATCTTTCTCGCATTTATTCTTCACGCCATGCCCAAGTCCGTAGCTCCTCTAAAATATCACATCCCACTTATTGTCTTTTTACGATATTTCCTTTCCACACTTCTTCCTGTTAGGCGTTTCTGACTAAATGACCTGATATTGGAAGATTTCTGGCAGAATCTTCTTTACCATTCTTACTATTCAAAAACTGTACGCAGCATATATCGACAATACATCACAGAACATACGGCTATATGACACATTCCAGCCATCCAGTGCTTCCAGTTTCAGGTAAAAGAACAGAATATCAATACTTACCCCTGTGACTTTCCATATCTCCACTAACCTTCTTCCGTCGTATGTAAGGCTTATATAAGGAATCTCATTTCCTATGACTTGGCTCTATCGCACGATCTAAGACAGAAAGAAGGTCAACAATCCCTAAATGCCCTGCAGCCTCCTGTTTATAAATGTGGCCGGCTTCACACCCATAAACAGGACTCTGCTAGACACGACTTTGCAGACAACTCCTAGGACAACCTGGCTCTGATACCACTTTGTCACATCCTAATCCTGCTAGGGTGTGATGGGCACCCGACCCCATATTCGGAGCCGAGCGAACCCGCTGACTCTTATTACATGCATAATCTGGACTCCTTGAATCAAACAAAAATGAAATACATAGCAAAGACTTCCAGAAACATCCTTTTCATCATTCTCAGACCAAGTGAAATCTGTAATCATATGAAATTAATAACATAAAGCAAAATGACACATCGGCTGACGGAGCTGCTCACAAGACTGACATTCTATACCCACGACTCTGTCTGCAAAGTCTCTAACATTAATCAGAAATCATAACATATGTACTCTGACTCGGCAATACTCCGGAAGGAAGTGGAGCTCGCCAATTCAGCTGAAGCATCTTCTAGCAATGTCCTTTACTCATCTGGGTGTACCTGCGTGGCATGAAACGCAGACCCCGAAGAAAGGGGGTCAGTATGGAATGTGTACTGAGCATGTAAGGCAGGAATCACAGTAAAAGGATCATAACTGATATAAGGAGTGCAGAAACAGGTACAATGTCCAGAATACCAAAACTCTTTCCTTTAAAACATAAATCATGCATATCTTTATCACATACCGTACCCGGCCCGTTATGCGACTCGGTGGATAAAATCATATCATCATACTTTCATATCATCGTGCATGCATATAAATATACATATATATACCGTACCCGGCCCTCTAGTGAGGGACTCGGTGAGTAGAGTCTTGCATATCAACATCATATATATATATATACCGTACCCGGCCCTCTAGTGAGGGACTCGGTGAATAAAGTCATGTCATCATATCAGCATGCTATCATATCATCATGCATATACATATATACATACCGTACCCGGCCCTCTAGTGAGGGACTCGGTGAATCAAATCATCATATGCCCTCCTGGCCGCCATAACACATCATCATCTCATCATGTCATCATATACATATACCGTACCCGGCCCTCTAATGAGGGACTCGGTGAACAATGCAGTGGAGTGCGCACGATAACATACCCGACCGGGGACTCGGTGAAAGACATATTGAGGCGTGCACGAGCAGAGTAGTGAGAAACTATATGCATATAAATCAAGACTCGATAGATAGGTGCGCAAATCGACACTTGAGGATCATAAACACGTTTCGAGTCAATCCGAGTTAGTATGAAAAAGTTATGGACGTTTTAGTACAGAACCTTCTACGAACGTTTTAGAAACCATTTTTGGAAAATCAAAGCAACAATCATGTTAGGCACCTTCCGAATGTCGTTACGGATCAAATCAAATAGAGCTTTTGGAACCATATGTACGTATCAAAATATATCAAAGACTCCATGGAATAATCAAACGTACTATCATTTGAAAATCAAGACATTAGTCATATCAATTGTCTCTCGAAAGCCATTCGGAAACATATCAAACAGAACTTCGGACATCATAGATACGCATCAAAACCATATGAAACAGCTTATGGAAGTCAAGAATATTAGCCATCCTAGTGGCTCTAAGAATAGGAATTTCTTTGAAATCATACATATACATTGTCTGTTCGTTTCACAAAGATCATGCCAAAAGAAAGAAAGGGTAAGCCTTACATACCTGTCCCACGTCCTATTAGCTACGCTTTTTCATCCAAGCTTGCTAGTCTACATTCAAGAGAATTGACATAATCATTAGACTCACCGACATATACTTGTCTTAGTCTTTCAAATGAATTCATTTATATTCTACCGAAATTTCGGCAGCATTACCCCTGTAAATACAACTAACCCCGAGAATCCAACTCGGCCAAATCATCAATAACAAATCTGAGAATTCAACTCGGCTAAATCACCAACAACAATACCAACAGTCATTCTAACAATATCAACAATCGATTCAAAACGCATTCCAACATTAGCAACTTCTTTCTACAAACTTCGACGGTGTTTCATTTATGTTCAATTCATAATTTCTCAGATACTCAAGTACTAATCCGAAACCATTCAAACAATATTCAAGAACACTTCAAATCATCCGCACAATATTCAGAACAACCCAACCAACATACCACTTAACCCGAAACCTTCCAAATTCAACAAGAACGATAACAACACATTTCTTTCTTCCAAATTTGTGAACTACACCAATAATCTACATATTAACAACTTTATTCTCATAGTTACAAGAAACCATGTTAGAATCACGTTAATTCGCCCAACAACCCACAAGCAATTACAATGCTAACTTGAACCATTAAACCTTCATTTTCATCATGGATTCCATAACAACAACAATCAAACTACTAAATAAAAATCAATTCATCATATCCTACCACCATCACTCTTATTCGGCCATACCATGCACATACATATTTCATGAATTTCATCCATTTCTACATACTACAACATTCACAAATCATCCTTAACACATGTAAAAGAAGATTGAACCTTACCTTCCTCCACTTGTCTTCTTACTTGGCTAGGGTTTGTAAATCACCCAAATGAATGCTTGGCTTGCTCCAACAACTCCTTCATGTTAATGAGGACATTCCAATTAGTTGAAATACTAGAAGAAAATAATTTGTCTTGGTCAATTTCCCATGGCTCCAATTCGGCTAGCTTGGCCGAATGTTTCTCCATTTTTTTTCTTCTTGGAGTTTCATGAACTTGTGAGGGAAGATTATGTCTTATTATGTAAGCAATTGTCCAATATATATAATTAGCCTCATCAAATAGAATGTGGACACATGCCCCTTCTCCCTTTTTCTTGAAGTTTCTTAAAATAAAGGATGAATATATCCTAATTTGTCATCACTTATATAATTCCTACTAATGCAAGGTGACACATGCCACACGGCCACTTGTGGCTTCATGTCCATATTTTTTTGAATTTCCCTTTTTGCTCCTAGCCTTCCACAATATTACCATGAACCACCTTGTGAATTTCCCTTTTTACCCTTAGCCTTTCTCAATATTTTCATACTAATAAACGACTTGTATATTAAAATAACTTTGAAAAATAGTCTTGCCCTTAACTTACCACGGCTACCTTGAAATATCCGAATGTACAAAATACGGGCTATAACATAAAGATAGTGTTATGAAAAAGCTTGAGACACTTATCATTAAAATATAAGTGCTACCGAATGGAGAATTTGAAATGACGATAAACACTACCTAATTACTGATTGGAATGAAGGGAATGTGGCTTTGGACAAAATTGCTACATTAATTACATTACTCGAGTACCAACCATCAGATAGGATTTTGTACTGTATATCGAGAGTTCTTATCGCCTCGTGATTGTGTTAGGGTTTCATACATGGATAATCTAAGTTATAGATGATATAAAAGAAGACGTGGATATGGTGCAGTACACCAAATGTATTGGAAAAGAATCATATGAATTTGAAAATTTGAATGGGGACATAGAGTGGAATATAAATAGATAATGATGCGAGTACACTCAAAAGGGGGGAAGCGGATGAGAGAAATGCAAGTGTGAGATGAAATCAACTGACACTGCAACACGTTTAATGTGAATACTTAAACTTCCAGTGAGATCCCATGCTAAAACAAGTTAGTGAAATCTGAAAGCCAGCGACAAACGAATAGAAGCCAAGATGGTATTTGAGATAGTGCTGAGGATTATTGGTACAGACTTTGGATTATATGACATCAGAAGGTGGATGCTTATAAAAAGGAAGAATATGACAAGAGAATGGTAACGAGTAATTTAAAAGGATATTATAAAGAATAGCAAGGCTATATCGGATTAGAGGTTAAGAGGTTGACAACGGAGTATGGGATAATGATATTGTGACACATAAGTAGCAAAGGAGAAAGGATAGGAAATCTCTTCTATAGTAGGATATGAGAAAACCAAATGGTGAATGGAGGAAGGGGAGAAGGAAAGACTATGACTAAGATTGGATGCATTTTGTACAAATTGTACAGGAATAGTTATGCAACCTACGAATACTTGTATACTTAGAACGAGGCCAAGTGAGTATTTGGTAAGAAAAGTAAGAATTCAGTAACAACAATGTAGTTGCGATATTTTGGATACATCAACGAAAGGTATAAGATGGTTTGAGGCAAAACTACATAGATATAATTAGTACTGAGGGCAAAAGCCATAGTTGAGCCTTGACATCAATTGAAAGGTACGAGAGAAGAATGCAAGGTAAAACATGAAGACTAGTGAGACGACGCTAAGGTATTTCCCGGGCTGATTTGAGCACCTACACATACATTTGTAAAGATTGCAATAAGATGCGTGATAGAAGGACTAAGAGAAAACTGAAGTAAAGGGGAAATAACAGAGTTTGAGTCAAAAATAGAGAAACGACACGAGATAATACGCCTAATTTATTGCCAGTTAGGGTAAAAGGATTTACGAAATGATTTGACCGAGACAATCAGAATAAGCGGGTTACTGGTTACTGGATGACGGTAAAGTTATAATATGAGGGGACCCTAGCGCTATTTAATAGCCAGCCCAAAAGATCGAGATCGAGAAGTAAAAACAAATGGTAGTTAAAGACCTTCAAAAGAGAGTCAGAAAGTGACACATGATGCTAAGGATTCTAGAATACGGACTGTCACAGCGGAATAAAGCAAGGATATTGGAGTACAAAAATGTTACCCTCTGCGAAATTTCATTTTACTCGTAGAACCTGTGAAGGGTTCACAGGTTACCAGGGGCATGCGATACTCCAGGGATACTAAAGTCTAAATGAACCGACGAGGGGCGTCTACGCATTATAAAAAGCTTACTTAAAGATTGAGAGGTAAGATAAAAGAAACGATACCTTAAGGGGATAGCTACAGGAGAAACACAAGAAGAAAGAAAGATTTCAGCGGAAGAGCTCGCAATACACTGACAACGGAATGCAAAATAAAAAGGAAAGTAAAGACAATGATGTGGAGTTATTACCTCGGGAAGCAACAGAAAGAGGATATGTTACCGGGATGACTATGTAAAGACCTGGAATGCGTTATAATAAAGTAAAGCGAGTCGACGAACGGAAGGGGTATGTGAAGGGCATAATTAACTAAGAGGACACTTGAGATAGTATTGGGAATTCAGGATCAGTTTAACATTCGAGGACGAATGTTCTAAAGGGGGGAAGAATGTTATACCCCGTATATTTATACGTCGGATTATTCGCAAGAAAACCGACTCAAGGTAAAGGCGGAATTATTTTCGGACAAGAAATAGAAACCTTTAATTTTCAAGTTTAATTATTACATAAATTGTTTATAAATTTTATTTAGTGTAAAAATATTATTATTGGAGATTAGAAATTAATTAATTGTGATTAGATTATTAAGTAGTAATTAGTTATTAATTAAATTAATTAAAGTTAAGTATATGAGTGGGCCCCACCCGATTTTAATTTTTTTTAAAAAAGGCGTCAACTAGATGAAACCTAGGGGGGACACGTGTAGAGCCTAGGGGGGGGGGACATACAAATAGTTTCTATATGACTCATAAGCCATTTTCTTCATCAATTAATCAACCAAGAACAAAAAAAAATAGGGAACACACTAGGAAGCTCTCGGCCATGGAGATTTTGGCCGAGAATTGAGTGGGTGAGGAGGATAAATTGGAATTGGAAAGTGTTATACACATTCAAGAATTGCAACGTGAATTGATCCTTGGAGTCAAGTTGATTAAGGTAAGATTTGATCTCTTTTTATACACATTTTGGAGACAATTTAAGCTTATATAAACTTTTGATAAGAAGTTGTAGATGTGGGTGTTGAATTGTAAATTGAGCCGTGTAAGGGGCTATTCTAGTTAGGCGTGGTAAATTAATTTTAAGTTGCATTATAGTTGTTGTTGTTGTCATGGATTAAATGGTGAAGGAATGGAAAGAATTAGAAAGTTAAGGTTAAAGTTGTGTTGGTATGAACATGTTGTTATTCTTGTTGAATTGAAAAAATTGAAGATATGATTATGTCCATATGTTGTTGTTGGTATTTCTGTGTCAACTGGAGAGCAATTGGAAACTCGGGATGGGCGAATATATAGGGGAAGTGCTGCCCGATTTTCGTTAAGTCTTTAGATAATAGAAAACCCTAAACGAGAATATATATGAGTTGAAATATAGGTTCTATAAGAAACGGGCTATAAATTTGTGAACTAGAAAATATAGTTACTAACGATAACATTACTTTTATATAAATAGGCTAAAAGAGCAACGAGGCGAAAAGGATTCACGAATAGTCGCTAACAGGTATGTGAAGCTGTCCCTTCTTTCTTTCGGCATGTCTTAGATCTAAGTGATGAATGATATGAACTTTGGGGTAACTCTATTCATAAGTTCCGAATGTGATTTATAATTCTTATTCACTTCTTGATGTTAGAACTCTCAAGTGATTGAGCCTCCCTCATCAGTTTCCTATACATTGGATATAGTCGATATATATATAAGCTCCTATTTCTAGAAACTCTACGATAACGGATGTCCTTGACTTCGATAAGCTGTTTCATACTATATTGACATATGTTTATGGTTCCTAAGGCTCTTTTGATATGATCTATAATGACACTCGAGGGATACTTCATATGATTGTCGCTATCGATACTCAGTTGTTAATCCCTTCTTCTTATTCTGTTTGAGTCTTGATAATGTTTTAAATTGCATATGGTTTCTCACTACTCTGCTCGTGCATGCCTCAATATGTCTTTCACCGAGTCCCGGGCCGGGTATGTTATCGTGCACAGTTTCACTGCATTGTTCACCGAGTCCCTCACTAGAGGGCCGGGTACGGTATATATACATATATATGATGATATGATGATATGTTATGAAGGCCAGGAGGGCATATGATGACTTTATTCACCGAGTCCCTCACTAGAGGGCCGGGTACGATATATATATATATATATATATATATATATATATATATATATATATATATATATATATATATATGATATATGATATTGACATGCATGATTTATGTTTCAAAGGCAAGTATTTTGGTATTCTGGACATTGTACTTGTTTCCTACACTCCTTATTTCAGTTATGATTCTCTTTACTACATTCATGCTTGATATACTCAGTACATATTCCGTACTGACCCCCCATTTCTTCGGGGGGCTGCGATTCTGTCACGACCCAGCCCCGTGGGCCGCGACTGGCACCCTACCTGGGTACCCAGACCGAATCGCACATTCATTATCAAATCCAAACCTATTTCAGAGTTTTACGAAATCATATCAAACGTAATTTATATCAAAATATGTCTTAAGCGGTCGCGCCAAATCAAATACCATCTCAAATACAAACTGAGCGGCGGAATAGACATCGCCGGTCAAAAGTGTAAGCATAAGCATAAGGGCCATTCGGGGCCATCATAACAAACAGACCGCTTTAAGACCAGAAAACGAAATCAAACCAACATATACAGGACCCTTACCCCACATATATGACTACAGGCCTCTACGAATTCAAAACAAAGACATATGGCGAGACAGGGCCCCGCCGTACCCAAATAGTCAAATGTACAGAATATATACAAAGCAAAAGGAGTCTGTACCAAATGTGGACTCCGGATCGAAGAGGAGTACTCTGGAATAGCAAAAAGTGAAGCCTACTGTGGAGGATCACCAATGTCTGCACCTGCGGGCATAAAACGCAGCCCCCGAAGAAAGGGGGGTCAATACGAAGTATGTACTGAGTATGTAAAGCACGGAGTACAGAAATATGGATCAAACTGAAAGCCAAATCAGATGTCAAAGTGGAGTACAAATCGGTATGTCAAAATCATATACGTATACATAATGCAAACGAAATTATGCAAACGCTTAGGAACGTGGTCGTCACTCCGACGCTGGCGCCACACACAGCATAACACCAGAAGGTTTCAAATCTCCGTACATCCCCGAACGCAAACATAATCATAGGTGAGCGTATCGCGTCACGAGCCATATCACAGCATAACTCCCAACGGAACCCGGCCCTATGGCGAAGCCTCGGGAACCGTAACACAGCATACGGCCGAATTATCATAAAGCGCACGAATCAAAACCGGTCCGGGAACCGGTGAACGAAGTCATAATAAGGCACGAGCGGAGTCGTGAGCAAACAAATGCAAATCATACTTCAAAATAGTCTTTCAAAACAGAGTAATCCCATAAGTCATTTCATAATACAAAGTAATCGAATACTTAGTCGATATAAGGTTTCATTTCACAAAACGTTTCCAAAATAGTACGTATAGCTCAAAACGTAACTTAGCGCATCGTAATATTCAAAACATATCCCGTAGGAGGAAGTTCCAAAATCGAAAGTAGCATGTCAAACTTTATTCACAAAGATAGCCCAATAAGACAATTAGGGCGTTTCGGGGTAGCGGGCCCACCTCGAGTCAAATTGAGGTGGCGAACATATTTTCCAAACATTTATAGGCCAAAGGGTCATACATAATCATTTCTAAGTTACTCGACCACATTTTGATAGGTTTCGGACGAGTGGTGGCATTCTAGCCAAAATAGAGCCCTTAGGCTTCAATTGAATTGAATGAATAGTAACCTTTCTGTGGATCGGGTTTCGAGGAGCAGAAATGCTCCGGAAGTTCTCATATTCGCCTATCATACTAAGATATGCCAAACGAAGGAGTGGGAAGCTTTACATACCTCACAGATGTCGTATGCTCTCCCAAAAGTCCAGTCCCGTTTCGTCTGAAATCTGCAATTGGTCAAAGTTACCAATTGAGATTCTTAGGCTTAAAAATGCCTTTAACTTCATTTTTGCCTACCGAAATTTCGGCAACATTTCCCCTATAAATCTAACATCCCCGAGGCTTAGCCCGACTCAAAATACATCAATAACAACAGCCCACACATCACCAAACAACACAAGCAATAATCAAACCACTCTAGCTTCAAAGTTCTACTTTATTATCTAAGTTGGCAACTTTCATTCAAACTTCCAAAACTCCAATTCTATATCTACATAATTGCATTCATTTCCTTATGCAAACTTATACAATCACATCCTAACTACAATCCAAGACATACACGAAATTACCCCAAAATCCATTACTTTCCATAATTCTTCAAAACATCGAAAATTCACGACGAACATTCTAACTCGCGTCGTTTCATTCCGAATTCATTAACATCATTATAAATTCATATTTAAAGTCTTTAGCACTCTAAATATACAATGATATACATAATGATACCGAAGGTATACGCTTTCCGATAATATCCGAAATCATTTTCCAACGCCAATTTAATTCATCAATCAATCATTTACGACACAAGGATCACAACAACACATTATACCAACTAAACAAGATCAATTCACCTCACTTTCTTCTCCCTATGGCTCACGGCCAACACACAATATACACACACACCCACGGCTTTCTATTTACATCAAAGTTATGGGATTCTCCTCTATTCCCAATCTTTAACATATTCATATCAATTCTATAACATTAAAGGGGCAAAATTCTTACCTTTTCTTGAAAACCCGACTTGTCGTAAACGAGGCTCTTGTGCCAAACTAATTATACCCCGTTGAAGAGGGCCTTGAGTACTTCACAACTATGTAGAAATTGAGATTTTTGGATCAACAACAAAGCTTGGATAATTTTTTTTCTCCTCTCCTTGCCTTCGGCCGAACCCTCTTTTGTGGTGTTCTTTGAATTTTTGTTCTATTTTCTTGATAATTATCAAGTGTACATGATATATATCCTTTTAAGAGTCATGTGCTATGCACATGACATCAACATAATGGGTTTGGGCCTTGCTAAGGCCGGCCACCCTAATCCCTTGGGCCTAAACTTTGTGTCATATTTTCCTTGGCCCAATTCTCGAAAAGTCCCATTTTGTAATTCCCGAAACTAATTTCCGAAATTCCAAATTTACCCTCGGCCTTCCCCGAGGTCTTGACATTAATGATTCCATAACCAACATGGTCATATTCACAAAAATCAAAATATTTCCTTATAACATACAAGTCGTAATTATTTCTCGATTTCTAATTATACGAAAACACGGGACATAACAGTTTCATGCCCGCAGGTACAGATAGTCGGTTTGGTGACCCTACAGCATAGGACTTCTACTCAGCTATCTTGGAGAGCTCCGTTGTTCCGGGGTTTAGGCTTTTAGTACAGATCTTATGATATATATATATATTTGTATATGTTATCCAGGGGTACGACGGGGCCCTGTCCTGTCATATTTCGCTATTCGTACTCTTAGAGGTCTGTAGACATATGTGTGGGTTGTATATGGGTTCTGTTCAGCTGTGTCTATATGATGTGCTGTGGTATGATGTTCGTCTATGGTAGTAGCCTTGTCAGCTTGCATACGGTATTGATGTGTGATGGCAGCCTTGTCGGCTTGCGTATTATTTCATGATATGATTAGCTGTGACTCCTCAGGAGACAGATGATATGGAAAAGTATATATGACGATGTTACGAACTTTGGAGTTCCCTCATAAGTTTTTGTATTGTCGTAGTTTCAGTTTGACTATATCTGATAGGTATGTATACGGGTGTCCAGGTCGGGCACCAGTCACGGCCTTCGGGGTTGGGTTATGACAGAACTGTAACTGACTGTCAATTATAAAAGAAATAATGCATGCTGGCTTACTTCATAGTCTTCATCATATCATGTATGCATAAATGTATAAGTTGTCCGTCCATATAGGTACGGTGTGATAATCAATAGCCTGCGTCCAGGCCTCCCGCGTCCGGGGAACCATCTCATGCCGCCCACTAGTGGTGTCTGCCCATGCCATCTGGACATGGTATATACGCTGCCCGCCTTACCGGTGTCTGCCCGGCCATGTAGGCGCGGTGTGATAGCATCATGTACACATCATAGACTTATCATATTCTTATCATACTATTACCATAATGTATGACTGGAAACTTAAGACAATTATACTCTATCGGGGTGACATAAGGTCGTGAACTCCCGATTCCATTATGGAGCATTTATAAGCATTCTGCCTCACCTTGAAGGAAATAGTATATAAGGTGAGTGTATACAATAAACAACATCATTAACTTATAGGAACATCATATCATGAACTCTAGAATCTTTAAGCTTAAGCTCATCATCATCATTATTAGGCTCATAATGTAACTCTTATCTCATATGGCTATTCATGAACATCGACTCTTAGGTTTCCGGGATGTAGAGAATTCATGGAAAAGAATCATGCCATAGGATTTAGGCCATAGAAAGAAAGGACTAGCCGTACATACCTCTTTCGTTTAGCTATTCTATCGTTTGATCGTTCTTCTTCGTTGCCCGCGTTTCTACCTTCAAGAAGGTGTATACTCATATTAGATAATCGATAACATAAGTGTGTTCGAACTAAAGCTATAGAAAATTGAGCAGCGTCTCCTTTGTTTCTACTACTTTCCCCGTATCGTATATCATCTCCCTAACGTCAATAATAACATTCATAATATCATCATCAATGACTTTAGCCAAATTCATCATTATACAATCCTACAATTTCCTCTCAAGGTCATCCATAATCATAATCATAATACAACGTTACATTCTTTCTTATGTAATGTTTCTCTCATGCTCCTAACATCATTCATAACGTAATTACAATCACAACGTATCAAGAATCATGATTCTTATTTATCTATTATTCACAATTTTCACTAATCTCATATTTTGTAACCCATTTTTCATCTTCTTCCATAATTCAAGTGTTTCAACTTTTCAACACCTTAAACGACATGAAATAATCATAAAACTCACCTTTGAATGCGTGGGAATGGGTTTTGGTTGACAATGCTTCACTTGAAGTAAACCCTAGCTTTAGCTTCCAAAGGATTTCTAACTTCCATAACCCTAGCAAGCTTCCATATGCTTGATTTCCCTTGAATATTGGCGTTTGATCTTTGGTTTCCCTTGATTTTTATGTTGAAGATGTGTATGGAATATTCTAGAAGCTTGGAGAGAAGTGGAGAAGTGAGGAGAATGAATATAATGAGGTGGGATCACATTTAAATACTTGGAAATACTAAGCCCGTCGTGACTTATACAGACCACTTATGCGGTCCGTATAACATTTTACGGTCCGTATAAGTGTCCGTGGTTCACAACCATGGAAAACATTGTTGCTGTTTGGTTATACAGACCATTATACGGTCCGTATAAAATTCCATAGGCCGTATAATGTGGTCATGTAACTCACAGTTTTTCCAAAGTTGTCCTCGTCGTTTCGTTTGATCTCCAATCCTTATACCACCTTCTTAACACGGGTTTAGTACTTCATCAATGATCTAAACATCCCTATAACTCGCCCTTAAGGCCTTACCAAACAATTCTTAACGCAATAATTTACGAAACCTTTCACAAATCCCACTTATACTCCACTTGCCCTTACTAACCTTATTTTCGACAATTCATATGACTTCAAAATCTTAACGTATGCATTCTAAAACCACTAAATATCCATCTTATAATCTTAAGAAATTCCTATTACTCTTAAGCTCGCATTGGTTCATTCACTACACGACGACATGAAATTTCCGAGGTGTAACACCTGTCCCATCCTTGTTATGTTATGCACTCTATGTAGAGGCTCGTAGACAGATTCATATAGTTAGATGTTCCATGACCTTCATGGTCCATATTTTGTTGCATCAGTTTGTCAGTCTTGTCGGCTTGTGTATACGAGCACAGTATTATGATTAATATATATATATATATATATATATATATATATATATATATATATATATATATATATATATATATATATATATCTTGGGCTTGTTTCCCTTACAACAAATGATGTTTATTACTTAGCATGATGGCCCACTCAGGTATGATTATGTGATGAATGTATGTCATGTGATGCTCACAGGTTAGCTTTGGGTGCTCGTCATGGCCCTCGGGTTGGATCGTGACAAAAGTGGTATCAGAATAGTTTGTCCTAGGGTTTGTCTATGAGCCGTGTCCAGTAGAGTCTTGTTTATGGGTGTAAAGCGAGCCACACTTATAAACAGGAGGCTGCGGAACAGTTAGGAATAATTGACCTTTCATTCTCATCTTAGATCGTGCGATAGAGACATGTTATAAGGATTCCCTTTTTCTGACCATATGTTATTATTTCAGTGATGTCTGTGAAAAGGAATGCTACAGCGGCCCAGAAGGGTTAGTCAGTGGCTAGTAGGAGAACTGGACGGGTACCACCAGTAGAAATAGAGGAGGGAGAGTCCAAGAATGAGGTTCCATCTCGGTCCTCTCATACTCTGCCCACTCCAGAGGGGCATAGAGGAGCCCCAGCTACATCTCCATCTCTAGCACCCCCAGTTCCTCCACCAGATGCCACAGGCCAGGAGATGAGAGAGGCTATTTAGTTGTTGACCTAGTTAGTAGCTGCTCAAGCCCAGTGACAGGGTATGGGTCATGGCGATAGGGCTGTCAGTGCTATAGTTCGTGATTTAATTAATTTATACCCTCCAGTATTCTTTGGGCCAAAGTCAGATTAGAACCCGCAGAATTTTATAGATGGGATTTTAAGGACGTTGCGGGTAATGCATGCTTCAGACACCGAGTTAGTAGAGCTTCCTATAGACTACGAGATGTTGTTGTCCATTGGTATGAGACTTGGGTGTCTTCTAGAGGGGTTAATACACCTCCACCCGTGTGGCAGGAGTTCATAGATGCCTTCCTTTGACATTATTTGCCGCTAAAGATTCGATGTGCTAGAGTTGATAGGTTCTTGATGTCATACCCTAATCTCGGTAGGGTGTGATGGGCACCCGACCCTTACTTAGGGCCGAGCGAACCCTCTGACTCTTGGTACACACATGATCTCCTTAGACCTTTAAATTAAATAAGCATGCAATACATAGTAAAGGCTTTCAGAAACCCTTTTTTTTCATCGTGCTCAAATCAAGTAGAATCTATCATCAATGAAACTTGTAACATAAAACATAATGACACATCGGCTGGTGGAGCCGCTTACAATACTGACATTCCATTCCCACGACTCTGTCTGCAAAGTCTCTAGCATCTATCAGAAGTCATAACATATATACTCTGACTCGGCAACACTCCAAAAGGAAGTGGAGCTCGCCAATCCAGCTAAATCATCTTCTAGCAATGTCCTTTACTTATCTGGGTGTACCTGCGTGGCATGAAACGTAGCCCCCGAAGAAAGGGGATCAGTACGGAATATGTACTGAGCATGTAAGGCATGAAATGTAGTAAAGGGGATCATAGCTGAGACAGAGATTTACCAGAACAAACATGACTTTTAAAACATCAATACACTTGCCTTTTTGAATGAAAATCATGCATATCCACATCATATATCATGTATACATATAACGTGTCCCGGCCCTCCAGTGAGGGACTCTGTGGATAAAATCATACATGTCCACATCAAATATCATATATGCGTAACGTGTCCCGGCCCTCATGTGAGGGACTCGGTGGATAAAATCATGCATGTCAACATCATATATCTTATATACATATAACGTGTCCCGGCCTTCTATTGCGGGTCTCGGTGAATGAAGTCATCATATGTCATCCTGGCTGCCATCCCCGTATCATCATATCATCATATACATATACATATAACGTGTCCCGGCCCACAAGTGAGAGGGACTCGGTGAACAATGCAGTGGAGTACGCACGAGAACGTATCTTGGCCTGGGACTCAGTGAAAGTTACATTGAGGCATGCACGAGCAGAGTAGTGAGAAACTATATGCATATAAATCAAGACTCGATAGATAAGTACACAAATCGACGCTTGAGGATCATAAACACGTTTCAAGTCAATCCGGTTTAGTATGAGAAAGTTATGGACACTTTTACTACAGAACCTCTACGAACGTTTCCAAAGCAATCCGAGACTGTATGCAAAAGTTAGAGACATTAATACTTACAGAACCCTTTTAGGGACATGAACTCTTTATACTTTACTCGTTATTCGACCATACAGTAAGCTCAACTATATCGCACGTACTCATGTCAAGAAGTGAGTGAGAATCATAGACAAACTCTGAAACATATCAAATAGAGCTTCGGAAATCATAGATACGTATCAAAACCATATGAAGTAGCTTATAGAAATCAAGAATATTAGCGTTCCTAGTGGCTCTAAGAATAGGATTTTCTTTGAAATCATACATATACTTTGTCTGTTTGTTTCACAAAGATCATGCCAAAAGAAAGAAAGGGTAAGCCTTACATACCTTCTCCACGTCCTATTGGCTACGCTTAATTGTCCAAGCTCGCTTTCGCTAGTCTACATTCAAGAAGATTTACACAATCATCAAACACATCGTCACACACTTGTCTTAGTCTTTCAAATAAATTCATTTATAATCTGCCAAAATTTCGGAAGCATTTCCCCTGTAAATACACCATCCCCGAGAATCTAACTCGGCCAAATTATCAACAACAATACCAACAATCATATTTCCAACTTCAACAATTAATTCAAAAAGCATTCTAATACTAGCAATCTTTTCTACACAATTCGACAACATTCCCTTTTCCATTCAAACCAACCACATACGATCAGGCCAACATCAATACTTACACTTTTAAGGGTTAATCCGAAATCCTTCTTACATGATTCAAGAATACTTCAAACAATTCACACAATATTCAAAACAACCCAACCAACATACCACTCCACCCGAAACCTTCCAAATTCAACAAGAACGATAACAACACATTTCTTCTTCCAAATTCATGAACTATACCAACAAATATACATATTAATAATATCATTCATACAATATAAGAATTCATACTAGTGCCACATTAATCTCTACAATGGCCCACATACAATTTCCACTTCATCCCAAACCATTAAATTCTCATTTTACATCATAGAATCTACCACAACAACAATTAAAATACTAAATAAAATTAGTTCATCACCTCCATACCATGCAACTCCCACATGGCTTCACTATACACATATATATTTCATGAATTTCATCCATTTCTACCTACTACAACATTCACAAATCATCCATAACACATGAGAGAGAAGATTAAACCTTACCTTTTTCAATTTATCCTCTTGCTCGGCTAGGGTTGGAATTTGCACAAATGAATGGTTTGCTTGCTTCAACAACCACCCCACGTTAATTAGGGCCTTAAAATTAGTTGGAATACTAGAAGAAAATAATTTTTCTTGATCAATTTCCATGGACCAAACTTTTGGAACCATGGCCAAATGGCCTTGTTCTTCTTTTTCTCTCCAAGTTTCTTGAAATTTCTAAGGTGAAGATGATAAATATGACTAATAAGTCATATATATATACATACATAATTCATCCATGTGGGCCAAGGCCCACCTCCACTTGGACGGCCACATGGCCCCTTTCATGAACTTTCTTGAAGTTTTGTGAAATTCCTATTTTGCCCCTAGCCTTCCACAATATTACCATGAACCACTTTGTGAATTTCGCTTTTTACCCTTAGCCTTTCTCAATATTTCCATACTAACAAACAACTTGTACATTAAAATAATTTTGGAAAATAGTCTTACCATTAACTTAACATGACTACCTTGAAATATCAGAATGTACATAATACGGGCTATAACACTTGAACCTTAGATAGGGAATATGAGCATCCGAGAGTATAGCCTTCATTTAATTCACTGGCTAGGTAAGCTCCAGCTATGCTAGCTAATATGGGAGACTGTGTCTACCAGTTTGTGAGTGGTTTGGGACCACACTTGATTGATGATTGCTTGATGGCCTCACTTCAGTCAGGTATGGATGTTTCCTATATACAGGCATATGTTCAGAATCTTAAGGAGCTTCAGCAGCAGCGAAGGGTCGAGTGCAAGCATGATAGGGGTTATATCAAGAGAGATAAATCTTCCAGTTTTGTTAGCGAGCCTAGAGGTGGTGAAAGACAGCAGTTTTCTAGACATTCAGCGACTAGTTCACCTCCCCAATTTTCAGGTCAGAGCTTTGATCGACCTATTTATTCAAGATCAGGTAAGAGTTCCAGAGCCTCAGGTTCTCAGTATAGAGGTGATTCAGGCCCGATGAGATCACCTTTACCACGATGTATTCAGTATGGTAAATTACATATTGGACTGTGTATCCCAGGGTTAGATGCTGGCTATGCTTGTGGCCTGCCAGGCCATATTATGTGTGAGTGTCCATCGAGGGGTGGTAGCGGTGTAATTCAGCCTACCGGATCAACAGCTGGTGCATCATCATTTGTACGCCCTCTTGCGTAGACTTCTCAGACTCTAGCCGAAAGTGATAGAGGCAAAGAGGGAGCGTCTAGCTCGAGCGGTCCTCAGAACTGCATTTATGCATTGGCTGGTCGACAAGATCTCCAGTCTTCGCCGGACGTGGTAACAGGTATAATATCAGTATCTTCTCATGATATATATGCATTGATTGATCCAGGTTCTACATTGTCGTATGATCCAGTATTAGCCAGGCGAGTATATAAACACTGTATGGTTATAGTTTGTGATCGTGATACCATGGCAGATTTGATTGAGTTAGATATAGGTAGACTTTGATGTTATTATGGGTATGAATTGGTTAGCCTCTTGTTATTCTAATGTTGATTATAGAACAAAGATGATTCAATTTCAGTTTCCAAGGGAACTAGTTCTAGAGTGGAAGGGTAATACAGCATCACCAGGAGGTAGGTTCATTTCCTATCTCAAGGCAAGGAAGATGATTACCAAGGAGTGTATTTATCATTTGGTCCGGGTTCAGGATACAGAAGCAAATCCACCAAGCCTTTAATTTGTTCCAGCATTTTAATGGGTTTCCACATGTATTCCCTGACGAGCTTCCAGGTCTTTCGCTAGAATGGGAGATTGACTTTTCCATTGATGTATTACCAGATACTAAGCCGATATCCATTCCTCCCTTATAGAATGGTGCCTGCTGAGTTAAGGGAATTGAAGGAGCAGTTGAAGGACTTGCTTGAGAAAGAATTTGTGAGAAAGAAAGATGGCACCCTACGGATGTGCATTGATTATAGGCAACTGAATAAGGTGACAATAAGGAATATGTATCCACTCCGAGGATTGATGATTTATTCGATTAGTAGTAGGGTGATAAATGTTTCTCGAAGATAGATTTGAGATCAAGGTATCACCAAGTGAGGTTAGAGAGAAAGATATTCCAAAGACAGCATTCAGAACCAGGTATGACCACTTCGAATTTCGTGTAACGTCATTTGGGTTGACAAATGCGCCGACAGCATTTACTGATTTGATGAATAGCGTGTTCAAGCCTTTCCTAGATCTATTCATGACTGTGTTTATTGATGATATTCTGGTATACTCTTGATTAGAGGCAGAGCATGCAGACCATTTATGTGTTGTTCTTAAAGTTCTCCGAGATTGGAAGTTATATGCAAAATTTTCTAAATGTGAGTTTTGGTTGAACTCTTTGACTTTTCTAGGCCATATTAGTTTAGCTAACGGTATTAGGGTGGATACGCAGAAGATTGAAGCCATGAAGAATTGTCCTAGACCCACAACGCCGATGGAGGTTCATAGTTTTTTGGGCTTGGAAGGTTATTATAGGAGATTTGTACAGGACTTTTCTTCCATTTCGGCACCACTGTCGAAGCTGACTCAGAAATCAGCTAAGTTCCAGTGGACAGAATCTTGTGAGTTAGTTTTCAAGAGTTGAAGAACAGATTGACTTCAGCTCTGATTCTGACACTTCAAGAAGGTTCAGAAGGTTATGTTATTTATTGTGATGCTTCAGGCGTTGGGTTGGGTTGTGTCCTGATGCAGCATGATAAAGTTATAGCTTATGCTTCAAGGCAGTTGTGGAAGCACGAGAAGAATTATCCAACACATGATCTAGAGTTAGCCGCGATCATTCATCCATTGAAGAAGTGGAGGTGCTACTTGTATGGCGTTCATATTGATATCTACACAGACCATAAGAGCCTTCAATATACTTTCAAGCAGAAGGAGTTGAATTTATGTCAAAGGCGATTGAAGGAGCTATTGAAGGACTATGATGTCTGTATCTTATATCATCCGGGGAAGTCGAACGTAGTAGCCGATGCCCTTAGCCGCAAATCCATGGGTAACTCATAATATGTTCAGTAAGATAAAAAGGAGTTGGTTTGCGAGCTTCATTAGTTAGCTAGCCTAAAAGTTCGATTGTTGGACTCGGGAGATACAGGGGTTATATTCAGGACCCAACAATCTCATCTTTAATGACTGAGGTGAAGGAGTGCCAGTACGAGGATAGTATATTAGCCCATTATAGAGACATATCTCCTCAGAAGATAAAGTCACCATTCGAGGTTTCTGTAGGTGGAGTTCTCAAATATCGAGGCAGACTTTGTATTCCTGATGTTGTAGGATTACGTCGTCAGGTTATGGGGGAAACTCATTATTCCCGTTATTCTATTCATCCGGGGATGACAAAGATGTATCATAATATTAAGGAAGTATATTGGTGGGATGGAATGAAAGACATATCAGAGTTCGTAGCCCAGTATCCTAACTGTTAATAGATGAAGATTGAGCATCAGAAGCCCTACGGGTTATTGCAAGCTATCGAAATTCCAATGTGCAAAGGGGAGGCAATTAATATGGATTTCATTACAGGCTTGACTCGTTCTCAGCGTAAGGTTGTTTCCATATGGGTGATTGTTGATAGACTTACTAAATCAGCCCATTTTTTGATAGTCAGGACTACTTACTCAGACGAGGATTATGCAAAGCTTTATATTAAGGAGATAGTCCAACTTCATGGCGTTCCGATATCTGTCATCTCCGACGGGGGTACGCAGTTTACAGCTAATTTATGGAAATCCTTTCAAAAGGGTTTGGGGACTCAAGTGAATCTTAGCACAACATTTCATCCCCAGATAAATGAGCTAGTTGAGCGTACTATTCAGACCCTCGAGGACATGTTATGCGCATGTTATTAGACTTCAGAGGTAGTTGGGATGACCATTTGCCGCTAATTGAGTTCGCGTATAATAATAATTATCATTCTAGTATCCAGATGGCCCCGTATGAAACTTTATATGGGTGAAAGTGTAGGTCAACCATTGGATGATTTGAAGTGGGGGAAACTAAGTTAGTAGGGATAGATATGATTCAACAAGAAGTGGAGAAGGTCAACCTTGTTCAGGATCGATTATTGGCAGCCCTGAGTCGTTAGAAGTCTTATGCAGATAATCGCCGACGTGACTTAGAATTTCAGGTTGATGATTGGGTATTCCTGATGGTGTCACCTATGAAAGGCATTATGATATTTGGAAACAAGGGTAAGCTTAGCCCTCAGTATATTGAACCTTACAGGATTGTACATAGAGTGGGCCAAGTGGTCTATGAGTTAGATTTACCTCCAGACTTAGAATCAGTCCATCCGATCTTCCATGTATCGATGCTTTGCTAGTGTATTGGAGATCCATCCAGAGTTGTATCTGTTGATGATGTTCAGGTCACCGATTAATTATCATATGAAGAAGTTTCCATTACCATTCTAGATACGCAAGTTCGAAGATTGAGGAATAAAGATGTAGCATCAGTTAAAGTTCTCTGGAGAAATAAGAATGTCGAGGAGATGACTTGGGAAGTTGAAAAAGATATGAGATCCAGATATCCGCACTTATTTCCACTTCCAGAGGAGGTCCAAATAGAGACACCATTGCCTTCAGGTGTGTAGTGTTCCAATTTTTATGATTATTGGTCGTGTGAGGCCATTGTTGTTATTGCTTACTGTAGCCCTGTGTGGCGTTGTATGTTTTGGGTTGTTGTTAGAGGTTGGTACTACTATAGTTACAGGGGAAACTCTGCCGAAATTTTTATAAAATTCCTAAGATTTTAACATTCGAGGACGAATGTTCCTAAGGGGGGAAAGATGTTACACCTCATAGTTTCGTATGCTAAGATTTCTCGTATGTTAGTCTTCTAGTCTTGGACTGGGATTACCTATGAGGTTATATGACACTAAGCATGTTCATGTTATGTATGTGAAGGTTTAAGTTTATGTTTTGTAAGTATTGGAAGGATTAGAGGTTAAAACGAATCAAAGAGAGCAAGTTTATCGGAAGGGCATTTTGACGCCCAATTTGACGGAACACAAAATAATTAACGGCCCGTCAAATAGTCGGTCCTCCACTGTGAAATAGTCACAGAGAGGCCTTGCTAGTTGGGCTATTTTGTTATATCCCGCATTTTTGTACGTTCGGAAAATTTAAGATAATCGCGGGGAGTTAAGGATGAGGTCATATTTTAATTTTGGCTTAGCACACAAGTTGAGTATGGAAGTTTTTGAAGTGGAAAATATTAGGAAAGGTTAGGGGCAAAAAGGGAAATTTGCGATATGACTCGTAGAAATATAGAGGAAGGCTAAGGGTAAATTTGGAATTTGGAAAAAAATTAATTTTTCATGAAGTGCAAAATAAGACACAAAAAAAATGGGCTTGTGTTGTTGGGCCATGTTGGCCGTCCCATTTGGAGTGGGCTTAGCCCACCTAGAAGCTTAATGGATAAATAAAAAGATGACTAAGTCATCTTATTCATATTATTCTCTAGAAATTTCAAGAAGCAAAGAACAAGGGAAAAGGAAATGTGTTGTTATTGTTCTTGTTCCATTTGTAAGGTATCGGGTGAAGTAGTGTATCGATGGAGTCATTTTGAATGTTATGCGAATTGAATTAAATATGAATGAAGTGTCGTTGAATTGTGTGACGAAGGTTGCTAATGTTAGAATGTATCTTGGGTTGATTGTTGAAATTGTTAGTATGATTATTGGTATTGTTGTTGATTAAAATTGGCCGAGTTAGATTCTTGGGGATGGCGTATTTACAGGGGAAGTGCTGCCGAAATTTCGGTAGACAAAGTGTTAGTTTAGGATGAGATTCTTGGATATTCATAGCTAATGTTTGTATTCATTAACATTGTTATAGATTTTGGGAAGGCCAAGAGTTAAGTTGGATTGACTAAGGAAGAGGACAAGGTATGTTAAGGCTCGTCCCTCTTCTTTCAAGGCATGATCCCGATGCTATAATTTCGTAATTATATTCATACCTTCCTTGTCTTCAAAGGTTAAAAGTCTAGGGTTCCAAGATATGATTTCCTTCCTAATAATCCGTAGATGTTTTCCAAAATGTCTATACTTTTCCAAAGCAAAGCTTTGTGATTTTGTAAGTTTTCATGACTATAACGACGGACATGTTCTTGTAATGAAAACAAAGTTATCAAGGATGAGAATGGTTACATGTTCGAAAGTCTCAAGTTATGAAATAAATATGAATATGAGAATATTGAGTTAGCTCTTGATCCTTAATTTTATTCCTTAATTATGATTCCATTTTCTAAAGACTTCAAGAATATAAGTTGACGCCTTATGAAGGTTATGATCTTATTATATGTTTTCTCTTAATACTATTTTTCATTTATAGTCCCGCCTTATAGTACTAGTTCCTTCAAGGTGAGACAAAGCGGCCATGGTTATTCCATAATGAAATCGGAGGCTACCGACCTTACGTCACTCCGATACGGACATGATTTTCTTTGGGCTCTCATGCCTGCTGTTTATATGTTATAAGTATATGTATATGTATATGGGGAAGATGGGTAAAGGTAAGGCGCTATAGACGCATAGCCACCTGATCAGTTGGAGTATGATACATGATATCGTCCCAGACGCGGGATATGTGGTTAAATGGATCGGAGCTGACGCCTCGGCAATATGATAGGTTCTATTTTCTATATATATATGAAAAAAAAGAGGTTTTCAAAGAAACTAAAGTATAATATATATATGGATCGGGCTGCACGTTCCGCAGCGATACATTATAGTATATGCACATATGGATCGGGCTGCACGTTCCGCAGCACTAAGCATGCATGGTATCCGCCAAAGGGCAATCATATGTACAGGTTACTTTCTATCTCATGATATGCTCTGTATTTCCTTTATGTCATTATCCATGCTCTGTATTTCTCGTATGTTATTATTCATGCCTTACATACTCGGTACATTACTCGTACTGACGTCCCTTCTCGTGGACGCTGCGTTTCATGCCACGCAGGTAAACAGGTAGACGGGTTTGATTCCTAGGAGCTCCTCCAGCGGTATATTGAAAGTGCTCCAGTTGTTCCGGAGCTCCAGCTTATCGGTACTACTTTTGCGTACCTGTTCAGGCACGGCAGCACCCGGCCCTCCTTGTTATTATATGTATTTTGTTTAGAGGCTCGTAGACAGATATGTACAGTCAGATGTTTCATGACCTTGTTTGTCCTCATCGCTGTATAATATGTTAGCAAAGTTTATTAGCACATGTTTATGATAATGTTAAGTAACCCAAAAAAAAAATATATGGTATAGTTCATACGGCCCACTCAGTAGTAAAGGTAAAACATTAGATAAGAGGTGCTCGGTATGATAGTATCGGGTACCTATCACGGCCCTAGTTGGGTCGTGACATATTTGACGGTCCATTTGACAGACCGCAGAATGTTTGACGGTCCGTCAAATTGGCCGTCAAAGTATGTCAGCGGGATTTTAAGTGAAGCTTTATATTTTGTTTTTCCCCATTTGGATTCATTATCCCACCTTTTCAGACCCTAAGGCTCTCCAAAACCCTCTGCCTAAGTTTTTGTACTAATCAATACCAAACCCAAGAGAATCAAGAGATTCAAGTGCCAGAAACACTCATTAGGGATAGTAGAGTTCACGTATCTCTTTGGTGTTGAAGTTGGAGATTTCATCCAAGTGAAGTAATTTGATTCAAGATTGTTCTTGTGCGATTAAAGTAAGGTTTCATCTCTATTACATGTTCTTGAGGTTGTTTGATTGTTATACAATTTGATTGAAAGAAGAAAGTGCAAAAGGAAGTTCAAATATGGATTAGAGACCATATTGAATTTATGGACTATTTTTATCATGTTGTTGTGGTGTTATTGAGAAGGTTTCCTTGTAGTTGGTGTTTTTTTCATGTTGTTATAATTTGTTTAGAAAGGTATGTGGGAAAGAGGTGCGTATTACCATATACGAAGTGTATATTGGACTATTTGAGCTATAACTTCTAATACTTGTTGAAGTAAGTATAAGGGGCTTGTATGAGCTCGTTGTTGTTGTTGGCTACGGTGTATGTTGTTTTAGGCAAGGAATAAGGAGAAATGCTACTCATTTCATTCTTGAATCGAATTTTCATTTGATAGACATGATATGCAAGCGCCATCTAAGTCATATATGCATTCCTTTGTTATAGGAGTGGTGCTCTAGTGGTGATAAGCTTGTTGTTGGATTATTTGGATGACTTGAGGTATGTGAGGCTATCCTTTTCTTTCTTATGGCATGATCTTATTGACATAAGCCCACACAAATGATAACCATAATTTCCCTATTCCTTGAAATACTAGAAGTTTATGGT
This sequence comes from Lycium barbarum, assembly GCF_019175385.1. Taxonomy (NCBI): domain Eukaryota; kingdom Viridiplantae; phylum Streptophyta; class Magnoliopsida; order Solanales; family Solanaceae; genus Lycium; species Lycium barbarum. Next base: position 50,966,459 of record NC_083341.1, on the reverse strand, counting down.
TCTTAATGTTCTTATGATATTATTGATCTTTGTCTCATGATTATGAATCTTGTCCTATGATTATGGATCATGTTTATTGTTGATGATCTCATTTATGGTTGTTCTTCCTTCAAGGTGAGATATAGCGATTATGATGGTCCCATAATGAAAATCGGAGGTTTACCGACCTTATGTCACTCCGATAGAGTTTTAACATTTCCTTGGGCTCTCATGCATGCTTTTATATATATGTAGCTATTTTCTCACACCGACCCGCGCTATAGTCGGCCGAGTACAACCCCTATTGTGCAGAACAATGAAGTTGGGTACGGATAACACCGAGCCTCTACGTCCAGGTACGGTATATTATATGTATGTATGAATTTTTTGTTTAAAGTGGAAGGCATGCATGATATCCGCCTTAAGAGGCATCCAGATGTACAGCTTATCTCCCTTATCTGTTATTACTTTCATATGTATGTTATGTTGTTGTCCATGCCTTACATACTTAGTACTTTACTCGTACTGATGTCCTTTTGTTTATGGACGCTGCGCTTATGGCCGCAGGTATACAGAGAGACGGTTCAGTTGGTACGATTCCTTTATGAATATATGGGCATGGCGGGGTCCTATCCCGTCCTTGTTATTTTATGCACTCTATGTAGAGGCTCGTAGACAGATTTATACAGTTAGATGTTCCATGACCTTCTCGGTCTATATTTTGTTGCATTACTTTGATAGCCTTGTCGGCTTATGTATACGGGAAGAGTTTGATGATATATATATATAGCATATATCTCTTGGGCTTGTTTCTCTTACAGCTAATGATGTTTATTAGTTTGCATGATCGTCCACTCAGGTTTGATTATGTGATGAATGTATGTCATGTGGTGCTCGATAGGTTAGCTCCGGGTGCCCATCATGGCCCTCGGGTTGGGTCGTGACAAGAATAATCACTAGTTCTAATGTTGAGCTTATAATTTAGGATAGATATCAAGTTCATGCTGAGAATTTGAGCTAAAATTAGATGACAAGTGTTGACACCTAATTTTCACCTCATAAAATGCGTATTTTAATTCGAAAAATTCTCTAGCCAAGACGAAATAAGGAGACGCTTATGAAGTTTAAAATTCTAAAAATCCGAAGAAAATTGTGAAATTGAAGTATAATTAGTTAAATTGTGAAATTGACGAAGATTGTGAAAAGTGACGTTTAATTGTTTAAGTTAAGAATTGATGATTATAAGAAAATGACAAGTTATTTACTTTTATAAATATAATTTGAAGATAAGATGCGTATCCCGCTCCGTCTAACTCGAAAAAATTGTTAATTAAAACAACGTACGAATTACGGCTCATTTTGACCGCAATTTTCACATTTTTTAAATATTGCTCGGAACTATGTCAATATTGGGCTCGTTTTAAAGCACGTATCTTTAAACTGCATATTATAAATTTTATTTCATACAAATAGCATTTCACGAGGGTGTCTTAAGTTACGAAGGTTTGAAACTGTGAATTATTTTAAAAAGAGTATGCTGCATTTTAAGAAGGGGGAGTTTAAGTTTTTATATCTCACTTAAACCCCCCAAACCCTTCTCTTCACCAACAAAAGCATAGCCAAATAGGCCCTTAACACTTACCCACCAAACAACCCTATCTTCTACAACAAAAACACCAAACGACCATTCTAAATTGAAGAAAAAGAGGGTACAACAGCGAACCCAATCGATTTGATGCCATTTTCAAATGTATGAATTCCCCCAACATATACTCCAGCTGGAAATTTCTTGTTGCCATCGTGTACTATTTTTGCAAGGAATTATGGTTACAATGGGTATGATTCAGTACGTTTTGTTGGAATCTTTTGTTTTTATTCATTTTGAATTCGAAATTTGGATAAGGTGTGGAATTTGGGGGGGAAAGAATTAAAAGAAGGAAAGTCCCACCTCGTTGGGGGAAGATTTTAAGTGATTCTTTTGGTTCTATAAATAGAAACCGTATCCCTTCCATTTTAAAGAGGAAAAAATGGCTTTGAGACCAAAAAATTGTTTCTTATACCATTAAATGGTTTTTCATAACCCTAAGAGTAAGAACACTAAGAAACCCGGCGAAGCCCGAGTTTCGAGGACGTTCCCAGTCAAGTATAATTTTGGGAAGTCGTTTCCGTTCGTTGAAAATGATTCAGGTGAAAGGTAGTTCGTCGTCAACTTTCGTCGCCCCCGTCGTTGCTCGACAAAAAGGTTATTTGCTTCTTTGCCTTAGTTCAGCTCTTTTTTCTTAGTTCAGTTTGTTTGCGAGTTTGTGGATTAGTTTAGTTCTAATTTCTGTTAATATCAACAGAAATCCTTTTCCCTTTCCCCGCTTTATTTACTACTTTACTTATTGCTTTTTCTCGCGTATATGTATATATTTAGTTTGTAGTTTGGATTATCTGTGTATATGTGTTCATTTAGTTTAGAGTAGTTCTTAGTTTGATTATCTTTTTATCGTTGGATATGTGTTTACCTAGTATGCTCATTATTAGCTAATGATAGTTTACTATAGATAATTGTTTTAATTAAGTATCGCTGCAGATTAGTAATGAATTCTAAATTTTCTGTCAATGCTTAGATACTGTTCATGTCTTATTATTGATAAAACAGTTTAAGTTTTGTGCCAAATCAGGGTCCTTATACTATCAGTATGCATCCATGCTTATTTGAAATCTGAACATGGTTTGATTTTTTTTTCTTTTTGAGTTGGCTCATTAGCATAACTAGATGCTTGACTTCACTTGACTTAAGTGCCATGTACATGCTTGCAAAACCCATAGGGTACTTCAATCACTGTTTGCATGTATACTAGCTCGGATTTGATTTGCCTAGGTGTTTTGTCTTGCAACAAAAATATTTTCTTAGACTAAGATTGGTCTTCCCAAGTGCTGTGATAACACCTTCTTTGGATGAGAAGTCTACCTTGTCTTTCATGATTGTCTTGACTTTGTTTGTGCCCATGCACTTTGGAATTAGTCAAGGGATGGTTTGAATTTGTTTGTGCCTATGCTTAAAACTGTTTAAGGGATGGTTTGAATTTGTTGTACATGATAGTTTGATTGGTAGTAGTTTGCATATGGTAAATGGTGGGGATAGGTGAGTCAAAAAATAACACTTGGCATGTATGTGTTTTCTTTCCCTTTTTTTTTTTTTTTCTAAAAAATGTTTAAGAGCAGCAAGGTATAGTTGTTGTGGCCAGGTAATTAAGCTCAAGCGGCATAGACCTTGTTTTAGATCACTGTCTTTAAGTTCAGGGTGATAGCATTGTTTGTTCGGGATATTGTGATAATGGTTTGCCTAGAATTCTTGTTTGCCAACACTTGGTTATTTTACATTACTATACAAGAGGTGAGATTGGTTATGTGAACTTTGTTTGGCTGTTCTAGGCAGCTTCCCTGTCCTCCCTGATTACATTTCTAAACAAAAAGTGTTTTTTTTTCTCGTTCCATCTTCAAAGTCTGAGTAATAAAGATGTTTTAAAATTAACAGCTGGTCTGAGGTTAGAGTTGACACATTCTAGATCAGTTTTGCCTTCCTGTTTTGCTAAGTGAATGAGTTGTTGAACCTTATAGCTAAAACAAGGTTTATGTAGGCTTGAGATGTCCACATGAGTAATTTAGTTCCCTGTTGGATGCATTTCATGCTCAGTCTTGTTTAATGCTCTCACACTGTGTATTGAAACCTCAGAAATGGTCTTGCTAATTTAGAATCCCATTCCCAGATTCCTTTAGTCTAAAAGCACATCTCCAGTTTCACTCCTTTTTAAAGTGATTAATAGAAAATGGTTGCGGATCATGATTTGCATGAAAGGTCTGTTCATCTTTTGAAAGTGTAATCTCAAATGGTTTGGCTTACAGCTTATTTTGGTTATCACATCAATCTATTTAACTTGTCAAAGGGTTAGCAACTGTTATATTTAATTGTTGATTATATTGGTATATGAGAAGGTCATTGAAAGAATAGCATGAAAGAAATCCATGAGTTCACCAGTCTTCCTGCCCCTGTTCAGAATTCCTAGATCATATGTGAACTCATATTACCACTAAATAGGACCAAGTACCAAACTGCATACATTGAAACATGTACAGTTATGGTCTTATGAATGGTCCTACTATAGTAGCAGCTTATTCCACTTCCTGATGTTGTAGAAAATCCCCAATTCCTATATAGAGATAGTGAAAGCCAGCAAATCAACAACTGCTCAACTCTGCAAATGTGCATATTAACTTGTAAGTCATAAGAAACTGTAATAGTTTCATTATGATTGTTTGAGGTAATATAAACTCTCTCCTCTCTCTGACTTTTCTTTTCTCTCTCCTCTGCTCACCCAACCCAACGGTAAGATTACTGTTCAGATCCAGGTAACGATTTTCCGGCCACCGTCACGTTCAGGTAACGCCGGATACTTTTCCGGCCAGATCTACTTTTTTCAGATTTACTTGTTTTTTCTCTCTCTCTCTCTTCCCTTTCTTCTTCTCCTCTTCTTCTTCTCCTCTGCTTCTGGCGCTGCCAGAACACCGCTGCTCCGTCGACGGCGAATTTTCCGGCAGTGAACAGTACTCCGACAGTGAACAGTGTTTTCCGGCGACGAACAATTTCAGTTTAACTGGAGTTGGTACCTCCGGTTGCCATATCTAGTCTTTGTTCATACACTTGTAGTTACATTTTGCTGACTTTAAATCTTTGAATAATTTATTAGTTCATACTCGTTTTCGTGGCTTTGGGTATTGATGGTAGACTAGGGTCATGTTCTCGTTCGGGGATGGGGACGAGGGTTAGGAAGGGTAAGTGGGTTAAAGGAGCGTCTAGGCTGAGAGTAGGCTCTTGGAACATTGGGACGCTAATGGGGAAGTCCATAGAGCTAGTTAAGATTCTTAAGAAGAGGAAGATTAATATAGCTTGTGTCCAAGAGATCAAATGGGTAGGTCCTAAAGTTAAGGAGGTAGACGGGTATAAGCTTTGGCTCTCTGGTAGAACGAAGTATAGGAATGGGGTAGGCATTTTAGTAGATAGTGATTTAAGGGATCAGGTGGTAGAGGTTAGGAGAGTCACTGATAGGATGATGTCGATTAAGGTGGTCGTTGAAGGGCTCACTTTGAACATTATTAGTGCATATGCGCCGCAAACAGGCTTAGGCGAGGAGGAGAAGAGGCGCTTTTGGGAGGATTTGGACGAGTTAGTGAGAGGCGTACCTCCTACTGAGAAGCTTTTCGTGGGAGGGGATTTTAATGGACACATCAGGTCTATTTCGGGAGGTTATGATGATGTGCATGGAGGCTTTGGCTTCGGGGACAGAAATGGAGGAGGAGTTTCACTTTTGGATTTTGCAAGAGCTTTTGGTTTGGTGATAGCCAATTCGAGTTTCCCAAAGAAGGAGGAGCACTTGGTAACCTTCCGTAGTTTGGTGGCTAAGACTCAGATAGATTATTTACTCCTTAGGAAGGATGATAAAGGTCTGTGCAAAGACTGTAAGGTCATTCCGAGCGACAACCTTACAACCCGACATAAGCTCTTGGTGATGGATTTAGGGATCAAGATGACAAAGAAGAAGAGGGTCGGGGATGACCGACCTAGGATCAGATGGGGGAGTTTGACCACGACTAGTGCCTTGGAGATGGGAGAGAAATTGAAGGATATGGGGGCCTGGGATAGTAGTGGGGATGCGACCAGTATGTGGGATAGGACGGCTAGTTGCATTAGGGTTGTAGCAAGAGAAGTGTTGGGGGTCTGGTCAGGTGGCCGTTGTCGGCATCGAGGGGACTGGTGGTGGAATGGAGAAGTGCAAGGGAAGGTGTAAGCAAAGAAGGTGGCGTATGCGAAGTTGATCGAAAGCAAGGATGAGGTGGAGAAGTGGACGAATAGGGAACTTTATAAGATAGCGAGGAAGGAGGCGAAGTTGGCAGTTTCGACGGCAAAAACGACAGCTTTTGAACATCTTTATGCTGGACTAGAAGAGAAAGGCGGGAATCAGAAATTGTTCAGGCTAGTAAAGGCGAGGGAGAGAAGGGCACGCGATGTGGATCAAGTGAAGTGCATCAAGGACGAGCATGGAAAAGTATTGGTAGAGGAGACTCTCATTAGACGGAGATGGCAGTCATACTTCCACAAACTCTTGAATGAAGGAGGGGACAGAGACATTGTGTTGGGAGATTTGGAACATACAGGGAGGCTTCACGATTTTGGGTATTGCAGGAGTATTAAGGTTGAGGAGGTTAAGAGTGATGTTCGTAGGATGCGCAGGGGAAGAGCGACCGGACCGGACGAGATTCCTGGGGAATTTTGGAAGAGCGCAAGCTCGGTAGGTTTGGAGTGGCTGACTAGGTTATTTAATGTCATCTTTAAGACGGCAAGGATGCCCGAAGAATGGAGGTCGAGCGTAATGATCCCTCTATACAAGAACAAGGGGGATATCCAGAGTTGTAACAACTATAGAGGTATCAAGCTGCTATGCCATACTATGAAAGTGTGGGAAAGGGTGGTCGAGATGGAGGTGAGGAGAGGCGTGTATTTTAGAGAACCAGTTCGGATTCATGCCGGGACGCTCAACTACAGAAGCCATCCATCTTATGAGGAGACTGGTCGAGCAGTATAGGGAGAGGAAGAGGGATTTACACATGGTATTCATTGACTTAGAAAAGGCTTACGACAAAGTTCCAAGAGAGATCCTATGGAGATGTTTGGAGGCTAAAAGTGTACCTGTAGCGCACACTAGAGTGATCAAGGACATGTATGAGGGAGCCAAAACCAGGGTAAGGACAGTAGAAGGGGACTCAGAGCACTTCCCAGTTGGGATGGGGTTGCATCAAGGATCAACTCTTAGTCCGTTTTTATTTGCCTTTGTGATGGATGGATTGACGCGACAAATTCAAGGTGAGGTGCCATAGTGTATGCTTTTCGCGGATGACATAGTTCTGATCGACGAGACTCGTAGTGGAGTTAACGCTAAGCTGGAGGGTTGGAGACATACCTTGGAGTCTAAAGGGTTTAAGCTGAGTAGGACCAAGATAGAGTACTTGGAGTGCAAGTTCAGTGAAGCACCTCAGGAGGTTGGCGTGGAAGTTAGGCTTGGTACCCAGGCCATCCAGAAGAAAAGTAGTTTCAAGTGTCTTGGGTCTATCATGCAAGGCAACAGAGAGATTGACGAGGATGTCACACATCGTATTAGGGAAGGGTGGATGAAATAGAGGCTCGCTTCCGGAGTGCTATGTGACAAGAAGGTGCCACCGCAACTTAAGGGAAAGTTCTACAAAGTGGTGGTTAGACCGACTATGTTGTATGGGGCGGAGTGTTGGCCAGTTAAGATCTCTCACGTTCAAAAGTTGAAAGTTGTCAAGATGAGAATGTTGAGATGGATGTGTGGACACACCAGGAGAGACAGAATTAGGAATGAGGCTATTTGGGATAAGGTGGGAGTGGCCTCGGTGGAAGACAAGATGCGGGAAGCGAGACTGAGATGGTTTGGGCATGTGAAGAGGAGAGTTACGGATGCCCCAGTGCGGAGGTGTGAGAGGTTGGCCATGGATGGTTTTAGAAGAGGTAGGGGTAGGCCGAAGAAATATTGGGGAGAGGTGATTAGACAGGACATGGCGCAGTTACAGCTTAGCGAGGACATGACCTTAGATAGGAGGGTTTGGAGGACCCACATTAGGGTAGAAGGCTAGTAGATAATCTCGTTATCCTTCATTATTAGTAGGCGCATTATCTCAGTAGAATTTCTTGTGCTTTGATTTCTGCTATTATATGTTATTTCCTGTATTTTGATTATTCTATCTTATCTGTGTTGCTTTCGTTATTTGCATTTCGATATCGCTTTGAATTTTTTAGCCTATCTGACCTCTTTTTATGATTTTCATTGAGCCGAGGGTCTTTCGGAAACAGCCGTCCTACCTTGGTAGGAGTAAGGTCTGCGTACACTCTACCCTCCCCAGACCCCACGTTGTGGGATTCCATTGGGTTGTTGTTGTTGTTTAATTCACAGATCAATGTGTGTTTATGTCTTCCTGCCTCTGTTCAGAATTCCTAGATCATATGTGAACTAATATTACCACTAAACAGGACCAAGTACCAAACTGCATACATTGAAACATTTACAGTTATGGTCTTATGAATGGTCCTACTAGAGTAGCAGACTTCCTGATGTTGTACAAAGTCCCCAATTCCTATATAGAGATAGTGAAAGCCAGCAAATCAACAACTGCTCAACTCTGCAAATGTGCAGATTAACTTGTAAACCATGAGAAACTGTATTAGTTTCATTATGATTGTTTGAGGTAATATAAATGTAAGTTTTAATTCACAGATCAGTGTGGTTATGTTTAATGTGGACACTGTTTGGTATAATTATTAGGATGTGTTAGCATGAGTTTCCTTCTATTATGATTAGTGTAAGTTGATTTAATGTGGAGCATGATTTAAACTTAAAAACCTCTTCCGCTTGAAACTTTTTTGGGACAACTGATTAAGGATGTAGCCTTGTAACATGATCCTTGTGGTTATTATTGTTTTTGGTTTCCATTTGCACTCTACATTTAGGTTGAGTATAATTAGTTGTTGAAACATTTTAGTTTGACTTCCCTCTGGTGGATTGGTTGCTGCATTAGGTTTTAATGTTCATTACTTTGTTATGTACTGGAGTATCTAGTAGCCTTACTTTGTATTGGTTGATGTCAAGTGTTGATCTTTGTATAGTTTGTTTGGGATTTACTGAATAGTAAATGGTTTAAGGGCCAAAGAGATGTTATTATGGACATGTGTGATAGGAAAAGGACATTTCATGATGTCATTCTTTCGTATCTCATCTTTGGTTCAAAAATTTAGTTCAATACCCTTTCCCCTATCCCTTTACAACTGTTAGCCTTTGTAATACGTACATGCCCATTCTGAGATTTTAACTATAAGCTCTAAAGCATGAATTCTGCCAAAAAAGAAAAGTAACAAAAAGTGCTTTAACTTTGACTTTGTATGATCACATCTTTCAAATCTATGCTTCCTTCTATTTTAACTAGTTGTTTTGAATACTAAGAGGAATTCCTAAATGCCTAGTCAATAGTTAAGTAACTCTCAGATTACATTAATCTTTTTTTAAAAAAAAAAAAAAAACTGTTGAGAATATGTCCCAAATATCAAATATGCTTTGACTAACCAGGAAGTTCATAAATACCTTGAACCCTCTATTTGTTGGACTGTTGCTACTGTCTGTTACATTAGGGAGTGATTACACATTTATTTTAAACCCGGAAAATGTTCACTTTTTTAGTTTATGAGATGATGACCTAACCATGAATGAGCCTGCTTTGGTTGTTAATGTGCATCTGGCCTTTATTTCTCATATTACTTATATGCTGATTGGGAAGTTAAAATTGAGGGTTTAAAAATGGCTATGATTCTTTTTCTCATTATATTTGCATCAAACCAATTATCCACACATGCATCATTCAATTTGTCCCTTCTTAGCTCAGTATGTTGACTCCATTTGGCTTGTGTGAATGTCATACAGTTGTTAACACTAGCATAAACTCATGTGATTTTATTTAGTTTTAAGTGTTTGCCAAGGGTGCTTGACAAGGATAAAATGTGACTTATCTCAAGAAGAAAACATGCATGTATCTCTCTACTCTGTCTAAATGTGCTAATATGTGCCCCTACATGGTTCAGATGCCATATCTTGATGAGAACTAGGTCTGGCCTTCTAGATATCTACTTTAAAAGAAAATGAGTCAAAATGACATAGGTGTTTTGTATGTTGTTGACTTCAAATAATGTTGAACTTGTAAATGTGGATCTGCATACTTATGAGAACTTGGTCTGAACTTATCTGTTTGTACTCATATGCTGGAGAATGATTTGTGTTAGCATGATAGTTTGATATAATAATTTGTGGAAATTTGGCTGAAGGATCATTTTTATTCAAAATGTCTAAGTATTCTTAACTACCTCTCTTTAATTAAAATACATAGGATAAGCAGTGAGAATTGAATCTCATGTATACATCTTTAATATGTGGTCAAAACGTTTCATGAATGTGGTGTTGTGATTTCCCTTTCTCTTATATTGGATGATGTTACTACTGGTCTATCATTAAGTGGTTCCTGTTTCTGACCCTAGTCCTCCTTCAAAGTAATTGAGCCTGTTGTTTGAAGCTCTGTTGATTGAAACTAAGGAATAGATTAACATCTATATGGGTTGCTGCTAGGTTTGATATTAAGTTGTTGTTTGAAAAGAGAAATAGATGCTACCTTTGGTGTCAATTGAGTTTGCTTTTGAAAAATTAAGTTTTTTATAGGGCAAGGGGAATCTGTTGTTATGCCGTTGAGTCTTTTGGGATTTATAGCACTGGATATATATTTGATTGAACTTGCTACTAAAGATTGTATGCTATATGGACTCTGAATTCTATTAACTTCAACCATTGATCAAGAACTGTTTTAATAAGTTTACTGCCTGAATGTTCTCTTATATTGTTGATGGTTGAAAGACAAGGTAAATAGATGGATTGGTTTAGCCTCCTTTGATAGCCTACCATGCCTAAGGTTCTAGAAACCTTTTGAACTTGTGCGACATTGGAATAAGCATTGTAGTTACCCCATTTGTTTGTCTAAATTTTCTTTAAGTTGGAGCTTTGGTCTATTTATGAGCTGCTGGTTGTTGAAAATGTTTGGCTGATGCTTTCCTGGTTCAGTGGTATAGGATCTGTCCTGCTTACCTTGTTTGCAAAGACTTGAGTAAAATGCTTGCTCATAGGTACTTCGTGGCTTTAACATGAGACTTACTTACTTATGTCGGTGAACTAATATAAGGATTGAGAAATTTTTTGGTTTGCATAATAAGAAAAACCAGATTCTCAAAAGTAGGTTTTAATATGACTTATGCAATATAAAATGCCTTGTTTCCATCTGATGTTATCTTGTTAAGACCCTCTTTGGTATTTGAATACTTATTCTTCACCCTTCCTTTTCTTTGCGTGACTTGATGAAATCTCCCAATCCGAAATGCTTCCTGATTTGCTGCTGAACCTTGGAAAAATCTGCTATATTTGTGAGCTACTATGTTGCTGTTGATCTGCTCAATTTGGGATATTGGAATCCTTGAAAAGCTCCTACCATGGGCTGTTTCCTCTGATTGCTGCTATACTTCTTGGTTGAACCACTGTTACATTTCATATGGCTGTTGCTATCTTGAAATGCCCTTTTGTGGGGCAAACTGTTGCTGCATTCTCGGGCTGAATGCCTGTTGTGTTTTGGGCTGAAAAATGTCATTTTTGAGGTTATTGTTGTTGCTCTGCACTTTGGAGACTCTAAATGCTGCACTTGGGGATAAAAATGTTGCTTCCCTGTTGCTATTTGATGTGTTACTTTGCTGCATTTGTTGGGGGTGAATTGAGTTGTATCCTGGAAATATTTGGAGCAAGAAGTACTGCATTTACTGCAGATATGTGGCTGTAGTTTAGAGCTAATTTGCTATGATGTTTCGAGAAATAATCAGCCATATTTTAGACAGATTTGAGCAAAAAATAACTTCTGAGTTTTTGGGTCATTTGCTGTGGTATTTTTGAGAAAAATACTGCTGCCTTTTGGAGGCCAAAAGCTGCTATGTTTTGCTTAAAATTTGGAGTGCAATTGCTGCACTTAAACTGCTGCATTTTTGCAAGTGTTCAGATGTTACACTTGCTATAAAACCCACTGATTTGAGCAGATACTACCAAGGGCCAATGAAGAGTATTTAACTTGAGGCCACATCTCAAAAAGAACGGATTTCTAAACTTGATTTTTATTTATTGATTTGAATAGATACTTAACTTGGCGATGCTTAGTCTGAAAAGGTTCTATCCCTCGGTGGGCAATGATGATCATAATCTAGTTATAAAATAGGAACCAACATGCGATTGGCGAGGCAATAGAATGACTGACGAGTCGCTATTTCGCAGCCATGGCATGTTCAGGGGTCCTTTTTCCCATATTTGAAAGAATCATGACTCTGAGCCTTTAGTAATCAAAGCTCTCACAGTTTGATGCGAAACTGAGGGATATTATATTTATATTCATAAATGTCACCCCGTGGGGTGGCGTATCCTTTTTACTAATCATTCTCGTTTCTATTCTTGCAAGGTACGAATAAACAAGTTCAGGGAATATTATAAGTACGAATATTGCACAATTGGAGCATACATATCGAATCCAAGCGATATGGAATGAAAAGAAGAGAAGTAGTAGGAGACAAGGCAAAGACTTGGACATTTGGAGCTTTCAGATGAAGAATAAAGGAAGAACGGAATTGCAAAAAACGGTCCAAGAAGGCAAGGAGATAGGCTTATTCGATTAACCTTTCTCCACCTTCATTCTCTCCCTCCCTTTAGTTATTTTGAAAATATTTTGTTTGCTTATTTTATTCAAGTGTTGTTGGAACCTTTATAGGTTAGAACTTAAAATTTAGAGTTGTCAAAACTGATTTTCAAAGCCATGTATAAAACAAATGTGAAATATGAATTACTCTTAATATAAGCTTGCTTTTCATAATTTGACTTTAAAATGGAGTTGATGTATTAACTTTGAGAGTTTGAACATAAATGACTTGGATTTAAGAATTAAATTGAATTTAAGGAAGGGCGAGAGATTAGAAACAGATAAGGTGAACCTATGAGGATTATAATGGTATGCCCTAATAAAAGGGAGAATTTTACTTGAAAAACATAAGAGTTTAAAGGAATTTTAAAGGGTAGGCTTATGTGGTGTTCTACTTAAGTTAAGTGCCCTCGGGTCTTAACTTAAGTGTCCAAGCCTGAAACCCGGCACTCAGGATGTGATATTGTGTATAAATGACATTCTTTATTGCGAAAATATAAACCTAAGCAATTTTTATAAAAAATAATTCATAACATTAAGGCATACTGTTAGAACCTATAGGTAAACCGCAATTGAGTGGATTCTTAATACTGGGGTGCCTAACAAGGTCCCAGGGATCACCAGAACCCTTAACCATACTTTGGTTAGATTAGGATTCTTTTAAAATTTAACCGTTTTGAATGAATCCTTTTCGGACTGATTTTCCTAATTTTCTAAAAATTAGGTGGCGACTCTAAAATAAGTCCATTTAGAGCACCATCCACGTAGAAGTATATTTTTTCCTTTTTCCCGGTATGACTGACAACCGTACTTCCTCGGGACACTTTCCTTTTTAAATGAGGCAACTGTAAATACGAATCAGAAAAAATACGACACGCTACAACAAGTTCGTGAAATGCATATCCACTTAGTTAAATCAGCAACCAACATGTGTTTGATGATGCTCATGCCAATTTGAACCAACCAATCATTTTGGAAAAGACTAAACCATTCATAAAAAAAGTACATAGATCCAATTGATACAAACAAAGTAAAGCAAATGTAAGGAGGTTATTGACATCATGATTGTTAGATCACTGATTAGGACTAAACAATATTGAATATATGCACAAGTTCAACTAAATAGGGGCAGGACTAGCATTTAGAGGACATGACTAAAACTGGTACGGATTAACTAGATGGTGCATTGTCAACATTTTAGGCTACACAGACTATGCAATACATGTAGGGATTATATTCGCTAAGCACATAGCATCACACATCCAACTAGGAAATGTCTATATACGCAGTCCCCCCCCCCCCCCCCCCCCCCAAAAAAAAACTAATTTAAATCAGAAGAGGTCATACAGGAGACAAAGCAATGGGGATCAGCACTTTAGTATATTTTCTTCACATATTCAGTTGGCCAAAACATGGGGAAATCAAGGAATGACAATAAAGAGTTGAACAGATAAGACCTCTTTTAATTATTTATCCTTGGTTTTAAACTGGATAGGATCTACTAATATCATGCCAAACTAACCCTTTTAGAACCTTAGGAAACTCTATCCAGTTTTAAACTTCTTTACGTGAGCCTAGTTTAGACAGCTACACAAGACACTTTAACAATCTAAGCTCATGGATAGAGCACAGATTTTTGAAGAATGAACCACCCCTCTTAACCATATTAAAGCTTCTAGGTTTTGTCCATTTAGCATGACTTAAACCAATAATTAGCTATGTGATTATATTCAAGCATAAGGATTCATATAAGCTATTCAATTTCAAGTTAATCTTTGAGAAAAGAGCCTCCAGAATTCATGTCTTAGGTTAGAAAGAATGCTAGGCCTTGATCATATCCTTATATGCATACACACTTGACTAAACCTCATTGTCATAACACAAGGTCCTTTCTTTTTAAATCCCTTTAAAACCAACACATTATGCCCTCTATGTTAATTTAAACACTAAACATAATAAAGCAGACATAATTACTATTAACAACTAAACTAACAACATATTAATACATACTAATACTGAACAAACCCACTAACACAGATTCACTATCATTTAAACTAATTTAAATAAACTAAACAAACACATAGATACTTATTAACAACTAAACTAAACAAATCTAACAATAGAAACTAAGCAAAACAAACATGCAAACAAGCTAAGATATTGACGAAAGAAAAATAACTTAAAGGAAGAGAATTTACCTTTTTCAAGTGCAGCCTTTGTCAAGATTGGTTGTTGCAGATCCTTGCTCCTCAATGCCCCAATTCAGACACAAAAGAAAAACCAAATTTTGGACTAGAAAACCTTATTAATTAAAGGTCTCAACAAATATGCTAAAACCGTAGGTAAGTCGAGTATTTTTACTCTGTATATTCGAAACTTGTGTGTGTTTTGTGTTGCAGAGTGGGGTTCTTTATTTAGAACCCTGAAACCTTAAATTTTCTATTCAATTTCGATGGGGGACAAAAATATTTCTAAAGGAATTCTCTTGAATCCTTGTGAAAACATGACATCCAATAAGAATCGAGCATGAAATTCTGATGTCTCGAGCCAGCGGAATGGATTCACCCCTGTGGGTCAGCCCAAGCGGGACCTGGCCCACAGGAGCAGAATCCGAGTCATTTAATGAAGTCCGCTCTAGCGGACGAGTATCCGCTGGGGCGGAATCGCGAAAATGAGATGCCTTTCGCCCCAGCGATGATCGTTAAATCAAGAACCTTATTCCATTCCCCAACTTCAAATCATTATTACCATTCACGAAAAACCTAATCCTAAGGAGTATTGTGGACGATTTCTGAAGAAGTGTTGGTGGAATCATCTTGGGATAAGTTTTTGTGCCTTAATCTTATAGTTAATTCTTGAGTAATTAGTATCCATGGTGGTTAGTGTCACGACCCAGCCCCGTGGGCCGCGACTGGCACCCTACCTGGGTGCCCAGACCAAATCACATCATCGTTTCCGAATCCAAACTTATTTCAGAATTTTCAAGAAGTTAAATCAAACATAATTTACATCGAAAATATGTCTTAAGCGGTCATATCAAATCATACTCAAACAAAGCGGCGGAATAGACATCGCCGGTCAAAATACAAATATATACAGAAGGGCCATTTGGGGCCATCATATCAAACAGACCGCTGTAAGACCCGAAAGCAAAATCAAACAACATACACATAGGACCCTCGCCCCACAAAGATGACTACAGGCCTCTACGAATTCAAAACATAACATATGGCGAGACAGGGCCTCGCCGTACCCAAACTGTCAAATATACAAAACATATACAGAGTAAAGGAGTCTGTACCAAAAGTGGACCCCGGACCAAGTAAGAGTACTCCGGAAAGCAAGAAGCAAAGCCTACTGCGGAGGATCACCGATGTCTGCACCTGCGGGCATAAAACGCAGCCCCCGGAGAGAGGGGGTCAGTACGAAATATGTACTGAGTATGTAAAGCACGGAGTACAAAATTATGGATCAAAACCGAAAGCAGATCAAATGTCAAAGTGGGGTACAAACTGGTATGTCAAAATCTATATCAAAATCATATACATATGTTTTATGCAAATAAAATCATGCAAACGCTTAAGAATGTGGTCGCCACTCCGACGCTGGCGCCACACACAGCATAACACCAGAAGGTTTCAAATCTCCGTACATCTCCGAACATAATCATAATCATCGGTGAGCATATCGCGTCCCGAGCCATATCACAGCATAACTCCAAACGGAACCGGGCCCTATGGCGAAGCCTCGGAAACCGTAACACAGCATACGGCCGAATTCATCATACAGCGCACGAATCAAAACCGGCCCGGGAACCGGCGAACGAAGTCATATTAAGGCACGAGCGGAGTCGTGAGCAAGCAAATGCAAATCGTATTTCAAAATAGTCTTTCAAAGCAAAGTGAACTCATAAGTCATTTTAGAATACAAAATAGTCGAATACTTAGCCGACATAAAGTTTCATTTTGCAAAACGTTTCCAAAATGGTCCATATAGTTCGGAACATAGATTAGCGCATCGAATAGTCCAAACATACCCCGTAGGAGGATGTTCCAAGATCGGAAGTGGTACTTTCAACTTTATTCTCAAAGGTGGCCCGAAGGGCAAATCGGGCATTTTGGGGTAGCGGACCCACCTCGGGTCGAAGTGAGGTGACGAACATATTTTTACGAGCAGTTATATGCCAAGGGTCATACATAATCATTTCTAGGTTACCCGACCACATTTCGATAGGTTTCGGACGAATAGTGGCATTCTAGCCAAATTGGAGCCTTTAGGCTTCAATAGAATTGAATGAATAGTAACCTTTCTGTGGGTCGGGTTTCGAGGAGCAGAAATGCTCCGGAAGGTCTCATATTTGACTGACACACTAAGATATGCCAAAAGAAAGAGTGGGAGGCTTTACATACCTCACAGACGTCGTAAGCTCTTCCAAAAGTCCCGTCCCGTTTCGTCAAAAATCTGCAAATGGTCAAAGTTACCAAATGAGATCCTTAGGCTCAAAAATGCCTTTAACTCCATATTTGCCTACCGAAATTTCGGCAGCATTTCCCCTATAAATCTAACATCCCCGAGGCATAACTCGGCTCAAATTAACCAATCACAACAGCCCACACATCAACAACCAAACCAAACAACAATCAAACCATTCTAGCTTTAAAGTTCTACATGATTTCTAAAGTTGGCAACTTCCATTCAAACTTTCAAAATTCTAATTCTATATCTACAAAATTGTATGCATTCCCACATTCAAACTTATATAATCCCATTCTAATTACAAACCATGCCATACACGAAATTGCATAAAAATCCATTATTTTCCCAAATTCTTCAAAACATCTAAAATGCACTACGAACATTCTAACTCACGTCGTTTCATTCCGAATTCATCAACTTCGATATAGATTCATATCTAAAGTCTATAACACCCAAGATATACATTGATATACATAAATATACCGAAGGTATACGCTTTCCGAAAATATTCAAAATCATTTTTCAACGCCAATTTCATTCCCCAATTAATAATTTACGATATAAGGATCACAACAACACATTATACCAACTTAACCAAGATCAATTCACACCAATCTCCCTATCTATGGCTCACGACCAAACTCACTACAAACACACACCCACACGTTTCCATTTATGTCCAAATTACGGGATTCTCGTCTACTTCCAATCTTTAACACATTCATAGCAATTCTATAACATTAGAGGGGCAAGATTCTTACCTTTTACTAACTTTCCGACTTGTCGCAAACGGAATCCTTGTGCCAAACCAATTATACCACGTCGGAGAGCGTCTTGAGTACTTCTTAATTATGTGGAAGCCAAGATTTTTGGATCACACACAAGCTTGGAATCTTTTCTTTCTTTCCTCCTTTGCACTCGGCCGAAACCCCTTTTTTGTGGTGAGTTCTTGATTTTTATTTTTTTGATCTAGAATTTGTTAAGTCCTCCTAGTATATATCCACAATATTGATCATGTGCATAGCACATGATCATTAAACAAGGGGCTTGGGCCATATATATGGCCGGCCACCCCAAGTCCTTTGGGCCTAACTTTGTGTCATTTTTTTCCTTGGCCCAATTCCTAAAATGCCCCGTTTTGTAATTCCCGAAACTAATTTCCGAAGTTCCAAATTTACCCTCGGCCTTCCCCGAGGTCTTAGCATCAAAGATTTCACAACCAACATAGTCATATTCACAAAATTTAAATTAGGTCCTTATAACACACAAGTCGTAATTATTTCACGATTTCCAATTGTACGAAAACACGGGACATAACATTCTCCCCCCCTTAAGAACATTCGTCCCCGAATGTTAGATTAGTCTTATAAGGTCTTATGATCAAGGCAGGAGTGTCCCTTTTTAATGATGACATACATAATTCATTTTATCAATCAACACAACAAACTGAAAAAGGAATTAGATTACCTGCGGATGTCGGAAACAAGTGGGGATATTTCTTCTTCATCTCGTCCTCCGCCTCCCAAGTCATCTCCTCCCGATTATTGTTGCGCCACAGGACTTTGACAGAGGGCACTTCTTTAGTGCGTAGTCTCCGCACCTGTCGATCCAGAATAGACACAGGCTGCTCGTCATAAGATAACTGCTCCGTCACCTGAATGTCGTCAACTGGGAATATCCTGGCAGGATCACCAATGCATTTCCGCAACATAGACACATGAAACACCGGGTGTACGGCCTCCAAGTCGGATGGTAAGTCCAGCTCATAGGCGACCTCGCCTATCTTTCGCACGATCTGATACGGTCCAATGTACCGGGGGCTCAACTTACCCTTTTTACCGAATCTCATGACACCCTTCATGGGCGACACCTTCAGGAATACCCAGTCGCCAATCCGGAACTCTAACGGTCGACGTCGTCTATCTGCATAAGCTTTCTGTCGACTCTGAGCAGCCAATAATCGTTCTCGAATAAGCTTTACCTTATCTACAGCCTCCTGGATTACATCTGGCCCAATCAACTTAGTCTCGCCCACGTCAAACCAGCCAATAGGAGATCTGCATCTCCTGCCATAAAGGGCCTCGTACGGAGCCATCTGAATGCTGGAGTGATAACTGTTATTATAGGCAAACTCAATAAGCGGCAAATGATCATCCCAGCTGCCCCTGAAATCAATAACGCAGGCCCGCAACATATCTTCGAGCGTCTGAATAGTGCGCTCGGCCTGCCCGTCGGACTGAGGGTGAAAAGCTGTACTGAGACTCACCTGAGTCCCTAATCCCTCCTGAAATGACCTCCAGAAATTTGCTGTAAACTGGGTACCTCGGTCAGTAATAATAGATATCGGGACTCCGTGAAGTCTGACTATCTCTCTGATATACAATCTGGCATAGTCCTCAGCCGAATAAGTAGTCCGAACCTGAAGGAAATGGGCTGATTTCGTCAGCCTGTCAACAACAACCCAGATAGAGTCGTACCTGCGTGGAGTGCGCGGTAATCCAACAACAAAATCCATATTAATCATCTCCCATTTCCAGGCTGGAATTTCCATCTCCTGCAATAATCCACCGGGCTTCTGATGCTCGATCTTAACTTGCTGGCAGTTCGGGCACTGACTAACAAACTCAGCAATATCATTCTTCATGCCGTCCCACCAATACAAACACCTGAGGTCCCGATACATTTTAGTGGAACCAGGATGAACAGAATACCGTGCATTATGGGCCTCGCCCATAATCTGCCGCCGTAAGCCCGCAACATCCGGTACACAGAGCCTGCCGTCGTACAATAATACTCCTTCAGGCGAGATTTCGAACTGAGTCGTTGCTTTATTAAGGGCCACATCCCTGTACTGAATCAAAGTAGGATCCTCAAACTGGCGCTGCTTTACCTCCTGAATAATAGATGACTCAGCAACCGGGCGAACAGAAATCCCAGAATCCCCAGAATCTGCCAAACGGACCCCGAGGCTGGCCAGCTGATGAATATCACGAACCAGATCTCTCTTATCAGATGGAACATCAGCCAGACTGCCTACGGACTTGCGGCTAAGCGCATCAGCTACCACGTTGGCTTTCCCTGGATGGTACAGAATATCAACGTCATAATCCTTTAGTAGCTCAAGCCATCTCCGCTGCCGCAAATTTAGCTCCTTCTGCTTAAAAATATACTGGAGACTCTTATGGTCCGTATAGATATCAACGTGGACCCCATATAAATAATGCCGCCAAATCTTCAAAGCATGAATCACCGCGGCCAACTCAAGATCATGAGTGGGATAGTTCTTCTCGTGCGGTCTGAGCTGCCGGGAAGCATAGGCTATAACTCGACCGTGCTGCATCAATACACATCCTATCCCAATACCAGAGGCGTCACAATATACAACATACCCATCAGACCCCTCTGGAAGAGCCAGAACTGGCGCTGAAATCAATCTCTCCTTCAGCATCTGAAAGCTGCGCTCGCAGGCATCTAACCACTGGAATTTTGCTGCCTTCTGGGTAAGCCTCGTCAGTGGTGCTGCAATAGAAGAGAAATCCTCCACAAACCTGCGATAATACCCAGCCAATCCCAGAAAACTGCGCACCTCCGTCGGAGTAGTAGGCCTGGGCCAATTCTGCACAGCCTCAATCTTCTGTGTATCGACCTGAATACCGTCTGCGCCGACAATATGACCCAAGAATGCCACAGAAGTCAACCAGAACTCGCATTTAGAAAATTTAGCATATAACTTCTGCTGACGGAGAATGCCAAGTACCGTCCGCAAATGATCTGAATGCTCCTCGGCTGAGCGCGAGTAAATCAGGATATCATCAATAAACACAATAACAAACATATCCAGGAAAGGCCGAAATACCCGGTTCATCAGATCCATAAATACTGCTGGAGCATTAGTCAGCCCGAAAGACATAACTCTGAACTCATAATGCCCGTACCAAGTCGTGAAGGCAGTCTTCGGGATATCTGACTCCCGTACTCGCACTTGATGATAACCAGAACGCAGATCTATCTTTGAAAAGTGTCTAGCACCCTGCAGCTGGTCAAACAAGTCATCAATCCGGGGGAGGGGATATTTATTCTTAACAGTCACCTTATTCAGCTACCGGTAGTCGATACACATCCGCAATGACCCGTCTTTCTTTCTGACAAACAGCACCGGCGCTCCCCAGGGTGAGGTGCTGGGTCTAATAAAGCCCTTATCCAGCAAATCTTTCAGCTGCTCCTTCAACTCCTTCAACTCAGCTGGTGCCATTCTGTACGGAGGAATAGATATAGGCTGCGTATCTGGCATCAACTCAATAGAAAAATCAATCTCCCGCTCAGGCGGAAGGCCAGGAAGCTCGTCAGGAAAAACATCTGGAAACTCGCTGACGACCGGAACAGACTGAAGGGTAGGTACCTCCGCCGCAGTATCGTGCACACGAACCAAATGATAGATATAACCCTTCTGGATCATCTTCTTAGCCTTGAGGTATGAAATAAACTTACCCCTCGGCGATGCTGTAGATCCGAACCACTCTATGACTGGTTCCCCTGGAAACTGAAAACGGACTACCTTTTGCTGGCAGTCGACATTAGCATAGCAGGAAGACAACCAGTCCATACCCATAATGACGTCAAACTCGAGCATGTCTAACTCTACCAAATCAGCCTTAGTGCTACGATCATAAATGGTCACCGAACAATCCCTATAGATCTGTCTCGCTACAATAAAATCCCCAACTGGCGTAGCTACCTCGAACGGCTCTATAGGCTCAGACACGATCCCAATCTTACTAGCAACGAGCGGGGAAATATATGATAAAGTAGAGCCAGGGTCAATCAATGCATATACAGATCTGGAGAAAACCAGTAATGTACCTGTGACGACGTTTGGCGAAGCCTCCTGATCCTGGCGGCTGGCCAAAGCATATATGCGGTTCGAGGGACCGCTAGAACCTGAAGTGCCACCGCGGCCCCGACCGCGTCCTGCCGGTGCTGAAATACCTCGCCCTCCAGGGCGTGCAACTGATGGAGCAGAAGAAGAACCGGCGGCTGACCCTGTCTGCTGAGCAGCACTACCAGAACCGCTAGCCAATGGACAATCTCTCATAAAGTGGCCCTGACCGCCACAAGAAAAACAAGCTCCCGTCGCTCGGTAACACTCCCCGGGATGTGACTTCCCGCAGTGTGGACAACGGGGTCTAGGTGGTCTGGCCTGACTGGGACCCCTGGATACCTGCGAACCTGCCACTCTGGAGCTCTGACCGGCCCCAGACGGTCCCGTACTGTCGAATCTCCGGCTGCCTGACTGAGTACCCCGGCCGGAAGAAGGAAAATATCTGTCAGACTGCTGCTGCTGCTGAGGCTGTCCGCCTCGAGAATCCCCTAAATAACCCGCGGATCTAGCCCTCTTGGGCGGCCTCCTGTCTCTATCTCTGCCAGCAGGATCAGATCTGCGACGGTCCTCCATCCCCATCGCATAGGCCTGAAGCCGGGAAATATCCATGTCTGCCTGCAGTGACACGGCCATACAGCTGTCTACCAAATACCGGTCTAATCCCATAACATAGCGGTGCATCCGATCGGACATATCTGCTACCACGGCCGGTGCATACCGGGCCAGAGAATCAAACTCAAGGATATACTCGCGAACACTCCGACCCCTCTGCTGCAGACGCAAAAACCGATCAGCTCGTGCCCGCCGTAACTCTGGCGGCAAAAAGTGGCGGGTGAATGCTGTCACAAACTGATCCCAAGTGGCTGGAGGGGCACCCACTCCCCTAGACAGCTCCCAAGTCTCGTACCAATGAGTAGCCACATCTCGGAGCCTGTGTGAAGCCAGCTCAACTGACTCGGTCTCAGAAGCCCTGACCAAGTCCAGCGAGCGTCGCATCCCCCGGATAAAGTCATGGGGGTCCTCATCGGGCTTAGACCCGAAGAACTCTGGAGGGCCACATAGCAGGAACTCCCGAACTCGCAGGCTGTCCCGTCTGTCATCATCATCGTCGTCCCTCCGCCCGCGCCTACGAGCCTGTCCTGCTACTAGTGTAGTCAACAGCTGTACAGCCTCCCTCAGGGTCCTATCCTCCGCCCCTGGCTGAGGAGCTGGAGTCTCAGGTGCGGGTACACGGACCTCTGGAGCTGCTGAAGGTCCTGCTCCAGGCTGTACTAGTGGGGGTGTAGCAGACCCCTCAGAATGAGGCACATCCTCAGGCAAATCATAGACACGAGCCCGGGTAGCTCGCTGTGCCTGGCTAGTCTCTCCAATCCTCGCCTTGCCCTTCTGGGCCGCCGTTGCCTTCTTCGGAGGCATCACTGCAAACAAAAAGGCGAGTCAGATCATAATCATCCTAATAGCACAGCTCTATCGCACGATCTAAGATTTCAAAGAAAGTGACATCCTAAATGCCCTGTAGCTTCCCGTTTATAGATGTGGTGCACAACACATCGATAAACAAGACTCTACGAGACACGGCCTGTAGACATTCCGAGGACAGACTGCTCTGATACCACTTTTGTCACGACCCAGCCCCGTGGGCCGCGACTGGCACCCTACCTGGGTGCCCAGACCAAATCACATCATCGTTTCCGAATCCAAACTTATTTCAGAATTTTCAAGAAGTTAAATCAAACATAATTTACATCGAAAATATGTCTTAAGCGGTCATATCAAATCATACTCAAACAAAGCGGCGGAATAGACATCGCCGGTCAAAATACAAATATATACAGAAGGGCCATTTGGGGCCATCATATCAAACAGACCGCTGTAAGACCCGAAAGCAAAATCAAACAACATACACATAGGACCCTCGCCCCACAAAGATGACTACAGGCCTCTACGAATTCAAAACATAACATATGGCGAGACAGGGCCTCGCCGTACCCAAACTGTCAAATATACAAAACATATACAGAGTAAAGGAGTCTGTACCAAAAGTGGACCCCGGACCAAGTAAGAGTACTCCGGAAAGCAAGAAGCGAAGCCTACTGCGGAGGATCACCGATGTCTGCACCTGCGGGCATAAAACGCAGCCCCCGGAGAGAGGGGGTCAGTACGAAATATGTACTGAGTATGTAAAGCACGGAGTACAGAATTATGGATCAAAACCGAAAGCAGATCAAATGTCAAAGTGGGGTACAAACTGGTATGTCAAAATCTATATCAAAATCATATACATATGTTTTATGCAAATAAAATCATGCAAACGCTTAAGAATGTGGTCGCCACTCCGACGCTGGCGCCACACACAGCATAACACCAGAAGGTTTCAAATCTCCGTACATCTCCGAACATAATCATAATCATCGGTGAGCATATCGCGTCCCGAGCCATATCACAGCATAACTCCAAACGGAACCGGGCCCTATGGCGAAGCCTCGGAAACCGTAACACAGCATACGGCCGAATTCATCATACAGCGCACGAATCAAAACCGGCCCGGGAACCGGCGAACGAAGTCATATTAAGGCACGAGCGGAGTCGTGAGCAAGCAAATGCAAATCGTATTTCAAAATAGTCTTTCAAAGCAAAGTGAACTCATAAGTCATTTTAGAATACAAAATAGTCGAATACTTAGCCGACATAAAGTTTCATTTTGCAAAACGTTTCCAAAATGGTCCATATAGTTCGGAACATAGATTAGCGCATCGAATAGTCCAAACATACCCCGTAGGAGGATGTTCCAAAGATCGGAAGTGGTACTTTCAACTTTATTCTCAAAGGTGGCCCGAAGGGCAAATCGGGCATTTTGGGGTAGCGGACCCACCTCGGGTCGAAGTGAGGTGACGAACATATTTTTACGAGCAGTTATATGCCAAGGGTCATACATAATCATTTCTAGGTTACCCGACCACATTTCGATAGGTTTCGGACGAATAGTGGCATTCTAGCCAAATTGGAGCCTTTAGGCTTCAATAGAATTGAATGAATAGTAACCTTTCTGTGGGTCGGGTTTCGAGGAGCAGAAATGCTCCGGAAGGTCTCATATTTGACTGACACACTAAGATATGCCAAAAGAAAGAGTGGGAGGCTTTACATACCTCACAGACGTCGTAAGCTCTTCCAAAAGTCCCGTCCCGTTTCGTCAAAAATCTGCAAATGGTCAAAGTTACCAAATGAGATCCTTAGGCTCAAAAATGCCTTTAACTCCATATTTGCCTACCGAAATTTCGGCAGCATTTCCCCTATAAATCTAACATCCCCGAGGCATAACTCGGCTCAAATTAACCAATCACAACAGCCCACACATCAACAACCAAACCAAACAACAATCAAACCATTCTAGCTTTAAAGTTCTACATGATTTCTAAAGTTGGCAACTTCCATTCAAACTTTCAAAATTCTAATTCTATATCTACAAAATTGTATGCATTCCCACATTCAAACTTATATAATCCCATTCTAATTACAAACCATGCCATACACGAAATTGCATAAAAATCCATTATTTTCCCAAATTCTTCAAAACATCTAAAATGCACTACGAACATTCTAACTCACGTCGTTTCATTCCGAATTCATCAACTTCGATATAGATTCATATCTAAAGTCTATAACACCCAAGATATACATTGATATACATAAATATACCGAAGGTATACGCTTTCCGATACTATTCAAAATCATTTTTCAACGCCAATTTCATTCCCCAATTAATAATTTACGATATAAGGATCACAACAACACATTATACCAACTTAACCAAGATCAATTCACACCAATCTCCCTATCTATGGCTCACGGCCAAACTCACTACAAACACACACCCACACGTTTCCATTTATGTCCAAATTACGGGATTCTCGTCTACTTCCAATCTTTAACACATTCATAGCAATTCTATAACATTAGAGGGGCAAGATTCTTACCTTTTACTAACTTTCCGACTTGTCGCAAACGGAATCCTTGTGCCAAACCAATTATACCACGTCGGAGAGCGTCTTGAGTACTTCTTAATTATGTGGAAGCCAAGATTTTTGGATCACACACAAGCTTGGAATCTTTTCTTTCTTTCCTCCTTTGCACTCGGCCGAAACCCCTTTTTTGTGGTGAGTTCTTGATTTTTATTTTTTTGATCTAGAATTTGTTAAGTCCTCCTAGTATATATCCACAATATTGATCATGTGCATAGCACATGATCATTAAACAAGGGGCTTGGGCCATATATATGGCCGGCCACCCCAAGTCCTTTGGGCCTAACTTTGTGTCATTTTTTTCCTTGGCCCAATTCCTAAAATGCCCCATTTTGTAATTCCCGAAACTAATTTCCGAAGTTCCAAATTTACCCTCGGCCTTCCCCGAGGTCTTAGCATCAAAGATTTCACAACCAACATAGTCATATTCACAAAATTTAAATTAGGTCCTTATAACACACAAGTCGTAATTATTTCACGATTTCCAATTGTACGAAAACACGGGACATAACAGTTAGTGACTAATGAGGGAGATGGGTTATGGAAACCTAGGTTGTTGAACATTAAATCCCTTAATCTAATTGGATAGTTTTGTTCTAGTTGTTTATTCCTATTATCTAGATTGTGGATTAATAGATTCTAGGTTTGAATCTCCCTGGCTTCTAGAATTAATTCATGAATTTAGGGTTCCTTTCCTAATTGGGGATTTTGGTTTAATTGATGAAATTGAAAGACCAATTGAGGTTAGAATTCCATGAGATTAAGGTCAATGACTATTTAGACTATGGGTAGTGTAATTTCGCCCTAAATTTCTAGTTTTTCCCTTGTGGTTCTTTAGGGGTATTTTGGGTAACTTTCACACCCAATTCTCTTCCCGAATATTTGATTATTTCACAGTTATTTACTTACTTAGAATTGGTAATTTTAGACTTCGATCATTCTGAGGCACTTCGGAAAGGAAAGGCTCAGGTAGAGTAGTTCGTGGCACGAGTTCGGTATTGAGGTAGGCTATGGGTTACTTTAGTTAGACTTTGATTAGTGAAATGTATGTATGCATAGAATTGACGGGAGAAAGCATAGTAGGTCTTCGGACATGATGTTGGGATGGATGTACACTTAGGTTGGTATGACTTCTGATTCTATAGCTTGTCGTCGTTATTTTAAGCATTATGACATATGGTGTACTTGTAATGTGATTGGAGTGATGTGATGTGATAGATTCACTATGGTGATCAAAACCCGATGTTGATTCCATTTCCATGGTTATTATGATTTATGTAAGTCTTGATATGGCTTATAGTGTTTGTGTTACACCCCGGAAATTTTTCGTTAACGTACAGTGAGTAGACTAACGAAGGGCACGATGTACAAGATGTTTTAATAAGTAAGAAATGACATTTGATGATTCTAAATGAGATCTCAAAGATATGGGAGGTAGGAGACGAGAATTGTTAAGGAAAGCAAGATATATGTCGTGTACCGGGTAGAATTTATGAGTGTCGAATTAATGATGGCTTAATAATGTTTTGTAGAGGAGTTATAATATCCCTTATATTGTTAACGAGGTGTTAAAAAAGTATCAAGACGGTCCCATGTGTTATATCCCGTGTTTTCGCACATTTGGAAAATTAGAAATAATCTTGACTTGCATGAAATAAAGTCATAATTGATTACATTTAGCACATGAGTTGTTTGTGAAAGAATATTAATGTGGAAGTGTCGAGGGAGACTAAGGGAAATTTTGAAATTTTGGAAATTTGTTTCGGGAATTAAAAAAAACGTGGACTATATGTCATTGGGCCAAAAATGGAAATGAAACAAAAATGAGGCCCAAGGTTGCTAGGGGTGGCCGGCCAAGCTCTTGGTCTTGGCCCAATTCCACTTAGTTGATCATGTGCTTAGTCATGTGATCAACAAGTATATACATGGATAAAGACTAAGATAATTCAAGAACTTAGAAGACAAGAAAAACAAGAGAAAGAAGAGAAGAGGGTTTCGGGTTTGGTGTGGAAAATTCACCACAAAAAATCTTGATCTAAAATTTTTTCTCTTGTGATTTCCTTACTAAGTTGAGTGCCCTTTTCAACTTGGTGTAGTTGGGTTAGAGAGAGAAGCATTAAATTCATCAAAGTGACCATACATTCAAGTGAAGAAGAGTGAGGCAAAAGGTAAGAAATTATCCCTTGTTCTTGTGTTATGAAGTCATGTTTATGTTGTAGTATGTATAAATGAATGGATTGTATGGAAATATGGAAGTTTGCAAAGTGGGTAGGAGATATAGTATATGGCCGTGTGTGTATATATGTTGTATAATTATGGTGAGTTGAAATTATGTCATATTCTAGTTGTGATTGTGGTAAAATGCATATTGGGAATGAAAGTTGAATGAATTTGATAGAAGTTGTGAGTGGGGTGTTTGGCCGTGTGGTTTGGAGTGTGTGGAATGGAAATGGATTAAATTTGTTTAATGTGTTAGTTGTGTTATTATGATGCTTGCAATGTATATGGAGATAAAATGATATAAGTTTGTATTGAAATGGAATGTAGGAGCTTATGTCGCTTTAGTATGATTTTACGACATTATGAAAAATGAAGTTATTAGGTTGCTAATTATGATGATCATTGATAGATTTGGAAGTTGGAAACATGTTATGAATATGTATGCCAAAGATTAGAAGTTTTGAATGAGTTATGAATTTGGCGGAAAGTTTGTATATTATGTATATCGTGTGTATAATTTAAGGAAACGATATGAAATGCTTCTAAACTATGTTGTGGTGATCTAGATTGATAATGAATGTGAAATCTTTGAGATTAGTTTGAAAGTTAAGGTTAAAGTGAAGGTTATGACATTGTATTGAAAAGATGGCTAAATAAGTTATATTGCGTTTATAGTGATTGTTGGGTTGTTGTTGATGGTTTTGAACCGAGTTGAATTCTCGGGGGTGCTATATGTATAGGGGAGGTGCTGCCGAAATTTTGGTAGACATATATGAGTTAAGTTGAATTCGTAGCATCAATAACTCACAATTGATAAATGTGACCATTTGCAGATTGTCGACGAAACGGGGAGTGAGCTTGGATAGGCGTGCAAAGCTCAAAAGGTATGTAAAGTTACCCCGATCCTTCTTTTGGCATGCCTAAGTGTATTAGAATCGCATTCGGGCTTCGAAAGATTTTCTGCCCATCGGAATCCTCAATTGAAAATCTCGCTTTTTCCTTCAGTAAGATTGAGCCCTTTTGGTTTGTATTCTTGAAAATCGTGCAAACTTTCCCTAAACTACTTGGAAAGCTATAGAACGTCCGTAGAACTGTTACATCCGACGTTTTTGCTTATTCGAAAATTCAAGATAAATTGACTTGTGATGAATAAGGCCACAATTGGACCTTACTTGGTATGAATGTGTAGGCTATGAATATGATGGTGTGGAATTACGAACGGAGGCCAAGGGCAAAATTGGAATTTTGGAAATTTGCCTTATGGATTACAATATGTAGCCAACAATTTGGACTCAAAAAAATGATGATAAAATGAGGCCCAATAAGGGAGCCCAACTGGCCATGTCATGAAAAATGGCCCAAGTCCATAAGTTAATTAAGTAATATTATATAATGATCCATATCCAAAGAACATTCAAGAAAAACACAAAGCAAGAACAAAGAAAAAGAAAGAGGGGAGTTCGGGTAAGAGAGGAGAAAAGAAAGAAAAATTTTGGAGCCTAATCCTTGGTTTAAAAATCAAATTCTTGTGGGAATATTACTAAGTGCAAAGTCCTCTACAACTTGGTACAATTAGTTTGGCAAGAGGACAACTTTGTAGCAAGTGAAAAACTTAAAGAAAAGGTAAGGATTTTACCATTTTCATGCCATGAAATATATGTATATATGTTGTGGTGTGTGGAAATGAATGAAAAGTATGAAAATTTTGTGTGTTGGAAGTGCTTGTGTTTGGGCCGTCAGTATGCTTATATTACATGTCTTTGATGATTTGAATTCATGTTGTAATTTAGTTGTAGTATGGTGGAAATTGTATTAGAAATGAAAGTGGACTGAATTAATGGAAGTTGGAGAATATTTTATGTGGCCGTGTGGTATTGTATTGGTGGTGGAATATGAATTTACTCTTGTTAGTGTGTTAAGTGTGTTATGGTGAAGTGAATGGAAAGATAACAATCTTTATTGTCATGGAAAAGTGGTTATTAAGTTGTTGTAGGAAAATATGCAACTTTGTTATGGTTTATGTAAAAAATGGAAATGAAAGTATCAAGAGGCAAATTATGATTAATGTTGATGAATTTGGAAGATGGAAATGTATAATGAACTTGTATGTTGAAGGTTAAGAGAATTGGATAAGTAGTGGCTTTGATGGAAAGTTTGTATGTTTTGCATATCTTATATCTATCTTGTGAAAATGGTATGATATGCCTCCGACGTATGTTGTAACGACTTTGATGGGTGATGAATATCAAAATAACAAGTTTGGTTTGGAAACGTAAGATTGAAACGAAAGATGTTTCGCTATGCCGAAACGATGGCTAGTGATGCCATAGTGTGTGTTTTAATGTCTGTTGTTGTTTTGATGTTGTTTCTGGGTTGTTGTGTTAATGAATCGAGCTGAGCTAAGTCTCGGGGATGTCCTATATACAGAGGAAATGCTGCCGAAATTTCGGTAGGCAAGTATGTGTTAAGTTGGACTATCGAAGAGTTTGAAACTAACAAATGGTAAACTTGACCATTTCTAGATTTTGGACGAAATTGGAGTCGACGCCAAGCGAGCGTAAGGCACTATCGAGGTATGTGAAGCATTTCCCTTTATTCTTAGGCATGTTCTGGATGTGATAGGCTCGGCCGCGAGCCTTAAGTACGACTCCGTTCCTCCGAATTCGAGACGGAAAACCGCTCCAATTCCTTCAGTACAATTGAAACCATTTTCTTACAAATTGCCTTTAAAGTGAATTTTTGTACGAAACTTCCCTAAAACGGAGTCGGAACACTTCCAAACGATTATGGATGACCTCATAAGGTCTATTATCAGTAATTTACATATGTTGCCTCGAGTTGGTCCGAGGCGGGCCCACAAGGCCCGATATCTTCTGTATAACTTTAAATACTTCCGTTTTGTCCGATTTTCTCAGAAAACATCTGGATTATTATTTTGGTTATGATATGACTATTTTTATGCAATTCTTACAAAATGACTTCTGAACATCTGAGAATCTGATTCTGATAATAATCTGTCGTGCCTTCCCAAGTAAGATATAGGCGCGTACTATGCATACTATCTGGATACTCTGATTTGGCTCGCCGTTGGCACCCTTCAGTCTGATTGAGTCTGTGTGTGAGTCTATATGTAAGTGGTTTCTCATTAATCTGTTCGTGGCTGTCTCAATGCATTCCTTCACTGCGTCCCGGGCCAGGTTCTGTTATCGTGCATGTTTCTTTGCATTGTTCACCCCGTCCCTCGGTGTGCGGGCCGGGATCTGTTATATCTGTATAATTATGATATTATGATCTGTGTATGGGGATGGCGGCCAGGATGGCATATGATCTAATCTGATCTGATTCTGTCTGTCCACCGCGTCCCGTACTAAGAGGGCCGGGTTCTGTTACCGCGCCCCCAGACAGGGCCTGAATCTGTATGTATGTATGCATGTGCCATCAGTATTTATACAAGCACATGCCTCTGTATGATTCTGTATGACTCTGTATGATTCTGTATGACTCCGTATGACTCTGCATGCATAATTTTGTCCGGCATACTTCTGTCCGTCCGTCTGGATTACGATTTTGTCTGTATGTCCGTATGGATTCTGATTCTGTATGTCCGTATGGATTCTGATTCTGTATGTCCATATGGATTCTGATTCTGTATGTCCGCATGGATTCTGATTCTGTATGTCCGTATGGATTCTGATTCTGTATGTCCGTATGGATTCTGATTCTGTATATCCGTATGGATTCTGATTTCGTATGTCCGTATGGTTTACGATTCTATCGGTCTGTCTGAACCATGATTCTGTCCGTCTGTCGGGATTATGATTCCGTCCGTCCGTTCGATTTATGGTTCTGTCCACTATATATATATATATGCTTCCGGTTCAGACTATGATCATTTTTGTTATGTTTCTGCTTTGCATACTCGGTACATTTTTCGTACTGACCCCCGGTTCTTCGAGGCCTGCGCTACATGCCCGCAGGTACAGACGCACCAGGTGATACGCCACCAGTGTTGGGTTCTGATTCTGCTGTTTTGGAGAGCTCCCTTGATCCGGAGCGTATACTTTTGGTATATATCTTCTGTCTGCTGTATACTCTTTATGTATGGAAAATTTGGGTACGGCGGGGCCCTGTCCCGTCCTATGATTCTGTATGTCTGTTAGAGGCCTGTAGATAGATGTGTGGGTTACGGGTTTCATCTGTTTAGGTAAGTACGAACGATTTTGTGACTCCGTTTGTATGTTAACCTCATCGGCTTGTCTGTAAATTTCTGTATGTTCAGGTATGTATATGTTCGCGCGCGCCGCATCTGTATCGGCCTGATTCTGTACACATCTATTTGAAAAAAAATTTGTATGGTACGAAATTCTGTTAAGTAGGTACGTATGGGTATCCAGTTAGGATACCAGTCGCGGCCCACGGGGTTGGGTCGTGACAGAAGTGGTATCAGAGCGGTTAGTCCTCGGTATGTCTACAGGCCGTGTCTAGTAGAGTCTTGTTTATCGATGTGTTGTGCACCACATCTATAAACAGGAGGCTACAGGGCATCTAGGATGTTACCCTTCTTTGAATCTTAGATCGTGCGATAGAACTGTATTAGTAGGATGATCCCCTCCTAACGATCTGTTATGTTTTCAGCGATGCCTCCGAAGAAGGCAACAGCTGCCCAGAAGGGCAAGGAGGGGGTTGAGGCAGGAGAAACCAGCCGGGCCCAGAGAGTTACCGGGGCCAGTGCGCAGCCTGCACTTGAGAATGTGCCCCCATCAGCCGGATCTGTTACACCCCCCTTGCCGGAGGATATCGGAGAAGCAGAAGCTGCTGATCAGGTTACGGATCCACCGCAAGTTCCCGAGGTTCCAGTGCCCGAGCCTCCAGCTCCACAGGCAGGGGCGGAGGGCAGGGCCATGCGAGATGCGGTTCAGCTATTGACCACATTGATGGCGGAGCAGGTTCGCAGGCACGGATTTGGGGGTGGTCGTGCGGACAGGTATGAAAGCTCTAGGTGTTATATCCCGTATTTTTGAACGTCATATTATTAACTGAGGTGGGGACCACACGTCAATATTTTTTTTGGGACACCTGACAAGTTATATGAATCGCATGTGTAAAGTAAAACACAACTTGTGAAGGGCCTTGGGGCCAAATCAAAGTGGAAGCCCTCCAAACGAATTTTTTAAGAAAACGTTTTCGGATGACCTGACTTGGAGGGGCAAATACGGCATTATAAGTCTGCAATTTGGGAAAACGCCCAGAAGTAAAAGGTGTAGATAATTGAAATAGCTTTCCAACGGTAGGTCGTGGGCCTATAGGTGACATCGGGATAAGGAGATATGAACATTTTAAGGCGGAAAGGTCAAGCTGGGCAGTGAAATGGGCCCAACCCGATTCCAATCCGGGTCAGGCCCATTTCCTTGTTATTTAAGGGAGGTTTCAGCCTCCTCCTCCACATTTTCAGATCCGAAAAGATCCAGAAAATTCTATAGAGAGAGAGGGAGGAAAGACTTAGAGAGATAAATAAAGTTTGATCAAAATTTGAGCCCCGAATCCCGAAGCCCATGAAGAGAAAAGTGTTCTACGTCGCGTTGCCTTCGATTTGAGCTAAAAATCAACTAAAAATAAGAGGGTGGACGTGGTAGCTGTGCACTTAAGGTATGATTAAGGCTCTTTTTCATTGCCAACAAGTTTATTTAAAGTTTCAACGGAATAGAGCGGGAAAATAGCGATATAAATTCGTCCGTTGGCATTGAAATTGATTGTAGAAGATTATGTCATTTTAATATGATTTTATGATATTATGGAAATGAAGTTGTTAAGATGTGAATTATGATTATGGTTGATGAAATTGGAAGGTGGAAATATGTTATGAATATGTATGTTGAAGATTTGAAGTTTTGGATGGATTATGGTTTGGTGGAAAATTTGTATATTTTGTATATCATGTGAATATTGTATAGAAATGATATGAAATACTTCCAAATCACATTGTAATGGTCTTGATTAATGATGAATATGGAAATGTTGATACTAGTTTGGGTTTGTGAAGTTGAAGTGGAAGTTGTTGGACCATGTGGAAAACAAGGGTAGTTATGCCATACTATGTGTTTTGTAATGCTTGTTGTTGTTAGTGATGTTGTTGTTGGATTGCTGTGTTGATATATTAAGCCGAGCTAAGTCTCGGGGATGTCATATATATAGGGGAAATGCTGCCGAAATTTCGGTAGGCAATTATGTGATTAAGCTTAGATTCTCGAAAAGCTTGAAATTGACAATTGGTAAACATGACCATTTGTAGATTCTGGACGAAATTATAATTGAAGCCAAGCGAGCGTAAGGCGCAATCGAGGTATGTAAAGTCTTCCCCTTTGTTCTTTGGCATGTCCTAGATGTACTAGGTCAAGATCGGAGCCTCGGGGGCGATTCTGCTCATAGAAACTCGAGATTGATTTTTGATACTATTCATTCAATTAAATTGAATTTCAAAAGGTGCTTTTGTTGAAAAAAAGTGGTTAAACCTCCATAACTTTCACAAATGTAATCCAATCACTCCGAAACTTTCCTGGATGACTCCGTAGAGTCTAATGGGCGTGATTCATGTCCGCCACCCCGACTTGACCCGAGGTGGGCCCGTTACCCCCGGCGCCCCTCCTATGGTTTTGTTTGTCTCACTTCGGTGCGACAAGTCTAGGGACTTATGGCTATTGTCCCGACTACTAAACGGGAGATATTTTATCTATCCTGAGACGGATTTTAATTATTATTGAACCAACTGCGGGGACAGAAACCCTGATAAGTGCTGTATGGCCTTAGCCAATGTACTCTTGTCCGGAGTTCGCAGGTAACTCCTGGTTATTATGCTGTTTACTATACGATAGGTGTTATGACCACCTTCATGAGCGTTATAAAATGTTTTTGACATCTTAAACGTTTTGAAAACCTTACCCTGATAATTTGGACAAACTACTTATCTTCTGTATTTTCTGATATACGATTTTGGCATACCTGAATCTTGTGTGATGCATGATCCTGGCACGTGTGATTTATGTTTGGGAAGTAGTGATTTGGTATCCTGTATGGTTGTTTTCTGTTTCACCGAGTTCCGGGCCGGTTATGTGAATATGCGCATATGTAATATTGGCCGCTGGACCCTCGACCGCGGCGTGTCCGACATTGACAGCTGGACCCTTGACCGCGTCATGCCGGACGTGTGGCATTGACTGCTGGACCCTTGACCGCGTCTGCCGCACTTGTGATTGTGCCTGACATAGACCGCTGGACCCTTGACCGCGGTATGTCAAATGTGTGATTGTGACCGCTGGACCCTTGACCGCGGTATGTGTAATTGTAACCGCTGGACTTTTGGTCGCGGTATGTGTGATTATAACCGCTGGACCCTTGGCCGCGGTACGTGTGATAGTGATCGCTGGGTACTTGGCCGCGGTATGCGTGGTAGCGACCGCTGGACTTATGGCCGCGGAAATTGTGCGTTGATTCCTTTATATGTGTGAAACAAAAATGTTTTTCAAAAGAAAGTAAAGCATTTTGACATTCTAACTGCCGTATTTGCCTGCTGGAACCTCTTGGGTATGACTTGTGCACTAGAGGCGACCCTGTGGCGACCTGGTTATTCGTGCACACCCCAGTGCACTGTCCATTGCGCCCCTCACTTAAGGGCCGAAACCTGAGGTAAATATATACTACCTGTGCTTGTGTAAGTTTATGATTCTGCATGCATGGTTCTGGCTGTTACATTTCTGGACAGCAGATTCAGAGAAGGATTCTGTTGGTGTTGCTTCTGCATGATTGAGCCGGACTATGCTTCAGTCGGCTATAGTTCTACACCCCTAGCTTCGGTTGCGGGTATGTCAGTCGCACTCTGTGCCCCGATCTGCACGATGATCCTGCCAGTTAGGCTCTGTACCTCTATTTCATATCACGATTCAGACGGCTACACCCCGTGCTTATGATATATATCGTGGTCCTGGCCACACACTCTGTATTTCCGTTTCGGACTCGGATCCGATACTACCTGTTCTATTTCTATACTTCTGGCTCGGTTTTGCTTATATTGTTATATTTCCGCTTTACATACTCGGTACATTTCCGTACTGACCCCCTGTTCTTCGGGGGCTGCGTTTTATGCCGCGCAGGTACTCCCAGTTGAGTTGAGGACAGATGGAAGAAGTTCCAGTGCAGATGGCAAGCTCCATTTGTTCCCGGAGTGCTGCCGAGTCAGATTCTGTATGTTATGCTTTTGGGATCTTATTAGAGACTTTGCAGACAATGTCGTGGGTATTGGTTGTCGGTCTATGTACGTAATGAATTTTGTATGATCACAAATTTGTTCGGCTTGAAAGCCACGAGAAAGAATATTTCTGAAAGAAAAGTTTTGCTATGTACTTTATTATTTGTTTTAAAGAAGAAAAAAAAAAGAGTTGACGTGATTTTATGTGCAGCGAGAGTCTGAGGGTTCGCTCGGCCCTAAGTAAGGGTCGGGTGCCCATCACACCCCAACGAGGTCGGGGTGTGACAGAGTGGTATCAGAGCAGGTCTGTCCTAGGGGTTGTCTGCAAAGTCGTGTCCGGTAGAGTCCTGTTTATGGTGTGTTGCGCGCCACATCTATAAACAAGAGACTAAGGGGCATCTAGGGATTGTTGATCTTCTTTGAATCCTGGACCGTGCGATAGAGCCAGCTGTAGGAAAGGAATTTCCTTTTTGCTAACCCTTAATTTCAGCTGGAGAACAGTATCGACGTAAGGCAACAACTGATGATATTATAGGCTACACAGTATACCGGTAAGTAATGGTGTGAAAGACGTATGTCGGACAAGGTGTTTGAAGTATGATTGATACGTAAGGGTAAAAAATTGAAGAGGAGAGTAAACAGGAATGTGTCACCGGTGCCGTTTGAGTTGGGCACGCAAGGTAAGTCTCGACCTCTTTATACTTTCATTTGAAATTGTTAGCCCTGTGTGGCTATGATGCGATATGATGTGATGTATATATACGTATATGTGTTGGCCCTGTGAGGCGTGGTTGGTATTTCCTGTGTACAGGTTTTGCGATAGTGAGAAATACAGAGGAACCTCTGCCCAAATTTTTCTAAAAATACGAGGAGGAAAATGAGATATAAATTCTTAACAAGTCTTGAAGGTCGATATCGATAGGGCAAAAAAAGCCTAACGATAAAGTTTCATCTAATTGGAAGAATGCAAAGTGTATGACGGGCCGTCGAGAATTGAGCAGTTCGCTCACGCCTCAGAATTATATATGTATGCATAGAGGTAAACATTGAGGATTTACGGGGGTGGCCCGGTAACTAGAAAAGTAAAAGAATCTTCTCTAGATCGGGGTGAGACCCGCTACGAGAACGTTTTGAAAGTTGCTAAGACCCCGAGTTGCCTTAAATTATGTGACAAAGGTCGTGCGGGACCGTCGACGCAATTATATCAGCATTAACGTGTCAAAATGTGTGAAGGTTACGAAGTTAAGCGTGCTAGGGCCAGAGCAATTTTGGGATGGGTGACCCCCTGGGAAGTATACCAAAATTTTCATGAATGTAGAAGTGAAAGACAGATAGGAAATCTGGGGTAACCCCAAAGGAAAGTAGAAGGCACTGAGCGATTGAAAACCCTAAATAGGTCGGGTAGGCCAAGGCAGACTCGGCTGGTGAAAGAGAAAGGAAACGCAATACAGCCCTTGGATCAGAGTAAGTTTGAAAAAGCATTTGGAAATATTTTATGAGTAAAATGGCAGTAAATGCATAGATATGCATACGATGTCTCGTTCATGACTGTACCAATCTGTAGTGGGCCCCAGCGGCCAGTGTTACGATATCTGAAGAATGTTAGCTAAACAAAATTCGGGAGACAAGTAAAAGGTGGGATGTAGAGATGTCATGAAGTAAACGAGTACTGAACTCGTTACAATAAGAGTGGAAGTTTCTGATGCGACAATATTTATGAAAAGGAGAAAAGTAGGTAAGCGGAGGAAGAAGAGATAGCGATTGCAACTTTTGGAAATCTTCGAAGGAAAGACGGGTACCTCCCCGGATGTATCAGGAGACCCCATAAGGTCAGTTTAACATTCGAGGACGAATGTTCTAAAGGGGGGGAGGATGTTATATCCCGTATTTTTGAACGTCATATTATTAACTGAGGTGGGGCCCACACGTCAATATTTTTTTTGGGGCACGTAACAAGTTATATGAATCGCATGTGTAAAGTAAAACACAACTTGTGAAGGGCCTTGGGGCCAAATCAAAGTGGAAGCCCTCCAAACGAATTTTTTAAGAAAACGTTTTCGGATGACCTGACTTGGAGGGGAAAAAACGGCATTATAAGTCTGGAATTTGGGAAAACGCCCAGAAGTAAAGGTTGTAGATAAGTGAAATAGCTTTCCAACGGTAGGTCGTGGGCCAATAGGTGACATCGGGATAAGGAGATATGAACATTTTAAGGCGGAAAGGTCAAGCTGGGCAGTGAAATGGGCCCAACCCGATTCCAATCCGGGTCAGGCCCATTTCCTTGTTATTTAAGGGAGGTTTCAGCCTCCTCCTCCACATTTTCAGATCAGAAAAGATCCAGAAAATTCTATAGAGAGAGAGGGAGGAAAGACTTAGAGAGATAAATAAAGTTTGATCAAAATCTGAGCCCCGAATCCCGAAGCCCATGAAGAGAAAAGTGTTCTACGTCGCGTTGCCTTCGATTTGAGCTAAAAATCAACTAAAAATAAGAGGGTGGACGTGGTAGTTGTGCACTTAAGGTATGATTAAGGCTCTTTTTCATTGCCAACAAGTTTATTTAAAGTTTCAACGGAATAGAACGGGAAAATAGCGATATAAATTCGTCCGTTGGCATTGAAATTGATTGTAGAAGATTATGTCATTTTAATATGATTTTATGACATTATGGAAATGAAGTTGTTAAGATGTGAATTATGATTATGGTTGATGAAATTGGAAGGTGGAAATATGTTATGAATATGTATGTTGAAGATTTGAAGTTTTGGATGGATTATGGTTTGGTGGAAAATTTGTATATTTTGTATATCATGTGAATATTGTATAGAAATGATATGAAATACTTCCAAATCACATTGTAATGGTCTTGATTAATGATGAATATGGAAATGTTGATACTAGTTTGGGTTTGTGAAGTTGAAGTGGAAGTTGTTGGACCATGTGGAAAACAAGGGTAGTTATGCCATACTATGTGTTTTGTAATGCTTGTTGTTGTTAGCGATGTTGTTGTTGGGTTGCTGTGTTGATATATTAAGCCGAGCTAAGTCTCGGGGATGTCATATATATATAGGGGAAATGCTGCCGAAATTTCGGTAGGCAATTATGTGATTAAGTTAGATTCTTGAAAAGCTTGAAATTGACAATTGGTAAACATGACCATTTGTAGATTCTGGACGAAATTGGAATTGAAGCCAAGCGAGCGTAAGGCGCAATCGAGGTATGTAAAGTCTTCCCGTTTGTTCTTTGGCATGTCCTAGATATACTAGGTCAAGATAGGAGCCTCGGGGGCGATTCTGCTCATAGAAACTCGAGATTGATTTTTGATACTATTCATTCAATTCGATTGAATTTCAAAAGGTGCTTTTGTTGAAAAAAAGTGGTTAAACCTCCATAACTTTCACAAATGTAATCCAATCACTCCGAAACTTTCCTGGATGACTGCGTAGAGTCTAATGGGCGTGATTCATGTCCGCCACCCCGACTTGACCCGAGGTGGGCCCGTTACCCCCGGCGCCCCTCCTATGGTTTTGTTTGTCTCACTTCAGTGCGACAAGTCTAGGGACTTATGGCTATTGTCCCGACTACTAAACGGGAGATATTTTATCTATCCTGAGACGGATTTTAATTATTATTGAACCAACTGCGGGGACAGAAACCCTGATATGTGCTGTATGGCCTTAGCCAATGTACTCTTGTCCGGAGTTCGCAGGTAACTCCTGGTTATTATGAATATGGAAATGTTGATACTAGTTTGGGTTTGTGAAGTTGAAGTGGAAGTTGTTGGACCATGTGGAAAACAAGGGTAGTTATGCCATACTATGTGTTTTGTAATGCTTGTTGTTGTTAGTGATGTTGTTGTTGGATTGCTGTGTTGATATATTAAGCCGAGCTAAGTCTCGGGGATGTCATATATATAGGGGAAATGCTGCCGAAATTTCGGTAGGCAATTATGTGATTAAGCTTAGATTCTCGAAAAGCTTGAAATTGACAATTGGTAAACATGACCATTTGTAGATTCTGGACGAAATTATAATTGAAGCCAAGCGAGCGTAAGGCGCAATCGAGGTATGTAAAGTCTTCCCCTTTGTTCTTTGGCATGTCCTAGATGTACTAGGTCAAGATCGGAGCCTCGGGGGCGATTCTGCTCATAGAAACTCGAGATTGATTTTTGATACTATTCATTCAATTAAATTGAATTTCAAAAGGTGCTTTTGTTGAAAAAAAGTGGTTAAACCTCCATAACTTTCACAAATGTAATCCAATCACTCCGAAACTTTCCTGGATGACTCCGTAGAGTCTAATGGGCGTGATTCATGTCCGCCACCCCGACTTGACCCGAGGTGGGCCCGTTACCCCCGGCGCCCCTCCTATGGTTTTGTTTGTCTCACTTCGGTGCGACAAGTCTAGGGACTTATGGCTATTGTCCCGACTACTAAACGGGAGATATTTTATCTATCCTGAGACGGATTTTAATTATTATTGAACCAACTGCGGGGACAGAAACCCTGATAAGTGCTGTATGGCCTTAGCCAATGTACTCTTGTCCGGAGTTCGCAGGTAACTCCTGGTTATTATGCTGTTTACTATACGATAGGTGTTATGACCACCTTCATGAGCGTTATAAAATGTTTTTGACATCTTAAACGTTTTGAAAACCTTACCCTGATAATTTGGACAAACTACTTATCTTCGGTATTTTCTGATATACGATTTTGGCATACCTGAATCTTGTGTGATGCATGATCCTGGCACGTGTGATTTATGTTTGGGAAGTAGTGATTTGGTATCCTGTATGGTTGTTTTCTGTTTCACCGAGTTCCGGGCCGGTTATGTGAATATGCGCATATGTAATATTGGTCGCTGGACCCTCGACCGCGGCGTGTACGACATTGACCGCTGGACCCTTGACCGCGTCATGTCGGACGTGTGGCATTTACTGCTGGACCCTTGACCGCGTCTGCCGCACTTGTGATTGTGCCTGACATAGACCGCTGGACCCTTGACCGCGGTATGTCAAATGTGTGATTGTGACCGCTGGACCCTCGACCGCGGTATGTGTAATTGTAACCGCTGGACTTTTGGTCGCTATATGTGTGATTATAACCGCTGGACCCTTGGCCGCGGTACGTGTGATAGTGACCGCTGGGTACTTGGCCGCGGTATGCGTGGTAGCGACCGCTGGACTTATGGCCGCGGAAATTGTGCGTTGATTCCTTTATATGTGTGAAACAAAAATGTTTTTCAAAAGAAAGTAAGCATTTTGACATTCTAACTGCCGTATTTGCCTGCTGGAACCTCTTGGGTATGACTTGTCCACTAGAGGCGACCCTGTGGCGACCTGGTTATTCGTGCACACCCCAGTGCACTGTCCATTTCGATACTACCTGTTCTATTTCTATACTTCTGGCTCGGTTTTGCTTATATTGTTATATTTTCGCTTTACATACTCGGTACATTTCCGTACTGACCCCCTGTTCTTCGGGGGCTGCGTTTTATGCCGCGCAGGTACTCCCAGTTGAGTTGAGGACAGATGGAAGAAGTTCCAGTGCAGATGGCAAGCTCCATTTGTTCCCGGAGTGCTGCCGAGTCAGATTCTGTATGTTATGCTTTTGGGATCTTATTAGAGACTTTGCAGACAATGTCGTGGGTATTGGTTGTCGGTCTGTGTACGTAATGAATTTTGTATGATCACAAATTTGTTCGGCTTGAAAGCCACGAGAAAGAATATTTCTGAAAGAAAAGTTTTGCTATGTACTTTATTATTTGTTTTAAAGAAGAAAAAAAAAGAGTTGACGTGATTTTATGTGCAGCGAGAGTCTGAGGGTTCGCTCGGCCCTAAGTAAGGGTCGGGTGCCCATCACACCCCAGCGAGGTCAGGGTGTGACACTAGGGCTCGTGAGTTCTTGACATGTAATCCTCCAGAATTCTCCGGGACAAAACCTGAGGAGGACCCCCAGGAGTTTATTAGAAAGATGGAGAGCACGATACGGTTGATTAAGGCTTCGCCGACTGAGTCCGTCGAGTTGGCTTCGTATCGGTTATACGAGGTAGCGGCGAACTGGTACGAGTCTTGGAAGCTCTCCAGGGGTGACGATGCTCCCCCAGCAGTATGGGCCGAGTTTACTAAGGCTTTTCTGGATCACTTTCTACCTCCAGAGCTACGGAGAGCTAGGGTTGACCGATTCTTGCATCTAAAACAGAACGG
Organism: Lycium barbarum; assembly: GCF_019175385.1. Taxonomy (NCBI): domain Eukaryota; kingdom Viridiplantae; phylum Streptophyta; class Magnoliopsida; order Solanales; family Solanaceae; genus Lycium; species Lycium barbarum. Next base: position 50,924,073 of record NC_083341.1, on the reverse strand, counting down.
TAGGAGCGTTCGAGAGTATAGCCTAGAGTTTGACTCCCTGGCTAGGTATGCACCCGCTATAGTAGCAGAGATGGCCGACAGGGTGCACCGGTATGTGATGGGGCTAGACCCCTATTTGATTGATGGTTGCCTGGCGATGGCTTCTCAGCCAGGGATGCATGTAGCCCGGGTTCAAGCATATGCCCAGGGCATGGAGGACCGGCGTAGGGAACGTCGGCCTGTCAGGGGTTATGACAGGAGCCGGCCTAAGAGGGCCATATCGGCTGGGTATTCCGAGGGGTTTCAGAGTGAGTTTCCTCAGCGCCAGAGTTCCAGGCTCACAGGTGAGCAGAGGTCCCGGTCAGTCGAGGCCACCCATACCCCCGTGTACCTATTGCGGGAGGCCCCATCTGAGGGAGTGTTATCGTGCTACGGGCGCTTGCTATTTTTGTGGCAGTTCAGACCATCATGTGAGGGAGTGCCCGTATAAGGGCGGTTCAGGGTCAGTCCATCCTGCTGGGTCAGTTGCTGGCTCATCTTCTCCTTCGGCAGCCATACGCCCCACAGGGCGAGGAACACCAGCACCAGCACCAGCACCAGCACCAGCGAGTCGTGGCAGAGGTCGCGGTGCAGGTTCTGGTTATAGCGGTCCTTTGAACCGCGTATTTGCTTTGACCAGCCGGCAGGACCCAGGAGCGTCTTCAAGCGCACACCCAGGTATGTTAGTGATCTCTTTTTGAGGGATATGTGTATGAACAAGCCTGTATTTTCTTACGTCATGTTATTTCCTTCTTCTGGATATTAGTAAGGGTAAGGTAATGTCCCACTCGATAGACACCGAGAATTTGTAAGGGCGATATGATAATAATACGGCTTAGCCCGGGGTGGGACCCACTATGAGAATTTTCCGAAGATTTACCAAGATCCCGATCTGCCCTGAATTATGAGACAAAGGTCGTGCGGGGCAATCGACGAAATTATACTAGCCGTAACGCGCTAAAATGCATGAAAGTTTCGAGGTTAAGCGTGCTAAGGCTAGAGCAATTCTGGGATGGGTGACCCCCCTGGTAAGGATACAAAAAAAAAAAAAAACCTGTGGTATAATTGTCAGGATGAATAATGAAATGCTGATAAGAGAAATGTTCATAAACCACTGGAGCCTTAATAAGAGTGGTCCGATTCTGATTAAAACCTTGTTTGTTGTACTTCTGCACTTCTGATTCTGATAGGGCTTTGCCTATTACGCCTCTGTACTTCTGAACTCGATTATGTTCCCGCATGATAAATCTTTGTACATCTGATTCTGAATACATTTCTGGTTGACATACCTCTGTACGATTAACTCTGATTACGAATCTGTCTGACACACCTCTGTATGTCTGACTCTGGAAATGAATCTGTCTGATATGCCTCTGTATGTCTGAATTTGATCACGCGTCTGTCTGATACATCTCCGTATGTCTGATTCTGATTACGACTCTGCCTGGTATGTTTCTATACGTCTGATCCTGATGTCAAATCTGTCTGATACCTTTCTGTACGTCTGACTCCGATCTCAGATTTGTCTGACATACTTCCGTACATCTGACTTTGACTACGAATCTGTCCGATACATTTCTGTATGTCTGATTCTGACTACAAATCCGTCTGATAAATCTCTGCACGTCTGACTCTGATCTCAGATCTGTCTGATACACTCCCATACATCTGATTTTGACTACGAATCTGTCCGCCATAGTTTAGTATGTCTGCCTCCGATTACGAATCTGTCTGACATGCTTTTACGCGTCCGGTCCTAGTTCTGAATTTGTTTGGTATGAAGTGTCTGGTATGAAGTGGGATTACGATAATGTGGTAAGGAACCCAGAAGTGCAACAAGAAGTGATGTTAATTATAATGTCTGAAAAGCATTCGTCTGTTACGAGAATATAGCTTATGGTCCGGTGATTATGTGGGGTATGAGAAAATAAATTATGAAGGCATTTGAAGCAGTGACGTGAAGAATTACCCCATTATGTTGGTAAAGAATCCATGTCGGAAAGTCAACAAAGGACAATTATAAAAAGAACCCTCCCGAAACAGTATGACGCCCCATAAGGTCAATTTAACATTCGAGGACGAATGTTTTAAAGGGGGGGAGGATGTTACATCCGACGTTTTTGCTTATTCGAAAATTCAAGATAAATTGACTTGTGATGAATAAGGCCACAATTGGACCTTACTTGGTATGAATGTGTAGGCTATGAATATGATGGTGTGGAATTACGAACGGAGGCCAAGGGCAAAATTAGAATTTTGGAAATTTGCCTTATGGATTACAATATGTAGCCAACAATTTGGACTCAAAAAAATGATGATAAAATGAGGCCCAATAAGGGAGCCCAACCGGCCATGTCATGAAAAATGGCCCAAGTCCATAAGTTAATTAAGTAATATTATATAATGATCCATATCCAAAGAACATTCAAGAAAAACACAAAGCAAGAACAAAGAAAAAGAAAGAGGGGAGTTCGGGTAAGAGAGGAGAAAAGAAAGAAAAATTTTGGAGCCTAATCCTTGGTTTAAAAATCAAATTCTTGTGGGAATATTACTAAGTGCAAAGTCCTCTACACCTTGGTACAATTAGTTTGGCAAGAGGACAACTTTGTAGCAAGTGGAAAACTTAAAGAAAAGGTAACGATTTTACCATTTTCATGCCATGAAATATATGTATATATGTTGTGGTGTGTGGAAATGAATGAAAAGTATGAAAATTTTTTCTGTTGGAAGTGCTTGTGTTTGGGCCGTCAGTATGCTTATATTTCATGTCTTTGATGATTTGAATTCATGTTGTAATTTAGTTGTAGTATGGTGGAAATTGTATTAGAAATGAAAGTGGAATGAATTAATGGAAGTTGGAGAATATTGTATGTGGCCGTGTGGTATTGTATTGGTGGTGGAATATGAATTTACTCTTGTTAGTGTGTTAAGTGTGTTATGGTGAAGTGAATGAAAAGATAACAATCTTTATTGTCATGGAAAAGTGGTTATTAAGTTGTTGTAGGAAAATATGCAACTTTGTTATGGTTTATGTAAAAAATGGAAATGAAAGTATCAAGAGGCAAATTATGATTAATGTTGATGAATTTGGAAGATGGAAATGTATAATGAACTTGTATGTTGAAGGTTAAGAGAATTGGATAAGTAGTGGCTTTGATGGAAAGTTTGTATGTTTTGCATATCTTATATATATCTTGTGAAAATGGTATGATATGCCTCCGACGTATGTTGTAACGACTTTGATGGGTGATGAATATCAAAATAACAAGTTTGGTTTGGAAACGTAAGATTGAAACGAAAGATGTTTCGCTATGCCGAAACGATGGCTAGTGATGCCATAATGTGTGTTTTAATGTCTGTTGTTGTTTTGATGTTGTTTCTGGGTTGTTGTGTTAATGAATCGAGCCGAGCTAAGTCTCGGGGATGTCTTATATACAGAGGAAATGCTGCCGAAATTTCGGTAGGCAAGTATGTGTTAAGTTGGACTATCGAAGAGTTTGAAACTAACAAATGGTAAACTTGACCATTTCTAGATTTTGGACGAAATTGGAGTCGACGCCAAGCGAGCGTAAGGCGCTATCGAGGTATGTGAAGCATTTCCCTTTATTCTTAGGCATGTTCTGGATGTGATAGGCTCGGCCGCGAGCCTTAAGTACGACTCCGTTCCTCGGAATTCGAGACGGAAAACCGCTCCAATTCCTTCAGTACAATTGAAACCATTTTCTTACAAATTGCCTTTAAAGTGAATTTTTGTACGAAACTTCCCTAAAACGGAGTCGGAACACTTCCAAACGATTATGGATGACCTCATAAGGTCTATTATCAGTAATTTACATATGTTGCCTCGAGTTGGTCCGAGGCGGGCCCACAAGGCCCGATATCTTCTGTATAACTTTAAATACTTCCGTTTTGTCCGATTTTCTCAGAAAACATCTGGATTATTATTTTGGTTATGATATGACTATTTTTATGCAATTCTTACAAAATGACTTCTGAACATCTGAGAATCTGATTCTGATAATAATCTGTCGTGCCTTCCCAAGTAAGATATAGGCGCGTACTATGCATACTATCTGGATACTCTGATTTGGCTCGCCGTTGGCACCCTTCAGTCTGATTGAGTCTGTGTGTGAGTCTATATGTAAGTGGTTTCTCATTAATCTGTTCGTGGCTGTCTCAATGCATTCCTTCACTGCGTCCCGGGCCAGGTTCTGTTATCGTGCATGTTTCTATGCATTGTTCACCGCGTCCCTCGGTGTGCGGGCCGGGATCTGTTATATCTGTATAATTATGATATTATGATCTGTGTATGGGGATGGCGGCCAGGATGGCATATGATCTAATCTGATCTGATTCTGTCTGTCCACCGCGTCCCGTACTAAGAGGGCCGGGTTCTGTTACCGCGCCCCCAGACAGGGCCTGAATCTCTATGTATGTATGCATGTGCCATCAGTATTTATACAAGCACATGCCTCTGTATGATTCTGTATGACTCTGTATGATTCTGTATGACTCCGTATGACTCTGCATGCATAATTTTGTCCGGCATACTTCTGTCCGTCCGTCTGGATTACGATTTTGTCTGTATGTCCGTATGGATTCTGATTCTGTATGTCCGTATGGATTCTGATTCTGTATGTCCATATGGATTCTGATTCTGTATGTCCGCATGGATTCTGATTCTGTATGTCCGTATGGATTCTGATTCTGTATGTCCGTATGGATTCTGATTCTGTATATCCGTATGGATTCTGATTTCGTATGTCCGTATGGTTTACGATTCTATCGGTCTGTCTGAACCATGATTCTGTCCGTCTGTCGGGATTATGATTCCGTCCGTCCGTTCGATTTATGGTTCTGTCCACTATATATATATATATATATGCTTCCGGTTCAGACTATGATCATTTTTGTTATGTTTCTGCTTTGCATACTCGGTACATTTTTCGTACTGACCCCCGGTTCTTCGAGGCCTGCGCTACATGCCCGCAGGTACAGACGCACCAGGTGATACGCCGCCAGTGTTGGGTTCTGATTCTGCTGTTTTGGAGAGCTCCCTTGATCCGGAGCGTATACTTTTGGTATATATCTTCTGTCTGTTGTATACTCTTTATGTATGGAAAATTTGGGTACGGCGGGGCCCTGTCCCGTCCTATGATTCTGTATGTCTGTTAGAGGCCTGTAGATAGATGTGTGGGTTACGGGTTTCATCTGTTTAGGTAAGTACGAACGATTTTGTGACTCCGTTTGTATGTTAACCTCATCGGCTTGTCTGTAAATTTCTGTATGTTCAGGTATGTATATGTTCGCGCGCGCCGCATCTGTATCGGCCTGATTCTGTACACATCTATTTGAAAAAAAATTTGTATGGTACGAAATTCTGTTAAGTAGGTACGTATGGGTATCCAGTTAGGATACCAGTCGCGGCCCACGGGGTTGGGTCGTGACAAGAACCTTTGTAGGTGACCCCATAAGTTTAAAATATGTAATTTGAGCCCACCGCCTTGCTTGTCCCGAGGTGGGCCCGCTATTCCCGGTTTTGCCCTTATTGTACTCTAGTCTTACTTTCGAGCGATTTTTGAAAGAAATGTTTTGACTACCATTATAATTACTTAACAAACATTGTTTTAAATATTCCATTAAGTCTGATAAATTGTTTTGACACTCGGAACGACTTCAGAAAGGTTATACTCTGTAATTCACTATGATATCCGAAACTCATTTATTATGATCCCTTCCGACTTCATTGGATTGGTTTGTTTTTGATATGCCTCATCGAGTCTATGGAAACATTTATGACATTTTAACTGCATTAGTCTCTCACTACTCCATTCGTGGATGCCCCAATGTTTCCCACACTGAGCCCGGGCCAGGATATGTTGTCAAGCGTGATCCTTTGCATTGTTCGCCGTGCCTCGATGTGAGGGGGCAGGTATACGCGTACATGGGTTTGTGGAGTATGCTGTGCCATGTACGCTTGTTCTGATATGATTTGCTATGGCCATCTGATATGATATATTATGTGACGGGGTTATGCCCCCATTCTGATTCTTCTGTGTTGTGGCACCAGCGTCGGGAGGGTGGCCACGTTCTGTCTGCCGAGTCCCTTGGCAGGGGCCGGATTTGATATGACATATGTTTCTGTACACACTCTGCATGTTTTGAAAATATGTATCTGATACTTTGGGTTTTCTGTTTACTTTCTGTACGTTCTGTACCGGTTATGATTTTGTTTCTGTAATTCAGGCTTTACATATTCAGTACATATTTCGTACTGACCCCCTTTCTTCAGGGGCTGCGTCTTCATGCCGCGCAGGTACCGACGACAGGTTTGATGATCCGTCCGCTTAGGATGTTATTCTGCTATTTTGGAGCGCTCTCTTATCTAGAGCCCATCTTTTGGTATAGTCTATCACTACTGTATATACATATTCTCGTTCATGGGTACGACGGGGCCCTGTCCCGTCATATGATTCTGTCGGTCTGTTTAGAGGTCTGTGGACATGTTTGTGGGTTGGGGTGTTTCTGTACAGATGCGGGTATATGTTGTGTTTGGGCGATCCCATTCGTCACGGCGGCCGGTCCGCATATGTTTAACTGTTGCTTTGTTGGCCCTGTGTGGCATTTGTTGGTATTTTCTGCGTGCAGGGTATATTGGATAGTCCGTAAAACAAAGGAAACTCTGCCGAAAGTTTTCTGGAAATTATCTAAATTTGAAATAAAGCCTTGTCGACTTCTGCCATGTCATAGAATGCGTTTGATAGAATTTGAGATAACATTAGATGGGTGTGTTCGGGTGCCCAGATCGGGCACTAGTCATGGCCTACGGGGTTGGGTCGTGACAAAAGTGGTATCAGAGCGGTTCGTCCTCGGAATGTCTACAGACCGTGTCTAGTAGAGTCTTGTTTATCGGTGTGTTGTGCACCACACCTATAAACAGGAGGCTACATGGCATTTAGGATACTACCCTTCTTTCTGTCTTAGATCGTGCGATAGAGCTGTGTTATCAGGATGACTCCTCCCTGACGAATTGTTACATTTGCAGTTATGCCTCCAAAAAAGGCGACAACGGCCCAAAAGGCCAAGGCAGCAGCTATGGGAGAGACTAGTCGGGCCCAAAGGGTTACCATGGCCCATGCACATATTGCTCCTGATATTTTGCCCCCGGTAGAGGGCTCTTCCACACCGCCACATGTAGAGGAGATTGGAGCAGCAGCAGCTGCAGGTCAAGGGGCGGCTCCACCGCTAGCTCCCGAGATTCCAGTACCTGAGCCTCCAGCTCCACGGCCAGGGACTGAGGATCAGACTATGAGAGAGGCAGTCCAGCTATTGACCAGACTTGTGGCGGGACAGGTTTAGGGGCACAGATTGGGAGGTGACCGAGCATATAGGCGTGACAGTTCGAGAGCTCGTGAGTTCTTGACTTGTGGCCCTCCAGAGTTCTTCGGGACAAAGCCCGAGGAGGATCCTGAGGAGTTTATCAGGAAGATGCGGCGCACCTTACATTTGATTAATGCTTCCGCGACAGAGTCAGTCACATTGGCTTCGTACCGGTTGTATGATGTAGCGGCAAATTGGTACGAGTCATGGGAGTTATCCAGAGGCGACGGCTCTCCCCCAGCAGTTTGGGATGATTTTTCTTAGGCTTTTCTTAGCCATTTTCTGCCTCCAGAGTTACGGCGGGCCAGGGCTGACAGATTCTTATTGCTGAGACAGAGGGGCCGCAGTGTTCGAGAGTACAGTATGGAGTTCGACTCATTGGCCCGATATGCACCTGCTGTGGTAGCTACTATGGCTGACAGGATGCACAGGTATATTATGGGGTTGGACCAGTATTTTGTCGACAGTTGTTTGGTATTGGCCGCTCAGCCCGATATGGGTATTGCCCGTATTCAGGTGCACACCCAGGGCATGGAGGACCGGCACAGGGGTCATCAGCCCGATAGGAGTCAGGATCGGAGACAACCCAAGAGGGCCAGATCGTTCGGGTATTCTGGAGAGTTTCGGGGCAGACAGCCTCAGCAGCCGCAGCAGCCTAGCAGATATCCATCCCAGCCGGCACAGAGCACACCTCCACAGCCTATAGGTCGCAGATTTGATAGCCCAGGTTATTCAGGAGCAGGTCAGAGCTCCAGGGCTTGAGGTTCGCGGACGGATAGGGGTTCGGGTCAGACGAGGCCACCTAGGCCTCAGTGTTCTTATTGTGGCAGATACCATCCTGGGGAGTGCTACAGAGCCACCGGTGCATGTTTTTCTTGTGGCCGTCAGGGCCATTCTGTGAAAGATTGCCCGTATAAGGGTAGTTCGGGTGGTGTAGCGCAGCCTACCAGATCAGCCACCGGGTCATCATGTTCGTCAGTGGCTATGCGCCCTACAGGGCCGGGTACATCAGCACCGGCGGGTCGCGGCAGAGGTCGTGGTGGAGCTTCTGGTACTAGCGGTCCTTCGAACCGCATTTATGCTTTGTCAGCCGCCAGGACCAGGAGGCATCGCCTAATGTCGTTACAGGTACATTATTGGTCTTCTCTCGGTCTGTGTATGCATTGATTGATCCAGGTTCGACTTTGTCATATATTTCGCCTCTTGTTGCTGGAAAAATTGGTATAACGTCTGAACCTATAGAGCCATTTGAGGTAGCCACACCGATTGGGGACTTTATTGTAGCAAAACAGGTATATAAAGACTGTTCTGTAATTGTATGTGGCCGAGACACTAAGGCAGATCTGGTGGAGTTAGATATGATCGAGTTCGATGTTATTATGGGTATGGACTGGCTAGCTTCCTGTTATGCTAATGTTGACTGCCAAAATAAGGTAGTTCGTTTCCAGTTTCCTGGGGAGCCAGTTATAGAATGGGCAGGTAATACTGCATCGCCGAAAGGTAAGTTTATTTCATACCTTAAGGCGAAGAAAATGATCATAAAGGGTTATATTTATCATCTGGTTCGGGTACAAGACTTGACAGCAGAAACGCCGACTTTTCAGTCAGTTCCCGTGGTTAATGAATTTCCAGATGTGTTCCCAGAAGAGCTTCCAGGCCTTCCTCCAGAGCGGGAGATAGAATTTACTATTGATTTGCTTCCAGATACTCAGCCTATATCTATTCCCCCGTACAGAATGGCACCGGCAGAATTGAAAAAACTGAAAGAGCAGTTGAAGGATCTGTTAGAAAAAGGCTTCATCAGGCCCAGTACTTCGCCTTGGGGAGCCCCGGTATTATTTGTGCGTAAGAAAGACGGGTCGCTGCGTATGTGTATCGATTATCGGCAGCTGAATAAGGTAACCATAAAGAATAAATACCCCCTCCCCAGAATTGATGATTTGTTTGATCAGTTGCAGGGTGCCAAATATTTTTCGAGGATAGACCTTCGGTCAGGCTATCACCAGGTACGGGTACGAGAGGCCGATATTCCTAAGACAGCATTCCGGACCAGATATGGGCACTATGAATTCAGAGTTATGTCTTTTGGGCTGACTAATGCTCCTGCGGTATTCATGGATTTAATGAACCGGGTTATGATTTTGTTTCTGTAATTCAGGCTTTACATATTCAGTACATATTTCGTACTGACCCCCTTTCTTCGGGGGCTGCGTCTTCATGCCGCGCAGGTACCGACGACAGGTTTGCTGATCCGTCCGCTTAGGATCTTATTCTGCTATTTTGTTGCGCTCTCTTATCCAGAGCCCATCTTTTGGTATAGTCTGTCACTACTGTATATACATATTCTCGTTCATGGGTACGACGGGGCCCTGTCCCGTCATATGATTTTGTCGGTCTGTTTAGAGGTCTGTGGACATGTTTGTGGGTTGGGGTCTTTCTGTACAGATGCGAGTATATGTTGTGTTTGGGCGATCCCATTCGCCGCGGCGGCCGGTCCGCATATGTTTAACTGTTGCTTTGTTGGCCCTGTGTGGCATTTGTTGGTATTTTCTGCGTGCAGGGTATATTGGATAGTCCGTAAAACAAAGGAAACTCTGCCGAAAGTTTTCTGGAAATTATCTAAATTTGAAATAAAGCCTTGTCGGCTTCTGCCATGTCATAGAATGCGTTTGATAGAATTTGAGATAACATTAGATGGGTGTGTTCGGGTGCCCAGATCGGGCACTAGTCACGGCCTACGGGGTTGGGTCGTGACACCATGAGGATTTGAGATCAAACGAAGTGACGAGAACAAAAATCAGTGAAAGGATGAGTTATACGGTCACTTATACGGACCGTATAATGTGCCGTCAAATTGACACAGAATGAGATTGTTGATGGAGTGATTTCACGGTCACTTATACGGACCGTATAAATTTATATGAATCGTATAATGTGCCGTCAAATTGACATAGAAAGGGATGCCTGTTGAAGCAATTTCCCGGTCACTTATACGGACCGTATAAATTTATACGGACCCTATAAGTGTCTGTATAATGACGTCGGGACAGAATTTTCATTTATAAAAGAATATCCCAAGTTCATTTAATTCATTTTATTTTCTCTCTCCACGACTCAAGAGCTCTCTAGAACTTTCCAAACTCCTCATATACAAGAATCCAAGTGAAATCAATGATTAACTTCATCAAATCAAGGGAAACAAGTGCAAGAAACTCACTAGGGTTCATCTAAGGCAAGAAATTTCATGGGAAGTGGAACTAGGGTTTTGCTCAAGTGAAGTATTTCCACTCAAAGTTCAATCCCACACCATCTAAGGTAAGTTTTATGATATTTCTTTGTTATTTAAGGTATTGGAAAGTTGAAACACCTGGATTGTGGAAGGGTATAGGAAATGGGTCATGAAAGTGGGAATAGTGTAAATTTTGAGTAGTAGTTTGGAATGAATCGTGAATATTAATATGATTGTGATTGTAATTACGTTAGGAATGATGTTAAGAGTATGAGAGAAACATTAGATGAGAATGAATGTAACGTTGTATTATGATTACAATTATGGATGACCTTGAGAGGAAATTGTGGGGATTGGATAATGATGAATTTGACTAAAGTCATTGATGATGATATTATTGACGTTTTGGAGTTGATACATGATTTGGAGAAAGTTGTAGAAACAAAGGAGATGCTGCTCAAATTTCTATAGCTTTAGTTCAAACACGCTTATGTTATCGAGTATCTAATATGAGTATAAACTCTCTTGAAGGTAGAAACGTGAATATTGGAGAGGATCGTTCAAGCGATAGAGTAGCTAAACGAAAGAGGTATGTAAGGCTATTCCCTTCCTTCTAAGGCATGAATCTTCCTAATTTTCCATGATCTTCCTATCCAATGGAAATTATTTGTCCATGACTATATAGAGCTACATACGCACATGATAAAGAAAGGAGATACAATACGAGTATGTTAATGATGATGATGATGAATTTAAGTATGAAGAATCCTAGAGTAAGATAAAATGTCCATGAAGCTTATGATTCTAAGTATGGTCCCATTGATGCTTTTCCTTGTGTACACTCACCTTAAAATGTTAGTCCCTTCAAGGTGAGATATTATGATTATGATTACTCCATAATATAATCGGGGGTTTACAACCTTATGTCACCCCGACAAAGCCATAGTTGCCTTCAATCTCTAAGGCACGTTTTGATGATAAATGTATAATGATGCTAATTTATGATACGATTATGATATGCCTATGAGATGTGTAATAATGATGAGTTTATGATTATTTATATGATATATATGTATGAAATGTATTCACCCTTAAAAGTCACGCAGGTTGTATCTTCACCTTATGACTTATGATTTTCTCTATCATGTTCATTTCATTCATGCCTTACATACTCAGTATAATATTCGTACTGACGTCCGTTTTCTTTGGACGCTGTGTTCATGCCCACCAGTAGACAGGGATGTGATCCAGACTCGTAAAAGTGATCAGCAGATTTACAGAAGCACTCCATTACTCCGGAGGTGCTATTTGGTTTATTCTTTTGTGTATATATATATGTATATGTATTTTGGGCACGACGGGGTCTTGTCCCGTCCATATGTCTAGTACTCTAGTAGAGACTCGTAGATATGCATGTGTAGGTAGTATGGTCTCACAATGTTACTATTGTATATATGTATTATTTTGATAGCCGAAGGCCTCATGCATATAAAAGCTATTATGTTTCCAAATGAAAAATGGTTTTCCTATGATTATGAGTATATGAATATTAAAGAAGTGTATAATGAGTATAATGAGTATAATGAGTAATAGAATGAGTGGGGCTCGGTGGTTAGCCCCGGGTACACGTCATGGCCCCTAGTCGGGTCGTGACAAAAGTGGTATCAAAGCAGTTCAGTCCTAGGAAGTGTCTATGAGCCGTGTCTAGTAGAGTCTTGTTTATGGTGTGTTGCGCGCCACACTAATAAACATGAGGCTACAGGGCATTTAGGAAAAATGACCATCTTTCGTCTTAAGAGATCGTGCGATAGAGCATTGTTATAAGATTTTATCCTCTTAATAGTGTGCTATGATTTCAGAAATTCCGCCAAAGGGAAAAGCTACAGCCGCCCAAAAGGGAAATACTACGATGAAAAGGCGGGTAGAAAGAGAGCCACCAATGAATGTAGAAGAGGGCGAGTCACATAACGAGGCCCCATCTAATACTTGCTCTACCCCGCCCAATGTAGAAGGACAAAGAGGAGCTTCAGCTCCAGTTCCTCCACCGGCTACTTCGGGTCAACAAGTGACCGAGGCTATTCATTTATTGACGCAGTTAGTTGCCGCCCAGGCACAGCGGCAGAATGCGGGTCCAAGTGATAGGGCAGCTAGTACCAGAGCCCATGATTTCATGAGTTTGAATCCTCCAAAAAATTTTGGGTCAAAGCCGAATGAAGACCTGCAAAGTTTTATTGATGAAATGTTGAGGACGTTGAAGATCATTCATGCCTCCGAAACTGAATCTGTGGAGTTGGCATCCTATGGACTCTGAGATGTGGCGGTATTATCGTATAATAATGTTACACCTTGGAAAATTTCCCGTTAATGTACAGTGAATAGGCTAGCGAGGAACACGAGGTATACAGTGATCTGGATAAGTATGAAATACCATTTGATGATCTTAATCGAGATTCAAAGACATTTGACTAAAAGGAAGAAGTGTGGCGAAGAAAGTAAAGGATATGTTATGTGTCGGGTAGGAATTATGGACGATGAGTTAATGATGGCATAATGATGTCTTAGAGATGAGAAATGACGTCCCTTAGATAGGTATTGAGGTGATAAACAAGTGTTAAGAAGGTTCCGTAAGGATCGGAGATCAAACGAAATGACGAAAATAAGATTCAGTGAACTGATGGGTTATACGGTCGATTGTACGGACCATATAATGGACCGTAGAAGTGCCACAGAATGAAGTTGCTGAAGGGGTGATTTCATGGTCGATTATTCGGACCGTATAAAATTTTATGGCCCGTATAATGTGCCGTCAAATGGATACAAGAATGGGTGATCACTGGAACAATTTTACGGTCAATTATACGGACCGTATAATTGCCCGACGGATCAGATTTTAAGTCGTTAAAAAGGGGACCCAAGTTCATTAATTCATTTCATTTCCACACCACTTCTCTCTAGAAACCTCTAGAATATTCCCCACTCTTCATCCACAAGAAAACAAAGGAAATCAAAGATTAATATCAAGAATTTAAGTGAATCAAATGTATGAAATTCATCAAGTTCATCCAAGCCAAGAAATTCCAAGAGAAGTGAACTAGGGTTTTGGTGCAAGAAGAGTAATACCACTCAAGGCTTGTTCCTACAATATATAAGGTAAGTTTTATGATATTTTCATGATGTTTGAGATATTGTGTAGTTGAAACACTTGGATTGTTGAAGAATATAGAAAATGGGTCATGAAAGTGTGAATAGTGACATTATTGAGTAGTAGTTGGAATGAATCATGAAAATGGATATGTTGAGATTGTAAACAAGTTATGAATGACATGTAGAACATGGAATGAGTATTATATGTGAAAGAACACGATAGTGAACTATGGTCATGATTATGGATGAATTAAAGTGAAATTGTGAAATGAGGATAATATAAATGAATGATGCTTGTCGTTTATGATATTGTGAACGTTGTTATGAATGTTTGGGAGTTGATATAGAATATAGGAAAATTTTTATAAACGAAGGAAATGCCGTCCAATTTTCTCTAGCGTTAGTAAGTCCGTTGTTATAATTGTTAGCTAATGTCGATACGAATTCTCTTGAAGGTAGAACGTGTGCATTAAAGGAGAACAAGCAAGAGATAGATTAGTTAAACGACAAAGATATGTAAGGCTAATCCCTTCCTTCAAAGGCATGAATCCTTCAAGCTTTCCATGATCCTCCTATGTGATGGAGCTTATGAGTCCGTAAATATACCAAACTACATACGAGTATGATAACGATGATGATGAGTAAAAGTCTAGAGGTTCTATAGTTCATGATATGATGCTTCTATAACGTTAATGATGTCATTATTGTTAACACTCACCTTATATACTATTTCCTTCGAGGTGAGGCAGGATACTCATAAATGTTCATAATATAATCGGGGGTTCACGACCTTACGTCACCCCGACATAGCCATAGTTGCCTTCAAAGCCTAATTTACGCTCCTAATAATAAATGTGAAATGATGCTAAGTCATGATATGTCTACAAGATGATTAATAATGCTAGCTTATAAAATGCTTATGTTATGTATGAAAATGCCGAGCTATGATAAGATTACAATATGTTCATGAGATGTGTAATAATGATGGGTTATGATTAACTATATGATGATATGATTCCACCGTGCCAATATGGCCGGGCATGTCACCGCTAAGGCGGGCTGCATATGATTCCACCGTGCCTAAATGGCCGGGCATGAAACCGTTAAGGCGGGCTGCTATGTTTACACCGAGCCTAGAGGGCCGGGCATGATCACCACTAGTGGGCGGCATATGATGGTTACCCGGACGCGGGTTAACGATGAGGATTGTGATGTGATGATATATGTGATGTGATGACATATGTACCACGATTATGTACAATATGATATATGTGCGAAATGTATTTGCCTATGAAACTCATGCAGGTTATGTCTTTCTCTTATGGCTCATGATCCTTCTACTATGTTTTATTTCATTCCTGTCTTACATACTCAATGTTCGTACTGACGTCCGTTTTCTTTGGACGCTGTGTTCATGCCCATAGGTAGACAGGGAGGCGAGCTTGATCCAAACTCGTAGGAGCTGATAGCTGATTGATAGCACTCCTTTGTTCCGGAGGTGCTTGATTATTCTTTTTTGTATATTTGTATATGTTGGGCACGACGGGATCCTATCCCGTCCTTTTGTCTAGTACTCCAGTAGAGGCTCGTAGATACGCAGTGTGGGTTATATGGTCTCACGGGGTTGCTACTATGTACATATATTATTTTGATGGCCGAAAGGCTTATGCTTATAAAAGTATTTATGTTTTCCAAATGAAAGATGATTTTCTTATAATTTGAGTATGAAATTGATAAAGGAACGTTGAATAAGTATAATGAGTAATGGAACGAGCGGTGCTCGGTGTTTAGCCCCGGGTACCCGTCGCGGCCCTAATCGGGTCGTGACAAATAATTGGATATCATCAAGAAAAGAGGATGTGCCTCCTCCCGTTTGGCAAGAATTTGTAGATGCCTTCATCCGCCATTATTTGCCACCCGAGGTCCGTCGAGCTAGAGCGGATAAATTTTTAAATTTGAAATAGGGGAATATGAGTGCTCGGGAGTATAGCCTTCAGTTCAATTCATTGGCTAGATATACCCCGACCATGGTGGCTGACATGGGAGATAGAGTGCATCGATTTCTGAGTGGCTTAGGGCCACATTTGTTCAAGGATTGTTTGACGGCTTCGTTGTAAGATGGGATGGATATTTCCCGTATGCAAGCCCATGCCCAGAATTTAGAAGGACAACAACAATCGCAAAGGGGTGATCGTGATACCGATATAAGGCAAAGCAAGAGGGCTAGATCTATGGGGGCAGGTAGTGATTACAGAGGGGTATCGAGGCAGATGTATCCCAAACATTCAGGCCAGTCGGCGACTAGTGCCCCTTCACGATTTGTATATAGAAGATTTGATCGCTCATTTCCTTCAGGACAGGGTCAGAGTTCGAGAGCTTCGGGTTCTCAGTTTGGGGGTGATCATAGCCAGAGGAGACCACCAGTGCCGCGATGTAATCAGTGCGGTAAATTACATTTAGGGCCGTGTCGCCAGGGCACAGATGCTTGCTATATTTGGGGACAGACTGGGCACTTGATGCGTGATTGTCCCTCGAGGTATGTTAGAGGAGGGGTTCAGCACACAGGATCAGCGGCTGGTTCTTCTTCAGTGCGCTCGGTAGGGCAGACTTCCCAGATTCCAGCAGGTCTAGGGAGAGGCAGAGGAGGAGCATCTACTTCAGGTACCACTCAACCCCGTATATATGCATTAGCCGGACGATAGGATCTTGAGTCCTCCCCAGATATGGTTACAGGTACATTATCCGTATGTTCCCATGATGTGTATGCATTGATAGATTCGGGTTCCACCTTATCTTATATTACTCCGTATGTTGCTGGTCGTATTGGGGTGAAACTTGAGATAATTAAACCTTTTGAGGTGTCTACTCCGGTTGGTGATCCTGTAATAGCTAGACAAGTGTATAAAAATTGTGTAATTGTGATATGCGACCGCCAGACTAAAGTTGATTTAGTTGAGTTAGAGATGTTAGATTTTGATGTGATTATGGGTATGGATTGGTTGGCCTCATGTTATGCTAATGTTGATTGCCGAACGAAAGTAGTTCAATTTCAATTTCCGGGAGAGCCCGTGTTTGAATGGAAGGGTAATACAGCCTCTCCAAAAGATAGGTTTATTTCCTACCTTAAGGGAAGGAAGATGATGGCTAAGGGCTATATTTATCACTTAGTCTGAGTTCGTGACACCAAAGCACAGTCGCCAACTTTCCAATCCGTTCCGGTAGTGAACGAATTTCCGGATGTATTTCTAGATGAACTTCTAGGCTTTCCTCCAGAAAGAGAGATTGATTTCGCTATTGATGTGTTTCCGGACACCAAGCCTATTTCTATTCCTCCTTACCGAATGGCTCCGGCAGAATCGAAAGAGTTAAAGACACAATTAAAAGATTTGCTTGAGAAGGGGTTTATTAGACCCAGTTCATCACAGTGGGGAGAACCTGTCCTATTTGTAAGAAAGAAAGATGGATCCCTACGAATGTGCTTCGATTATAGGCAGTTGAATAAGGTGGCAATAAAGAACAAATATCCCCTTCCGAGGATTGATGATTTATTTGATCAACTACAGGGAGCCAAGTGGTTTTCTAAAACAGACTTGCGGTCAGGTTATCATCAAGTGAGAGTTAGAGAAGAAGATATTCCCAAAACAGCTTTCAGAACGAGGTATGACCATTATGAGTTCCGGGTGATGTCATTTGGGTTGACTAATGCTCCGGCAGTGTTCATGAATTTTATGAATAATGTATTCAAGCATCTCTTGGATTTATTCGTAATAGTGTTCATTGACGACATTCTTGTATTCTCTCGTACAGAATCAGAACATGCAGACCATTTACGTATTGTTCTAGGGATTCTCCGAGCTCAAGAGTTGTATGCAAAATTCTCAAAGTGCGGGTTTTGGCTGAATTCTGTGACATATTTGGGTCATGTTATTTTAGATGATGGCATTAGAGTTGATACTCAGAAAATCGAAGCTGTGAAGACTTGGCCAAGGCCTACGACGCCTACAGAAGTCCGTAGTTTTCTGGGATTGGCAGGGTACTATAGAAGGTTCGTAGAGGGATTTTCCTCTATTTCAGCCCCATTGATGAAGCTAACCCAAAAGTCAGTTAAATTTCAATGGAATGATGCTTGTAAACGCAGCTTCCAAGAGTTGAAGGACAGATTAACCTCAGCCCTAGTCTTGACACTCCCAGAAGGGCCAGATGGCTATGTTGTATACTGTGATGATTCCGGTTTTGGGTTAGGATGTGTGTTAATGCAGCACAGTAAGGTCATTGTTTATGCTTCAAGGCAGCTGCGGAAACATGAAAAGAACTACCCAACTCATGATCTTGAATTAGCTGCAGTTATTCTTGCATTAAAGATGTGGAGACTTTACTTGTATGGTGTGCATGTTGATATCTATACAGATCACAAGAGTCTTCAATACATTTTCAAACAGAAGGAGTTGAATCTGTGGCAGAGGCGGTGGTTAGAGTTATTGAAAGATTATGATGTGAGCATTCTATACCACCCCGGAAAGGAAAATGTAGTAGCTGATGCGCTTAGCCGCCGATCAATGGATAGCCTATGTGAAGTTCCTCCGGAAAAGAAAGAATTAATTCATGAGCTCCACCAACTAGCTAATCTTGGAGTACGCTTAGTTGATTCAGGTAGTGCAGGGATTGGTATTAATGATCCCACAGTTTCGTCCCTGAATATGGAAGTAAAAGAGCGTCAATACGAAGATCCTCATTTGAGCCATTACAGAGACACATTTCATGAAAAAGAGAAGTCTCCCTTTGAAATTTCTATGAATGGAATTCTTAGATACCGAGGCAGGCTATGTGTTCCGAATGTCGCAGAATTGTGCCGTTGAATCATAGAAGAAGCTCATTATTCTCATTACTCTATTCACCGAGGTGCAACAAAGATGTATCATGATCTCAAGTTGATATATTGGTGGGATGGCATGAAGAGAGACATAGCAGAATTTGTAGCGCAACGTCCAAATTGCCAGCAGGTGAAAATGTAACATCAAAAGCCAGGATGATTATTGCAAGCAATGGAGATCCCTACTTGGAAATGGGAAGTGATCAACATGGATTTTATTGTGGGGTTACCCCGTTCCTGAGGCAAGTATGATTCTATATGGGTGATCGTGGACAGACTCACGAAAGCAGCACATTTTCTTCCGGTCAGAACCACATACACATCAGAAGATTATGCAAGGTTGTATCTCAAAGAAATTGTGCGACTCAATGGTATTCCGATCCATTATCACAGATAGAGGAGCGCAATTTACAGCCAACTTCTAGAAATCTTTCCAAGAAGGTCTAGGTACTCAAGTAACGCTCAGCATGGCATTCCATCCGCAAACTGATGGGCAAGCCGAACGTACTATTCAGACCTTGAAAGATATGCTATGGGCATGTATACTACATTTCAGTGGAAGTTGGGATGACCACTTACCTTTAATTGAGTTTGCATACAACAATAGCTACCATTCCAGTATCCAAATGGCTCTGTATGAAGCCCTATATGGAAGGAATTGCAGGTATCCAATTGGATGGTTTGAAATAAGAGAAGTACAACTAATAGGCCCCGAGTTGGTTCAACAAGCAGTAGAAAAAGTCAAAGTGATCCGAAACCGATTGTTGACAGCCCAAAGTCGCCAAAAATCTTATGCGGACAACCGCAGGCGAGACTTAGAATTTCAAGTTGATGATTCGGTATTCTTTAAGGTGTCACCAATGAAAGGTGTGATGAGATTTGGAAAGAAGGGAAAGTTAATTCCTCGATACATTGGACCCTTTAAAATTATCCGCAAGGTGGGTCAAGTAGCTTATGAATTGGAATTGCCTCCAGAAATTAAATCTGTTCATCCAGTATTTCATGTTTCAATGCTTCGCAAGTATGTTGGAGATCCTACGAGAATTTTCCCAATAGATGATGTTTAAGTGACAGAAAAGCTAGTTTATGAGGAAGTACCCATTGCCATATTAGACAGGCAAGTACGAAGACTTCGAAATAAGGAAGTGGCCTCAGTTAAAGTCTTATGGCGGAATGACAACCGAGAGAAAATGACTTGGGAAGCAGAAGAGAGTATGAAATCCAAATACTCACACTTATTCCAACCCTCAGAAGAGATCCAACATGAAACATCAAGATTATGAGGTATGTATATTTTCTTTTATGCATATGGGCCGTGTGTGGCCAAATTATATTGATATTGTGTTGTGGCCCTGTGAGGAAATGTTATTATGGGCTGTTGTAACAGGATGGTAGTGCCATATTACAGGGGAAACTCTAGTGACATTTTCGTAGAATTCCCGAGTGCTTAACATTTGAGGACGAACGTTCCAAAAGGGGGGAAGAATGTTACACCCCAGAAATTTTTCGTTAACGTACAGTGAGCAGACTAACGAAGGGCATGACGTACACAATGTTTTAATAAGTAAGAAATGACATTTGATGATTCTAAATGAGATCTCAAAGATATGGGAGGTAGGAGACGAGAATTGTTAAGGAAAGCAAAATATATGTCGTGTACCGGGCATAATTTATGAGTGCCGAATTAATGATTGCTTAATATTGTTTTGGAGAGGAGTTATAATATCCCTTAGAATGTTATCGAGGTGTTAAACAAGTAACAAGAAGGTCCCATGAGGATTTGAGATCAAACGAAGTGACGAGAACAAAAATCAGTGAAAGGATGAGTTATACGGTCGATTATACGGTCCATATAATGTTATACGGTCCGTATAATGGACCGCAGAATCGTCACAGTGAAGTTCCCCATTGATGGAATTATACGGTCACCTATATGGACCGTATAAATTTATACGGACCGTATAATGTGCCGTCAAATTGACACAGAATGAGATTGTTGATGGAGTGATTTCACGGTCACTTATACGTACCGTATAAATTTATACGGATCGTATAATGTGCCGTCAAATTGACACAGAAAGGGATGCTTGTTGAAGAAATTTCCCGGTCACTTATACAGACCGTATAAATTTATACGGACCGCATAAGTGTCCGTATAATGACGTCGGGACAGATTTTTCATTTATAAAAGAATACCCCAAGTTTATTTAATTCATTTTATTTTCTCTCTCCATGACTCAAGAGCTCTCTAGAACTTTCCAAACTCCTCATATACAAGAATCCAAGTGAAATCAATGATTAACTTCATCAAATCAAGGGAAACAAGTGCAAGAAACTCACTAGGGTTCATCTAAGGCAAGAAATTTCATGGGAAGTGGAACTAGGATTTTGCTCAAGCGAAGTATTTCCACTCAAAGTTCAATCCCACACCATCTAAGGTAAGTTTTATGGTATTTCTATTTTATTTAAGGTATTGGAAAGTTGAAACACTTGAATTGTGGAAGGGTATAGGAAATGGGTCATGAAAGTGGGAATAGTGTAAATTTTGAGTAGTAGTTTGGAATGAATCATGAATATTGATATGATTGTGATTGTAATTACGTTAGGAATGATGTTAAGAGTATGAGAGAAACATTAGATGAGAATGAATGTAACGTTGTATTATGATTACGATTATGGATGACCTTGAGAGGAAATTGTAGGGATTGGATAATGATGAATTTGACTAAAGTCATTGATGATGATATTAATAATGATATTATTGATGTTTTGGAGTTAATACATGATATGGAGAAAATAGTAGAAATAAAGGAGATGCTGCTCAAATTTCTATAGCTTTAGTTCAAACACGCTTATGTTATCGATTATCTAATATGAGTATAAACTCTCTTGAAGGTAGAAACGTGAATATTGGAGAGGAACATTCAAGCGATAGAGTAGCTAAACAAAAGAGGTATGTAAGGCTAATCCCTTCCTTCCAAGGCATGAATCTTCCTAATTTTCCATGATCTTCCTATCCAATGGAAATTATGAGTCCATGACTATACAGAGCTACATACGCACATGATAAAGAAAGGAGATACAATATGAGTATGTTAATGATGATGATGAATTTAAGTATGAAGAATCCTAGAGTAAGATAAAATGTCCATGAAGCTTATGATTCTAAGTATGGTCCCATTGACGCTTTTCCTTGTGTACACTCACCTTAAAATGTTAGTCCCTTCAAGGTGAGTTATGATGATTATGATTACTCCATAATATAATCGGGGGTTTACGACCTTATGTCACCCCGACATAGCCATAGTTTCCTTCAAGCTCTAATGTACGTTTTGATGATAAATGTAAAATGATGCCAATTTATGATAAGATTATGATATGCCTATGAGATGTGTAATAATGATGAGTTTATGATTATTTATATGATATATATGTATGAAATGTATTCACCCTTAAAAGTTACGCAGGTTGTATCTTCACCTTATGACTTATGATTTTCTCTATCATGTTCATTTTATTCATGCCTTACATACTCAGTACAATATTCGTACTGACGTCCGTTTTCTTTGGTCGCTGTGTTCATGCCCACAGGTAGACAGGGAGGTGATCCAGACTCGTAGAAGTTATCAGCAGATTTATAGAAGCACTCTATTACTCCGGAGGTGCTATTTGATTTATTCTTTTGTGTATATATATGTATATGTATTTTGGGCACGATGGGGTCTTGTCCCGTCCATATGTCTAGTACTCTAGTAGAGGCTCGTAGATATGCATGTGTGGGTAGTATGGTCTCACAATGTTACTATTGTATATATGTATTATTTTGATAGTCGAAGGCCTCATGCATATAAAAGCAATTATGTTTCCAAATGAAAAATGGTTTTCCTTGATTATGAGTATATGAATATTAAAGAAGTGTATAATGAGTATGATGAGTAATAGAATGAGTGGTGCTCGGTGGTTATCCTCGGGTACCCGTCATGGCCCCTAGTCGGGTCGTGACAGTTTGTGACCTGCAAAGTATGTTCATTGGCATGACTACATTTGATTTAGCATTCTTGCATTCATACACTCATACATGATGGAAATGGTGTGGAAATGGTTTGATGGAAGAAATGTGGTACTAATGATGAATGATTTATGAAAACTATGAAAGAAAATGTGATACCTCATGAAAGCATTATTTGAATTTATGATCCGAGGATTGTTCCGGAGCCGAAGGTGTGTGTGCTCGTGATCCGATGGGACATTCAGGAGCGACTGGTATTTGGACGCCATAGGTCCCCCATATGTCATAACTGCCGACAGTGGATATTCCATCTGGTGCATATGTGTGCAGGTTGAGATACTATCCATTGCATTGCATGACGTCTATTTCATTGCATTCCATATATCGTCATCTCATTTTACATCAATTGACTTGATTATTGGTTGTATTCATGATTGTGGCTACTTTAAGACAATATTGGAAACTTGGCAGACTTGTGTTTAGGTTCTTCACCTTAGGCAATGATTCGGTTGTGTGGTCTTCTGTGACTTGAGTTGGTATTTGTGTCTATCTGCTTATCTTTTTTATTTTGTGCTTATATGCATGAACTAATCTTAGTCAGACTATGATGCTTACCAGTATGTGTGTGTATTGATTTTTATACCTCTCACTTTCAGAGCATGAGCATGCTACATACTTCACTGTATTAATGGAGTATCGAAGATGTCCCATGAATTTTTGGAAGCTACAAGCCAGGGGAAGTACATAACAATGAAGTAAAGGATGAATTACGATCTCATAAGTCGTAACTGTTATATCCCGTGTTTTGTACGCTCGAATATTTCAAGGTAGTCGTGGTAAGTTAAGGGAATGACCATCTTCCAAAATTATTTTAATGTACAAGTTGGTTATGAATATTATTATGAACATTATTAGTATGGAAATATTGGGAAAGGCCAAGGGTAAAAAGGGAAATTCACGAAGTGGTTCATGGTAATATTGTGGAAGGCTAGGGGCAAAATGGGAATTTCACAAAATATTTATGAAGGTTCTTGAAGGGCCATGTTGGCCGTGTTACATGTGTGGTATATGTCCACAATTTTTATTAAACGGGGGGCTAATTATAAATAATAAAAAATGCATGGACCAAAGCTTGCTTAAGAAGACACTTAGTCTTCTTTGACTATTGTAAGAAGTTTCAAGAAAATTTGAGAAGGGGGCATGTGGCTATTTCATATTTGAAGGGGGCAAGTATATATATAGGGAAAGATGGCCAATTCATCATAATTAATTTGGAGAGAAAGAAAGAACAAAAAAAAAAAAGAGGATGGAAGAGAGAGTAGTGTTCGGCCATGATTCCAAAAAATTGGCTATGGAAAATTGATCAAGAAAAATTATTTCCTTCTAGTTTTTCTACCAATTGGAAGGTCCTCTACAACGTGGTGTAGTTGTTGGAACAAGAAAACCATTCATTCTTGCAATTACAAAACCTAGCCGAGAATGGAGAATATAAGTGAAAGAGGTAAGGCTCAATCTTTTTTTACATATGTAATGGATGATTTGTGCATGTTAGAGTGTGTGGAAATGAATGAAATTCATGACAGAATGGTGTTGAAGTTGTGGCCGTATATGTATAGTGTTGGCCGTGTATGTGTGATGTTGTGTAGAATGAATGGATTAACTTTATGTAGTATATTGGTTGTTGTTGTAATGTATAGAAATGGATGAAAGATTCATGAAAATATGCATGTAGTTGTGATGGCCGAATATAGTAGTGTGTGTAGAAGTGATGAGTTAATTTTATTTAGTAGCTTGATTATTGTGTTGTGGATTCCATGATGTAAAATGAGGATTTAATGACTTGGAAATGAAGTTGTAATCGTTATAGGATTGTTGAAGAAAGTTAATGCGACACTAGCTTGGATTCTTACATTGTATGAATGATGTTGTTAATGCATGGTTGTTGATATGGTTTATGAATCTAGAATGAGAAAAATGTGTGGTTAATACTTTTGTTGAAGTTGGAGGATTCGGGTAGCATTGGATCATTATGAATATTGTAGTATTGTTAGAATAATCGTTGGTATTGTTGTTGATAATGTGGCCGAGTTCCATTCTCGGGTTTGTTGTGGAATTGGCCGAGTTAGATTCTCGGGGATGGTGTATTTACAGGGGAGGTGCTGCCGAAATTTCGGCAGATCATAAGTAAATTTATTTGAAGAATTAAGACAAGTATATGGTGATGAATCTAATGATTGCGTTAACCTTCTTGAATGTAGAATAGCGGTAGCGAGCTTGGACAATTAAGCGTAGCTAATAGGGCGCGGAACAGGTATGTTAAGACTTGTCCCTTTCTTTCAAAGGCATGATCCCGATGTTATGATTTCATAAGTATTTCCATATTTTCCTTGTTTTCAAAAGTTAGATGTTTATGACTCTAAGGCATGATTCTCTTCCGATAACCCATAAACATTTTCCAAATTGTCTATATTTTCCAAAACAAAGGTTGATGATTTTGTAAACTTTTATGACTACAACGACGAACATGTTTTTGTAATGAAAACGATGTTATCAAAGATGAGAATATATCTATGATGATTATGATAAGGATGGGTTTCATGTTTGAAAATCTCAAGTTATGGATTCAATATGACTATGAGAACATCGAGCTAGTTCTTGATCCTCAATTCTATTCCTTGATTATGACTCTATTTTCTAAAAGACTCCACAGTATATGAATTGACGTCTTATGAGGTTTATTATCTTATTCTATGTTTTCTCTTAATGCTATCCTTCGTTGATAGTCTCGCCTTATAATTATTGTTCCTTCAAGGTGAGACAGAGCGACCCTGGTTATTTCATAATGTAATCGGAGGTTACCGACCTTACGTCACTCCGTTAGATACATGACTTTCTTTGGACAGTTATATGTATATGTATATGGGGAATATGGGGAAAAGGGATATATGTATATGTATATGGGGGGGGGGGGGGGGAGGGAGATATGTTGCGCTATAAGACGCATTGCAAACTGGTCAGATGGCGTATTCATCCCGGACGCGGGATGCCCGGACGCGGGATATATGGGCGAGCCGACGTATTTCGGTGCTATGTGGGCGAGCCGACGTTGTTCGGCGCTATGACATGTTCTATTTTCTATATATGAAAAAGAAATGTTTTCAAAGGAAAGATAAGCATGCATGGCATCCGCCCTAAGGGGCACTCATATGTACATGTTACTCTTTTACCTCATGATATGTTCTATATTTCCATCCTATTATTATTCATATTTATATTCCTTACTATGTTACTATTCATGCCTTACATACTCAGTACATTGCTCGTACTGACCCCTTTTCTTTGGGGGATGCGTTTCATGCCGCGCAGGTACACCCAGATGAGCAAAAGCTATTATAGAAGATGTTCCAGCGAAGTTGGCGAGCTCCATTTGGCCCTGGAGTGTAGCCGAGTCAGCGTACTATGCTATGATGTCTTGTTCGAAGTTAGAGACTTTGCAGATAGAGTCGTGGTTATTGGTTGTCAGTTCAGTAAGCGGCTCCACCGGCCGATGTGTCATTTGTGTTATAATATAAGTTTCATATAATTACAGATTTTGTATGAATTGAGTACACAATTTTTTTTTAAGGTTTTACTACGTTTTCATTTCTTATTAATGTAAGAGTCTAAGGAAATTAAGTACGTAATAAGAGTTAGCGGGTTCGCTCGGCTCCGAATATGGGGTCGGGTGCCCATCATACCCTAGTAAGATCGGGGTGTGACAGTAACCGGGAGGGACAACCATGGAACCAAAGGAAATGACCGTTATCAAATATGATTAATGATAAAAATCATGTATGGAAAGTTTTGAAAGATTCCAGGACCAAGAAAATCGAAGAAAATAAGTTTGTCGAAAATTTAGAAAAAAAAGTTGGCAGAATTTTAGACAAACTTTTGGGTCAACTTTGGAGGGGTATATCTCTAGGTATATCAGGAGTTTTAAGGTGTTTTAAAAGCCTAAAATGAAGTTCGTCGAGTCTAGTTTCCAACGCAATAAACCATTAGTCAATGAGACATCAAAGCAGGGAGTTATAAGCATTTTAGAATGGACAGTCAGAGGAACCCGAACCTGGGCAGAAAATCCGAAAAGTTCACTTAAAAAGGCCCAACAATTTCGGCCCAATGGAGCCTAAACCGACCCACACACCTATAAATATCCCTCTAGCTCATCATTTTTCACCATTTTTCTCATCCCCACACTTCTAAAGAGTTCTTGAGGGTTCCATAACCTTCCCCAACCCCCTAGAGCATTCTCCCAACTTCCACCCATAAAAATGTGGCCCAAATCAAGTGGAAACAATCAAATCTTCCATCAAGAAGGTTGGAAACTACAAGAGTAGCAAGCTTATGGTATTGCATCATGATTGAGGGTGAAGTTGAACTGATTCAGCCATGGTTCTTGGGTTGTATGCACTGCTTAAGTTATGTATAACACCCCTTTGGTCGTGTGTTAGCTTAATTAAATGTTGGTAAAGTTGTTTGAGGCCAAATACCGCAAAACTACATCGAAATAAGTTATTAAGCCACTACTTTGTAGGGGCTATTTTGAATGTTTAAATATGACTTCTAATGGTTGTAAATGGTGGATTATAACCTTAATATATTTTCCCTGTGATTATTGGGATTATTCATGTGTCAGTTGGAAAGGTGGAGAAAAAAATATATGAAATCTATGAATAGAAAGTAAAGGATGAGGCGTAGGAGTATGGATTGTTTTGGAATACATTTAAGGATATTTTGAGCTAAATATGATATGGTAAATATATACATATTTTTATGAAGGGTGTAGACTGAATTATGAAAGGAGTGTTGGGTTTGAATGACGTTTGTTATTCGTTAAACGAGCTTGCCGCTCGATATGATTCTTAAAGTAACCAAAGAGGGTTATATTGGATTATATTGTAGTTGTTGCTATTGTTGATTGTTTTTGTTGTTGTTGGGCTGTTTGATGACCCTAAGTGTTATTTGGGATATAGTATAAATAGGGGAGGTGCTGCCCGATTTTCCGAAGGTTATAATATTAGCAAAATATGATAGTTGCGATACTGTTTGTTGATAACGGTGTCATTTCACTTGTTGTAGATGCAAGAGAATTATGTTAAGCTTTGTTGTGGATTGAGAAGGAGATTATCCAGGTATGTAAGGCTAGTCCCTTGCTTTCTAAAGGCATGACTCCTACATTACAATTCCATATATGTCTTCCATAACATCCTTGTTCCCGAAAAGCTAGAAGTTCATGATTCTCAAGGTTTTTATGATATTAAAGACAAGATGTTTTCTATGAGGACCATGATCACAATGATGAATTCTTTCTTGCGAATCCATACATTTCTTCCATAATGTCATTATTTCCAAAATCTAAAGATTCATGATTGTTGAAGTTTCTTATGACGCTAAAGATGATTATGTTTTCATGACGAAAATGATGAAGATGATGATGATGATTCTGTTTCTAGAAGTTTCAAAGTTTATGATTTTAAATGCTATGATGAGATTTTTGAGTTTATTTCATGATTTCCTTGATTTTATTCATTGTTGTTTATCTCACCTTATAATAATTGTCCCTTTAAGGTGAGGTAAAGCGATGATGATTGTTCCATAAGATAATCGGATGTTACCGACCGTACGTCACTCGGATAAAGTGGTAACTTTTATTTGAGCTCCCATGCATGCTACTTATATTATATATATATATATATATATATATATATATATATATATATATATATATATAGGGGATATGGGAAAAGGGTGAGGCTTTATATACGCATAACCACCTGATCAGTTGGTATATTATGACATCGTCCCGGACGCGAGATGCCCGGACACGCGATATATGGGTATGGATCGGGCTGCACGTTCCGCAACAATACAAAATATTTATGGATTGGACTACACGTTCTGCAACACTATTATGTTATACAAGTATGAAAAGGTTTTTATGAAAAGACTAAGCATGCATGATATTCGCCCTAAGAGGCAATCAGACATACAGGTTATCCTTATCTCATGTTTTGTTCCATACTCTTATTATTATAGTATTCATGCCTTACATACTCAGTACACTGTTCGTACTGACATCCTTTCTTGTGGACGCTGCGCTCATGCGCGCAGGTAGGTAGGGAGATGGATCAGATCCGTAGGTGCTTTATTAGTGGATCATCAGGAGCACTCCACTTACTTCAGAGTTGCAGTCTATTGGTATTGGTCTTCATGGTCACTTGTATTATCTGTAGAGGCTCGTAGACATCAGTGTACAGTTAGGCGTTTCATAACCCTACTGTTATATCCCGTATTTTTGTACGTTGGATTATTCGTAAGCTGATCGACTTAAGCTCAAGGATAAGATTATTTTTGAGATATGAGACAAGGACATTTTAATCCCGATTTTAATAGTGCACGGTTTGCACATTAATTACAATTAGTGTAGAAACATTAGTGAAGATTAGGGATTATACATCCCGTGTTCTCGTGCATTGAAAAGTGTGCGAATTAAATGATATTAGTAACGGACACGAGCTTATTTCCCCAAGCCTATAGGTGGTTAAAGTAATGGTACGCATGTATCATATAGATTTGAAGTTAAACCAATCGAAGAACATAAGTTTCGTCGAGGTTCAAAATTATTTGAATGGAATACGGTCCAAGCTATTATATCCCGTATTTTTGGACTAAAAAATTTAATCGTCAAACATGAGCAAATTTATCCGAGCCCGGAGAATTCGATCATATTCAAGAATAAAAATTGAGAGCTCAGTGTACAAAGAGTTTGAGGTTCCGATATAATTTAGGCCTTAACAAGTATGACCACGGTGATTGAGAATAATATTTTGTGTGTACCAAAAGGGACTATGGACTAGTGCTACGTCACATAATTATGGCAATGAGTATATAAAGTGTATTAAAAATGATTACTATTTAAGTAAATTGAGATCAAGAAATTAATTATATGTGTGATTATATGAGGAATTGTAGTGGGAGATTAAGGAAATAAATTAAATTTAGGTGGATAAGTACCAGGCGAAAACCCCTTTCCACGTGGAAGCATAATATGATGTCCAGTGACTAGCATATGTGCAAATATGGATGTGTAATGGCTGACTTCATAATATATTGACACCTTATGAAATTAATTATTAGAGTGGGACCCTCTTTCAATATAAAAGAGACCAGTTTGGAGATCTAATATGAGGTAAGGCAAATTTGTCTTGAAACTAATATGGGCTGAACGTAGTTAAAGCAGCAGCCACACTTTCCTTTTTGGGAAAGTTATTTTTGCACTTTGAGAATATTATACCTCCACTTTGGGTATACGTTTGATCACCAAAATGTCCCAGCAACTTAAACTTTAGGGATAAGTATTTTTGAGAAAGAAAATATGGGCAGCAACGTTCACTTTCTCCAAACCAAAACAACAAACGTTATTCAATTTAATTACGGGTTTTGCTCACCGCTTCAATCTCGTTGTTTCGTTTTGTCGCGTTGTTGAATTCGGGCTTGCTTTGAAGGGAAGTAAGGTGGAAGAAGATCATTTCTTGGCACATAAGGTAAGAATTATCCTCTTCTAATTATACTTAAATTCATTGAAGTCATAGCTAAATTGTGGGATGAGAAATACGAAATTATATCGTAGATCGTATTCGATGTTGTTGATGGCTTATGGGCTGTTTTGTGGATTATGTAGATGTTGTTATGGATGGAAATTATGGTAAATAGCATGAATAATACGTTCTTGATGTTGCTATATATGTCTATGGGTTTATAAAGAGAATCGATGAAAAATTTACCGATATAGATTTGGACTAAAACTCGAGGAAAGAGATTTTGTGTTCTTGAATTTGTTGAAAGAGGATTAAGAGAGATTATTGGGTTGTTGTCATTGTTGTTGGTATTGTTGTGATAATTGGAGATTAACGGTAAGTTCGAGTTAGGCGAGTTATATAGAGGAAATGCTGCCCGATTTCCGTTAAGTCCTTAACTAGTCAAAATACTAATCAAGAAGTATAAACTAAGAAGTGATTCCCATAAGTAATTGGTTGTAGATTTATAAGTTTGGGAAGTCGTAGTTTATTAACAATAGTGTTACTTTCATATTAAATAGGCAAAAGGGGCGACGAAGCAAGCTTGGTTACGGTTGATCTACGACAGGTATGTAAAGCTGTCGCTTCTTTCTTTTGGCATGCCTTAGATTTAGGTGATGAATGGTATGAACTTTGGGGTAATTCTATTCATAAGGCTTGAGTGTGATTCATGATTCTTATTCACTTCTTGATGTTGGAACTCTTAAGTGACTGAGTTTCCCCTCGAGTCCTCTATACGTTGGATAGTAGTTGGTGTGTAAGAGTTTCTATTCTTAAAGATTCTGTAATGGTAAACGTCCTTGACTTCCAATAGTTGTTTTGCATTATCTTGGCACATGACGTATGATTCCTGTGGCTCTATTTGATATAGTTCTTATTGACATCCATACTTACCATGACTATTGTCTTGATATTCGAGTGTTAGTTAGTCCACTTATTTTGTTGAGTCTCAGATGATGATTTAGTTGCATGTGGTTGCTCATGATATTCTACTCATGCATACTGTTATTGTGTCATTCACCGAGTCCCGGGTCGGGTATGTTATCGTGCACAGTGTCGCTGCATTATTCACCGAGTCCCTTACTAGAGGGCCGGGTACGGTATATGTATATGATGATATGATTATGGCACCGAGTCCCATGATGGGCCGGGTATGGTATACGTGTACACGACTTTATTCACCGAGTCCCATAATGGGCCGGGTACGGTATATGATGATATGATGATATGACAATATGACTTTATTCACCGAGTCCCATAATGGGCCGGGTACGGTATATGATGATATGATGATATGATGATATGATAATATGATCTTATTCACTGAGTCCCATAATGGGCCGGGTATGGTATATGATAATGATAAGCATGATTGTATTTCGTGAGGCACAGGTACATACTTGTCCCCTGGAATCTCTACTTCAGTTATGATCCTTCTTATTGTATTTCATGCTTTATATACTCAGTACATATCTCGTACTGACCCCCTTTCTTCGGGGGGCTGCGTTTCATGCCCGCAGGTGCAGATACTCGCTTTGGTGATCCGCCAGCTTAGGATTCCGTTTCAGCTGTCTTGGGGAGCTCCGTTGTTCCGGAGCCTAGATTTTGGTACAAACCTTCTGATATATATATATATATATATATATATATATATATATATATATATATATATATATATATATATATATATATATATATATATATATATATATATATATCCAGGGGTACGACGGGGCCCTGTCCCGTCATATTTCACTGTTGATACTCTTAGAGATCTGTAGACATGTGTGTGGGTTGTGTATAAGTTATGTTCAGCTGTGTCTATCCGATGTGCTATGATATGATGTCCGTCGGTAGTGGCAGCCTTGTCGGCTTGTATATGACATGATGTCGATGTGTAGTGGCAGCCTTGTCGGCTTGCGTATCATTTTATGATTTGATCAGTTGTGACTCCTCAGGAGACAGTTTATCTGAATATACATTTATGATGACGTTATGAACCGTTGGAGTTCTTTTGCAAGTTTCCATATTGTTCATAGATTCAGTTTGATTATATTTTAACAGGTTCGTATACGGGTATCCAGTTCGAGCACTAGTCATGGCCCACGGGGTTGGGTCATGACAAAAGTGGTATCAGAGCAGTTCGTCCTCGGAGTGTCTACAGACCGTGTCTAGTAGAATCATTTTTATCGGTGTGTTGTGCACCACATCTATAAACAGGAAGCTACAGGATATTTAGGATGCTACCTTTCTTTCATATCTAAGATCGTGCGATAGAGCCCAACCATAGGAAATGAAATTCCTTATACTAACCTTTGATTTCAGTTGAAGAACGACATCGACAGAAAAAAGCGACCGATGATATTGGAAGCTACACAGTACGCAGGTAAGCAATGGTGCGGAAGAGGGATGTCACGACCCAACCCCGTGGGCCGTGACTAGTGCCCGAGATGGACACCCATACACGCCAAATCAGCATATCAATGACTTATCCATATCCAACATATTTTAATTATTACAGATATTAAGGGCAGATGTTGTCTTAAGCGGTCGCATATATCAAACACATCATATAGGAGCCACCCAGGCTGTCGTAGAACATATCGTCCAAAGCATATACATAAATATATATACATACAAGCCGTTAAGGCTGTCATAGAAAATAGGACCGCTTAGACGCGTATCACAGACATAACCGAACAATAACGACCCATGACCCACATATATGTCTACAGGCCTCTAACAAACACAACAGAATCATATGACGGGACAGGGCCCCGCCGTACCCCTGAATATACACATACATATATATAACGGAAGAGTCTGTACCAAAATATGGGCTCCAGAACAAGGGAGTACTCCAAGGCAGCAGAATAGATAGCCTAAACTGTCGGGTCACTCACACGAACGTCTGTACCTGCGGGCATGAAACGCAGCCCCCGAAGAAGAGGGGGTCAGTACGGAATATGTACTGAGTATGTAAGGCATGAAATACAACTGGAAAGATCATAACTGAAATAGAGATTTTGGGAGTCAAGTATCATAATAAAGAAACCATTGTACCTGCGCAGTACGGAACAGAATCAAACATTTCCATATCACATACCGTACCCGGCCCATTATGGGACTCGGTGAATGAAATCATGTCATTGTGTCATCATGAATACATGTATACATATACCGTACCCGGACCTCTAATGGGGGACTCGGTGAACACAGTCATGCATGTCAACATTATATATCATATATGTATACCGTACCCGGCCCTCTAGTGAGGGACTCGGTAAGTGAAGTCATATCATCATATCCGTATGCCATCATATCATCATGCATATACATGTATACTTACCGTACCCGGCCCTCTAGTGAGGGACTCGGTGAATCAAATCATCATATGCCCTCCTGGCCACCATAACATATCATCATCTCATCATATCATCATATACATATGCCGTACCCGGCCCTCTATTGAGGGACTTAGTGAACAATGCAGTGGAGTGCGCACGATAACATACCCGGCCCGGGACTCGGTGAATAGACATATTGAGGTGTGCACGAGCAGAGTAGTGAGAAACTATATGCATATAAATCAAGACTCGATAGATAGGTGCGCAAATCGACACTTGAGGATCATAAACACGTTTCGAGTCAATCCGAGTTAGTATGAAAAAGTTATGGACGTTTTAGTACAGAACCTTCTACAAACATTTCAGAAGCCATTTTTGGAAATCAAAGCAACAATCATGTCAAGCACCTTTCGGATATCGTTATGGATCAAATCAAATATTGCTTTTGGAACCATATGTACATATCAAAATATATCAAAGACTCAATGGAATAATCGAACGTGCTAGCATTTGAATATCAACACTTTAGTCATATCAATTATCTTTCGAATGCCATTCGGAAACATATCAAACAGAACTTCGGACATCATAGATCCGCATCAAAACCGTATGAAACAGCTTGTGGAAGTCAAGAATAATAGCCATCCTAGTGGCTCTAAGAATAGGAAATTTCTTTGAAATCATACATATACGTCATTTGCTCGTTTCATAGAGATCATGCCAAAAGAAAGAAGGGTAAGCCTTACATACCTTGCCCGCTTTCTATGCTAATCCGAACTTAAGTCTTTCGCTTCGCAAGATCTACAACAATATTCATATATACCAAACATTAGCCATAACACTTAAGAGTCCAATTCTAAACCAACACTTTATCTACAGAAATTTCGGCAGCATTTCCCCTGTAAATGCAACATCCCCGAGAATTCAACTCGGCCAAACATACAACAACAAATCCGAGAATTTAACTCGGCCAAAATATCAACAACAATACCAACAATTATTCTAGCAATATCCACAGTCGATTCAAAACGCATACTAACATTAGCAACGCTTTCTAAAAACTTCAACGGCGTTTCACTTATATTCACTTCATATTTGCTCACACATTCAAGTGCTAATCCGAAGCAATTCAAACAATATTCAAGAACACTTCAACAATCCGCCTTAAACTTCAAACGGCCAAACCAACATACCATCCGAAACCTTTCAAATTCAACAAGAACAACAACAATACATTTTCTTCTTCCAAATGCATGAACTATACCAACAATTCACATGCTAGCAACCTTGTTTTTCATAAATACAAGAAATAATATTATAGTCACATTGACTTCCATAACCACTCTCCAACACTTACAACATCAACTACAATCACCAAACTTTCGTTATAAACATAGAATCCACAACAACAACAACTAAAACACTAAATAAAATAATTGAATCATTGTTCCTACACCCCACACATATACACGGCCACAATCAAGGTCCCATGTTTTCATGAATTTCACTCATTTCTACACACTACAACATACACAATCATCCATAACATATAAAAGAAGATTAATTCTTACCTTTTCCACTTATCTTCTTTCTTGGATAAAGTTGCTCCTTGCAAGAATAGATGTTTTTCTTGCTCCAATAATTATACCACGTTAAAGAGGACCCTTGAATTAGTAGGAATACTAGAACAATTTTTTTTTTTATCAAGATTTCCAAGGGCCAAATTTTTGCTCTTATGGCCGAATGACCCTTTGTTTCTTTCCTCTTCTCCAAATTTCTTGAATGTTCTTTAGTTGAAGATGAAATAATACATGGGTCATCTTTTACACTTATTTATTTTGCTCCCATATGGGCCTTGGCCCATTTAGTTTTTGGACGGGCAAATTGCCCCTTAAGTTCAAGCCATTTTTTGTTTTGTTTTGTAATTCATGAAAAATTATTCTCCAAATTCCAAATTTGCCCTTAGCCTTCCTCCGTATTTCTATGAGTCATCTTGCGAATTTCCCTTTTTACCCCTAGCCTTTCTTAATATTTTCACATCAATAACTTTCATAAACAACTTGTGTGCTAACAAGATCAAAAATATAGCTTTGCTCTTAACTTCCCGCAATTATCTTGAATTATCCGAATACGTAAAATGCAGGATATAACAAGGAATGTCGGATAAGGTAAGAATATTGAAGTATGATTGAAATGTAAAGTTGAAGAATGAAAGGGAAGGTAGATAGAAAGGTATAACAAGACAGATCGTTAAAGGATCAGGTACGTCTCGAGGTGTGATATATGAGGTAAGTTTCGACATCTTTATACCTTTACTTGAATTTGGGACCCCTGTGTGGCTACGACATGATATGATATATATATATGTTGGCCCTGTGAGGCATTGTTGGTATTTCCTGCATGCAGGTTTTGAGATAGTAAGAAATACAGAGGAAACCCTGCCAAAATTCTCCTAGAAATAAAAAGAGAATGAGATATAGGTTTGTAGTATGTCTTGAAAGGTCGTACCAATAGTAATGATAGGATTTGACTAAGTTGTGAGTACGGCTGACCTCGAGAAATAAGTTAACTGCTGAATTGATGGTAATAGTAATTAGGAGGTCGATATCGATATGGTAAAAAGAATTTGGAAAGGGCTTGTGATACTAAGAGATGATTTAGAAAAGGCTGGCAAATCTTGATAGAGTGTTATATTAAGGTACCGACTGAATTAATAAGCAGGGATAAATTATGACGAGTTTATAGTTAAAAGAAGTAATAGTATGATTAAGACAAGAGTACAGAGGAAAAAGAATTATGACGGATATGAATGTATTGATAAGACAACTTGTGAGATATTAAGGATAAGGTTGACTAGGAAGGGTAAAAGGTTAAGTATGCTTACTCCATAGGGTATAATTAACTCATAATAAGAATCGTGAATAAGGTTAAGAAGTGTTACACTATGGGATCAAATACGAACAGGATATAATGTGAATATAACGAGGATTGTTATGAAAATAAGTAAAGCCTAGTGAGGGAGTGGCCAAAGATATGATGTGATCTATGTGACTAGAATATAAAGGTAAGTGTGAAACGGAAAAGCGAGCTATAGAACGAATAAGAAAGACTTATTAAGTTCTGTGGGGAAAGTTTAGAGTAAAGGTGTTACACCTCGGAAATTTCTCCGTACTTGTATGATGAGTGGAATGATGAAGAGTTTGAGTGTATGATGTTTTGTTAAGTCGGGAATGGAAAATTATGAATTTTTGGAAATAAGAAAGTCGCGGAAAAATATTCAGCCCAGTGGTCGTATATGGCACTATACGGCCCATAAAGTGATTTACGGACCGTATAGTGCAATCGTCTTCCATCAACCAAAAATTCTAAGTTTCTGTCAAAGTGTTGAATATGGTTAAATACGACCCAGTTTATGGCCCGTAAACTGGTTTACGGACCGTAAACCAGGTCGTAAAATGCCATGTTCCTCAGCAAAAACTTTCTGTTTTTAAAATGATTGAATACGGCCATTGAGGCCGGACCGTAAATCAAAATACGGTCCGTATATGGTGGTTTACGACCACTGTTCATCCCGACAAGAATTCATTAAAGATCAGATTTTGTGGTTTTTAAAGGGGACTTAAGCCTCATTTTAATTCATTATTCATTCAACCAACTCAAGAGACTTCTAGAAATCTCCACATACTTCCTCCACAAGAATTCAAAGGATCAAAAAAACCATTAAGATCAACACCACCAAATTCATGAAATCAAATGTAAGAAGACAACAAAGGATCATCTAAGTGAAGAAATTTCAAAGAAGATGGAACTAGGGTTTTGGCTAATTGAAGTATTTCAACTTAAGGATTGTTCAAACATCATCCAAGGTAAGTTTCATGATTATTCCATGTTGTTTGAAGTATTGGAAAGCTTAGACACTTGAAATGTAGAAGAACATCGAAATGGGTCATTTTTGAGTAAGTAGTGACATAAGTGAATGATAGTGGAATTGAATTACGAATGTTGAAGTGTTGTGAGTACAAATACGTTATAAATGATGTTTATATCATGAAACAGGCACTAAATGCATGAAAACGTAAAGACGAGTCATAAGGTCAAATATGGGGGAAATTGGAGGAAAATGGTGGATTTTGCTAAACGCATGTAAATGACGATTGTCGATTATGATATTGCGAATAATATTATGAATATTGGGAGTTGATATAGAACGTGAGAAAAGTAGTATGAGCAACGGCGACGCTGCCCAACTTTTCCTAGGATTAGCGATGCGTTCTTGTAGTTAGTTTACTAATGTTGATACGAATTCTCTTATGAAGGTAACGACGTGATATCGACGGAGAACAAGTGAGCGATATGTTAGCTAAACGACCAAGGTATGTGAGGCTAGTCCTTCTTTCTAATGGCATGAATCTTTTAGCTTGAATCCCTATTCCTTTCATGAGTTCTTACATTCTAAGAAGTTAATAGCTTATACCTATGAATGTCTATATGAGATAAGTTATACGATATGATGACACTAGAATGATGATGATGTTATTCCTTGCCTACACTCACCTTATGTACCAGTCCTTTCAAGGTGAGGCAGAATGTCCATAATGGTTCCATAATGTAACCGGGGGATCATGACCTTACGTCACCCCGATAGAGTAAAGTTGATCATGAGCCTTATACACGCATTATGATAAGATAAGTATTTTATGACAAGCATATTACTATGAGTATTTACGTTAAGCATGTCATGAGCATTTCACGCCGTGCCTAGTTGGCCGGGCAGTCACCGCCAAGGCGGGCAGCTATACGGATACACCATGACCTTCGGGCATGGGCAGACACCACTAGTGGGCGGCATGAGATGGTACCCCGGACGCGGGAGGCCTGGACGCGGGCTAATACTATTGATTATCACACCGTTCCGACATAGACGGGCAGCTTGCATATGATGCATACATGTTATGATGATGAGTATGAGTAAGATAGCATGCATTAATTCATTTATGATTATCAGTCAAATTCAGATGTCTCATGTTGATGTTATCCCCATATTATTGATGTCTCTTTTCATTATGTATGCCTCTCATACTCGGTACACTATTCAAACTGACGTCCTTTCTTCGGACGCTGTGTTCATGCCCACAGGTAGACAGGGAGGAGAGCTTGGCCCAGGTCCTCAGTAGCTGTCAGCTGATAGATAGCACTCCCTTGTTCGGAGGTGCTTATGGCTATTCTTTTGATGTACATTCATGTATGCATATTTTGGGCAGGGCGGAGTCTTGTTCCGTCTATGTATTCATCATGTTAGTAGAGGCTCGTGGATACGCAGTGTGGGTTAGATGGTCTCACAAGATGTTTTCATATGTATGTATATTATTTTGATGGCCGAGAGGCAAATGTATATAAAGTATTTATGTTTTGATTAAATATGATTTTCCTACAATTGGTATGTAAAATTGATAAAAGAGTATTAAATGAGCAAGACAAGTAGTAGAGTGAGCGGTGCTCGGTAATTTGCTCCGGGTACCCGTCGCGGCCCCTAGTCGGGTCTTGACAGAAGTGGTATCAGAGCAGTTCGTCCTAGGAAGTGTCTACGAGCCGTGTCTAGTAGAGTCTTGTTTATGGTGTGTTGCGCGCCACGCTAATAAACAAGAGGCTACAGGGCATTTAGGAAAATGACCATTCTTCTTCTCATGAAATCATGCGATAGAGCCATGCCTAGGATTATGTTCTTCCTAAAGAGTGTGTTATGGTTTCAGAAAATGCCGCCAAAGGGAAAAGCTACCGCCGCCCAGAAGGGCAAAGCTACGACAAAGAGGCAGGCGGAAAGAGAGCCTCCGGAAAATGCAGAGGAAAGTGAATCGCAAAGTGAGGCCGCGCCCAATGTAGAAAAGCAGGGAGGAGCCTTAGCTCCGATTCCTCCACCGGGTACTTCGGGTCAACAAGTGTCCGAGGCCATGCAATTATTGACACAGTTGGTTGCCACTCAGGCACAACGATAGAATGCGGGCCCAAGTGATCGTTCGGCTAGTACAAGAGCCCGTGATTTCCTTACTCTAAACCCTCCAAAATTTTTCGGGTCGAAGCCGGATGAGGACCCACAAGGTTTTATCGATGAGATGTTGCGGACACTGAAACTTATGCATGCTTCTGAGACCGAATCTGTGGAGTTGGCCTCATATAGACTTCGCAACGTGGCGGTACTATGGTATAAAAATTGGGTGATATCAAGGGGAGAGAACGCACCACCTCCCGTTTGGCAAGAATTTGTGGATGCCTTTATTCGTTATTACTTGCCACCTGAAGTCCACCGAGCTAGAGCGGACAGGTTCTTGAATTTGAAACAGGGAAGCATGAGTGCCCGAAAGTATAGTATGCAATTCAACTCATTGGCCCGGTATGCTCCGACTATGGTGGCTGACATGGGAGACCGAGTCTATAGATTTGTGAGTGGTTTAGGACCACACTTGTTCAGAGATTGTCTGACAACCTCCTTGCAAGACGGGATGGATATTTCCCGGATACAGGCTCACGCTCAGAACCTCGAGGAACGACAACGACAGTAGAGAAGTGATCGTGATGGTGACAGAAGACAAGGTAAGAGGGCTAGATCTATGGGGGAGAGCAGTGAGTACCGAGGCGGACCGAAACAGACGCATTCTAGGCACTCAGGTCAGACAGTGACCAGTGCACCTCCCAGATTCTCGGATAGGAGATTTGACCGTTCTTTTCAGTCAGGCCAGGGGTAGAGTTCGAGGGCCTCAGATTCGCAGTCTAGGGGAGACTTTAGCCAGAGGAGACCTCCAGTACCGCGGTGTAGCCAGTGCGGTAAATTGCATTCCGGACAGTGTCGTCAGGGTTCGGATGCTTGTTATGCTTGCGGGCAGGTTGGTCATATGATGAGAGACTGCCCCTCCGTGAGAGATAGAGCGGGGACTCAACCCACAGGTTCAGCAGCGGGTTCTTCGTCAGCTCGCCCGACAACACAGACTCCTCAGACTACAGCAGGCAGAGGCAGAGGTAGAGGGGGAGCATCCACTTCAGGTGCTGTTCAGCCCCGTGTATATGCCTTAGCTGGGCGACAGGATCTTGAGTCTTCTCCAGATGTCGTCACAGGTACCCTGACTATATTTTCCCGTGATGTATATGCTCTGATTGAACCGGGTTCTACCTTCTCATATATTACTCTGTATATCGCTGATTGTGTTGGGGTGAGACCTGAGCCAATTAAACCTTTCGAGGTATTCACTCCGGTTGGTGATCCTGTAATAGCGAGGCAAGTATATAAGAACTGTGTAGTCATTATATGTGATCGTCAGACAAGGGCTGATTTGATTGAACTTGAGATGATAGATTTTGACGTAATTATGGGTATGGACTGGTTGGCATCGTGCTATGCTAATGTTTGTCGCCGGACAAAGGTAGTTCGATTCCAATTTCCGGGAGAGCCCATACTTGAGTGGAAGGGTAATACAGCTTCCCCAAAGGGTAGGTTTATCTCCTACCTTAAGGCGAGAAAGATGATAGCCAAAGGTTATATTTGTCATCTAGTTCGGGTTCATGACACGGAAGCGGAAGTGCCAACTTTCAAGTCTGTCCCGGTAGTGAATGAATTCCCAGATGTGTTTCCCGACGAGTGTCACGACCCAGCCCCGTGGGCCGCGACTGGCACCCTACCTGGGTACCCAGACCAAATCGCATATTCATTTCCGAATCCAAACTTATTTCAGAATTTTCAAAAAGTTATATCAAACATAATTTATATCGAAAATATGTCTTAAGCGGTCATATCAAATCAAACTCAAACAAAGCGGCGGAATAGACATCGCCGGTCAAAATACAAATATATACAAAAGGGCCATTTGGGGCCATCATATCAAACAAACCGCTTTAAGACCCGAAAGCAAAATCAGACAATAAACACATAGGACCCTCGCCCCACAAAGATGACTACAGGCCTCTACGAATTCAAAACATAACATAAGGCGAGACAGGGCCCCGCCGTACCCAAACTGTCAAATATACAAAGTATATACAGAGTAGAGGAGTCTGTACCAAGAGTGGACTCCGGACCCAGTAAGAGTACTCCGAAAAGCAAGAAGTGAAGCCTACTGCGGAGGATCACCGATGTCTGCACCTGCGGGCATAAAACGCAGCCCCCGGAGAGAGGGGGGTCAGTATGAAATATGTACTGAGTATGTAAAGCATGGAGTACAGAATTATGGATCAAAACCGAAAGAAAATCAAATGTCAAAGTGGGGTACAAACTGGTATGTCAAAATCTGTATCGGAATCATATACATATATTTTATGCAAATAAAATCATGCAAACGCTTAAGAACGTGGTCGCCACTCCGACGCTGGCACCACACACAGCATAACACCAGAAGGTTTCAAATCTCCGTACATCCCCGAACATAATCATAATCATCGGTGAGCGTATCGCATCCCGAGCCATATCACAGCATAACTCCAAACGGAACCCGGCCCTATGGCGAAGCCTGGGGAACCGTAACACAGCATACGGCCGAATTATCATAAAACGCACGAATCAAAACCGGCCCGGGAACCGGTGAACGAAGTCATAATAAGGCACGAGCGGAGTCGTGAGCAAACAAATGCAAATCGTATTTCAAAATAGTGTTTCAAAACAAAGTAAACTCATAAATCATATCCTATTACAAAATAGTCGAATACTTAGTCGACATAAGGTTTCATTTTGCAAAACGATTCCAAAATGGTCCATATAGTTCAAAACCTGGATTAGTGCATAGAATAGTCCAAACATACCCCGTGGAAGGATGTTCCAAAGATCAGAAGTGGTACGTTCAACTCTATTCTCAAAGATGGCCCGAAGGGCAAATCGGGCATTTTGGGGTAGCGGACCCACCTCGAGTCGAAGTGAGGTGGCGAACATATTTTTACGAGCAGTAATATGCCAAGGGTCATACATAATCATTTCTAGGTTACCCGACCACATTTCGATAGGTTTCGGACGAATAATGGCATTCTAGCCAAAAGGGAGCCTTTAGGCTTCAATCGAATTGAATGAATAGTAACTTTCCTGTGGATCGGG
This sequence comes from Lycium barbarum, assembly GCF_019175385.1. NCBI lineage: Eukaryota > Viridiplantae > Streptophyta > Magnoliopsida > Solanales > Solanaceae > Lycium > Lycium barbarum. Next base: position 50,881,393 of record NC_083341.1, on the reverse strand, counting down.
TTTCAAGGAGCAGAAATGCTCCGGAAGGTCTCATATTCAACTAACACACTAAGATATGCCAAATAAAGAATTGGGAAGCTTTACATACCTCTCAGATGTCGTAAGCTCCTCCAAAAGTCCGTCCCGTTTCGTCAAAAATCTGCAAATGGTCAAAGTTACCAATTGAGATTCTTAGGCTCAAAAATGCCTTTAACTCCATATTTGCCTACCGAAATTTCGGCAGCATTTCCCCTATAAATCTAACATCCCCGAGGCGTAGCTCGGCTCAAATTAACCAACCACAACAACCCACACATCAACCAAACAATGTAAACAACAATCAATTCACTCTAGCTTCAAAGTCCTACATGATTTCTTAAGTTGGCAACTTTCCATTCAAACTTTCAAAATTCCAATTCTATATCTACCTATTTGTATTCATTCCCACATTCAAACTTATACAACCACATTCTCATTACAATTCAAACCATACACGAAATTGCACCAAAATCCATTAGTTCCATAATTCTTTAAAACATTAAAATTCACGACGAACATTCTAACTAACGTCGTTTCAATCCGAATTCGTCAACATCGATATAGATTCATATCTAAAGTCTATAGCACCCCAAAATATACATTGATATACATAAGAATACCAAGGATATACACTTTCCGATAATATCCGAATTCGTTTTCCACCGCCAATTTAATTCAACAATCAATCAATTACGATCTAAGGGTCACAACAACACATTATGCCAACTTAAACAAGATCAATTCAAACCATTTCTTTCCTTCCATAACTCACGGCCAAACACACTACACACACACACCCACGACTTTCTATTTACGTTAAAATTACGGGATCTCCATCTACTTCCAATGCTTAACACATTCACATCAATTCTATAACATAAAAGGGGCAAAATTCTTACCTTTCCTTGAAAACCCGACTTGTCGAAAACGTCGTCCTCGTGCCAAACTATTTATACCACGTCGGAGAGCGTCTTGAGTACTTCACAAATATGTAGCAACCAAGATTTTTGAATCACCACACAAGCTGGAATTTTTCTCTTCTTTTCCCTTTTCACTTCGGCCGAACCCCTTTTTTTGGTGAGTTCTTGATTTATGATTTGTTTCTTGGATATTTCTAAGTGTTCACTAGTATATATCCTTTTAGGGGTCATGTGCATAGCACATGACCCTTTTAAAATGGCTTGGGCCTAAAGACATGGCCGGCCCCCTTTATTCTTTTTGGGCTTCATTTGAGTTGTAATTTCTTTGGCCCAATTCTTGAAATGCCCCGTTTTGTAATTCCCGAAACTAATTTACGAAGTTCCAAATTTATCCTCGGCCTTCCCCGAGGTCTTAGCATTTAAAGATTTCACAACCAACATAGTCATATTCACAAAAATTAAATCATTTCCTTTTTAACACACAAATCGCAATTATTTCTCGATTTCCAATTATACGAAAACACGGGACATAACAACGAGTTACCAGGCCTTCCTCCAGAAAGGGAGATTGATTTCGCCATCGATGTGTTACCAGACACCAAGCCCATCTCTATTTCTCCTTATCGAATGGCTCCAGCAGAGTTGAAAGAGCTAAAGGCACAATTGAAGGATTTGCTCGAGAAGGGTTTCATCAGGCCCAGTTCCTCGCCATGGGGATCACCGGTCTTGTTTGTAAGGAAGAAAGATGGTTTGTTACGAATGTGTATTGATTATAGACAGTTGAACAAAGTGACGGTGAAGAACAGATATCCCCTTCCTAGAATTGACGACTTGTTCGATCAATTGCAAGGTGCTAAGTGATTTTCCAAGATAGATCTAAGATCGGGTTATCATCAAGTGAGGATCAGAGAAGAAGACATTCTCAAGACAGCCTTCAGAACGAGGTACGACCATTATGAGTTTCGAGTAATGTCGTTTGGGTTGACGAATGCCCCGACAGTGTTCATGAATTTAATGAACAATGTGTTCAGGCCGTTCTTGGACCTTTTTGTGATAGTGTTCATCGACGATATTTTGGTGTACTCTCGCACAGAGTCAGAACATGCAGATCATCTAAGGATTGTTCTGGGCGTTCTTCGACATCGAGAATTGTATGCAAAGTTTTCAAAGTGCGAGTTTTGGCTTAATTCTGTTGCATTCCTGGGTCTTATTATTTCAGATGATGGTATCCGAGTCGATACTCAGAAAATAGATGTTGTGAAGACTTGGCCAAGGCCTACGACACCCACGGAAGTTCGTAGTTTCCTTGGGTTAGCAGGATACTATAGAAGATTTGTAGAGGGATTCTCATCTATTTCAGCCCCATTGACAAAGTTAACCCAAAAGTCGGCCAAATTCCAGTGGAGTGACGCCTGTGAGCGTAGCTTCCAAGAGTTGAAAAACAGGTTGACCTAAGCACCAGTGCTAACACTTCCAGAAGGATCAGATGGCTACGTAGTATATTGTGACGCCTCCGGTGTGGGATTAGGATGTGTATTGATGCAGAATGGGAAAGGTATTGCATATGCTTCGAGACAGTTGCGAAAACATGAACAGAATTATCCCACTCATGATCTTGAGCTAGCTGCGGTCATTCATGCATTGAAAATGTGGAGACACTACTTATATGGTGTGCACGTGGACATCTATACGGATCACAAAAGCCTTCAATATATTTTCAAACAGAAGGAGTTGAACCTGCGGCAAAGGCGATGGTTAGAATTACTGAAGGATTACGATGTGAACATTCTATATCATCCAGGAAAGGAGAATGTAGTAGCAGATGCATTTAGCCGCCGATCGATGGGTAGTTTATGTGGAGTTCCTTCGGAAAAGCGAGAAATGGTTCGTGAGGTCCATCGGTTAGCAAGTCTCGGCGTACGACCAATTGATTCAGGAGATGCAAGTATTAGCATCAATGACCCCACAGTTTCATCATTGAATCTAGAAGTGAAGGAACGGTAATATGAAGATCCTCAGTTAAGCCACTATCGAGATCTATCTCAGGAAAAAGGAAAAGTCTCCATTTGAAGTTTCCATAGAAGGGGTTCTTAGATATCGAGACAGGTTATGTGTACCGAATGTAGCAAACTTGCGCCAACGGATTTTAGAGGAAGCACATTATTACCGGTATTCCGTTCATCCAGGTGCAACTAAGATGTACCATGATCTTAAATCGATATATTGGTGGGATGGTATAAAGCGAGACATAGCAGAATTTTTAGCCCAATGTCCGAATTGCCAGCAAGTGAAATCCGAGCATCAAAAGCCAGGAGGCTTATTGCAAGCAATTGAGATTCCTACGTGGGAATGGGAAGAAACTAATATGGATTTTGTGGTAGGATTACCCCGTACGCGAGGGAAGTATGATTCTATATCGGTGATCGTGGATAGACTCACGAAAGCAGCTCATTTTCTCCCCGTTAGAACCACATATTCAGCGGAAGATTATGCTAAATTGTATCTCAAGGAGATCGTACGACTTCACGGTATTCCTTTGGCCATTATCACAGATAGAGGGGCGCAGTTCACAACCAAGTTATGGAAGTCCTTTCAAGAAGGTCTAGGTACTCAAGTTAAGCTCAGCACGGCGTTCCATCCGCAGACCGACGGACAAGACGAGCGTACTATTCAGACCTTGGAAGATATGCTACGAGCGTGTGTGCTGGACTTTGGTGGTAGTTGGGATGAGCATTTGCCTCTTATTGAATTTGCCTATAATAACAGCTATCATGCCAGTATTCAAATGGCTCCATACGAGGCCTTCTATGGAAGAAAATGCAGATCTCCAATTGGATGGTTTGAAACCGGAGAAGTACAATTTATAGGCCCCGACTTGATCCAACAAGCAATTGAAAAGGTTAAAGTGATTCGAGACCGACTGGTAACAGCTCAAAGTCGCCAAAAGTCTTATGCATATAATCGCCGACGAGACTTGGAATTTCAAGTGGGCGATTGGGTGTTCCTGAAGGTATCGCCGATGAAGGGAGTGATGAGATTTGGCTAGAAGGGAAAGCTAAGTCCCAGATATATCGGACCCTACCAAATTATCCGCAAGGTGGGTCGAGTAGCCTACGAATTGTACTTGCCTTCAAGGCTCGAATCCGTGCATCCAGTATTCCATGTTTCGATGCTCCGCAAGTGCATTGGAAACCCCACGTGAATCATTCCGGTTGATGATGTGCAAGTAACAGAGAAGCTAACATACGAGGAAATGCCCATTGCCATTTTGGATAGACAAGTACGAAGGCTTCGGAATAAAGAGGTTGCTTCAGTCAAAGTTCTATGGCGGAACAATAATCGGGAAAAATGACTTGGGAAGCGGAGGAGAAGATGAAATCTATGTACCCCCATTTGTTCCAATCCCCAGAAGAGATTCAAGATGAGACGTCGATGATGTAAGGTATGTATGTTTTAATTTTATGATTTTGGTCGTGTGTGGCCATAAATGTGTTGATATTGTGATATAGCCCTGTGAGGCGAAGATATTGTGGGTTGTTGTAATGGGAAGGTAGTGTCCAAATTACAAAGGAAACTCTGGCAAAAATTTTCCAGAATCCCCGAGTGTCGAACATTCGAGGACGAATGTTCCAAAAGGGGGGAAGAATGTTACACCTCGGAAATTTCTCCGTACTTGTATGATGAGTGGAATGATGAAGAGTTTGAGTGTATGATGTTTTGTTAAGTCGGGAATGGCAAATTATGAATTTTTGGAAATAAGAAAGTCGCGGAAAAATTTTCAGCCCAGTGGTCGCATATGGCACTATACGGCCCGTAAAGTGATTTACGGACCGTATAGTGCAATCGTCTTCCATCAACCAAAAATTCTAAGTTTCTGTCAAAGTGTTGAATATGGTTAAATACGACCCAGTTTACGGCCCGTAAACTGGTTTACGGACCGTAAACCAGGTCGTAAAATGCCATGTTCCTTAGCCAAAACTTTCTGTTTTTAAAATGATTAAATACGGCCATGGAGGACGGACCGTAAATCAAAATACGGTCCGTATATGGTGGTTTACGACCACTGTTCGTCCCGACAAGAATTCATTAAAGATCAGATTTTGTGATTTTTAAAGGGGACTTAAGCCTCATTTTAATTCATTATTCATTCAACCAACTCAAGAGACTTCTAGAACTCTCCACATACTTCCTCCACAAGAATTCAAAGGATCAAAAAAACCACTAAGAACAACACCACCAAATTCATGAAATCAAGTGTAAGAACACAACAAAGGATCATCTAAGTGAAGAAATTTCAAAGAAGGTGGAACTAGGGTTTTGGCTAATTGAAGTATTTCAACTTAAGGATTGTTCAACCATCATCCAAGGTAAGTTTCATGATTATTCCATGTTGTTTGAAGTATTGGAAAGCTTAGACACTTGAAATGTAGAAGAACATAGAAATGGGTCATTTTTGAGTAAGTAGTGACATAAGTGAATGATAGTGGAATTGAATTATGAATGTTGAAGTGTTGTGAGTACAAATACGTTATAAATGATGTTTATATCATGAAACAGGCACTAAATGCATGAAAACGCAAAGACGAGTCATAAGGTCAAATACGGGGGAAATTGGAGGAAAATGGTGGATTTTGCTAAACGCACGTAAATGATGATTGTCGATTATGATATTGCGAATAATATTATGACTATTGGGTGTTGATATAGAACGTGAGAAAAGTAGTATGAGCAAAGGAGACGCTGCCCAACTTTTCCTAGGATTAGCGATGCGTTCTTGTAGTTAGTTTACTAATGTTGATACGAATTCTCTTATGAAGGTAACGACGTGATATCGACGGAGAACAAGTGAGCGATATCTTAGCTAAACGACCAAGGTATGTGAGGCTAGTCCTTCTTTCTAATGGCATGAATCTTTTAGCTTGAATCCCTATTCCTTTCATGAGTTCTTACATTCTAAAAAGTTAAAAGCTTATACCTATGAATGTCTATATGAGATAAGTTATACGATATGATGACACTAGAATGATGATTATGTTATTCCTTGCCTACACTCACCTTATGTACCAGTCCTTTCAAGGTGAGGCAGAATGTCCATAATGGTTCCATAATGTAACCGGGGGATCACGACCTTACGTCACCCCGATAGAGTAAAGTTGATCATGAGCCTTATACACGCATTATGATAAGATAAGTATTTTATGAGAAGCATATTACTATGAGTATTTACGTTAAGCATGTCATGAGCATTTCATGCCGTGCCTAGTTGGCCGGGCAGTCACCGCCAAGGCGGGCAGCTATACAGATACACCATGACCTTCAGGCATGGGCAGACACCACTAGTGGGCGGCATGAGATGGTACCCCGGACGCGAGAGGCCTGGACGCGGGCTAATACTATTGATTATCACACCGTTCCGACATGGACGGGCAGCTTGCATATGATGCATACATGTTATGATGATGAGTATGAGTAAGATAGCATGCATTACTTCATTTATGATTATCAGTTAGATCCAGATGTCTCATGTTGATGTTATCCCCATATTATTGATGTCTCCTTTCATTATGTATGCCTCTCATACTCGGTACACTATTCGTATTGACGTCCTTTCTTCGGACGCTGTGTTCATGCCCACAGGTAGACAGGGAGGAGAGCTTGGCCCAGGTCCTCAGTAGCTGTCAGCTGATAGATAACACTCCATTGTTCGGAGGTGCTTATGGCTATTCTTTTGATGTACATTCATGTATGCATATTTTGGGCAGGACGGAGTCTTGTTCCGTCTATGTATTCATCATTTTAGTAGAGGCTCATGGATACGCAGTGTGGGTTAGATGGTCTCACAAGATGTTTTCATATGTATGTATATTATTTTGATGGCCGAGAGGCAAATGTATATAAAGTATTTATGTTTTGATTAAATATGATTTTCCTACAATTGGTATGTAAAATTGATAAAAGAGTATTAAATGAGCAAGACAAGTAGTAGAGTGAGCGGTGCTCGGTAATTTGCTCCGGGTACCCGTCGCGGCCCCTAGTCGGGTCGTGACAAAAGGTCATATGATAACAAAATGATAGCGAGCACAAGAAAAGGAGGAATTAAAAGAAGGAAATAAGAAGGAAGCGAGATAACAGTATGGTAATAGGTCATGACATGTGTAGCCGAGGACACGTGTACTATAAGTGACGGAACTGTGAAAGATCAAGTCATTGAAAAATGAGCAACAACGTAGAATGAGTGCTAGGAAATGACTGGTACGATAAGAATAAACAGGGATGAACAGAATACGTTTTGAAAATAAGAAAGGGGTTATGCACAAGTGATGTTTTCCAGAGGATACAGAGGTAGCATAAGATTCCTCAAGCACAAAATAAAAGATAGACATAGACGGGAGAAATGATAAGGGAATTCTAAAGGAAGTACCCAAGATAGACGTAATAAATGGAGTATGAGTGTAAAATAAAAGGGAAATATATAGCTACGGACTTAAAGGTGTGGTACGACGACAAGATGATAAGATAAGACTATCATTAAGATGAACTCGACATGATTTTGAGTAAGTTAGAAGTCAGTACGGAGCACACAACAAGGGTAAAAGGGCTTAAGGCATAAAGGAGTACTGCGTGTACACGACTTCGTCTCGGAAATAGTGGAATCTTTAAAGGACAAGACGGTAGGCTTGAGGAGCAAATAATGTATTGTAAATTTATTAAAGGGAATAGATGATATAGGTTGGGATAAAGATAATATTACAAGAGAACTTTGGACCCTTAACATCGGAATATAAGTGCTACCTAATTGAGAATTTGGAACGACTATAAGTGCTAACTAATTACTAATCGGAGTAAGTGGAATGTGGCCTTGGATAAGTTGCTACATGGGTTGCATTACTCGAGTACAGATGGTCAGATGAGATTCTATGCTATATATAGAAAGGTTCTCGTCGCTTCATGATTTTGTACGTGGATAACCAAGTTATAAATTATAAAGAAAAGATATGGATATGGTACAGTATACCAAGTGAGTTGGAAAAAGGACCAGATGAATTTGAGATTGGGAATGGGGATATGTAGCAGAAAATAAACAGATAACAAGTACACCCTTAAGGGGGTAACTTATAGAAGAAGAAGGAGTCGAGTTATGACTAAGTGCACCAGGGAGGGAATACAACCGCCAACCAACTGCGAAATAAGGAGGAGAGTAAAGACAATGGCATGGGATTATTACCTCAAGAAACAATAGAAAGAGGAAATATTATGAGAATGGTTAAATAGAGATCTGGAATGCGTTATAATAAATTAAAGGGAATCGACCAACGAAAGAGGCATGTGAAGGGCATAATTCAAGGAAGTATTGGGAGTGCAAAGGGGGGAAAGATGTTATATCCCGTATTTTTGTACGTTGGATTATTCGTAAGATGATCGACTTAAGCTCAAGGATAAGATTATTTTTGAGATATGAGACAAAGACTTTTTAATCCCGATTTTAATAGTGCACGGTTTGCACATTAATTACAATTAGTGTAGAAACATTAGTGAAGATTAGGGATTATACATCCCGTGTTCTCGTGCATTGAAAAGTGTGCGAGTTAAATGATATTAGTAACGGACACGAGGTTATTTCCCCAAGCCTATAGGTGGTTAAATTAATGGTACGCATGTATCATATGGATTTGAAGTTAAACCAATCGAAGAAAATAAGTTTCGTCGAGGTTCAAAATTATTTGAATGGAATACGGTCCAAGCTATTATATCCTGTATTTTTTGACTAGAAAATTTAATCGTCAAACATGAGCAAATTTATCCGAGCCCGGAGAATTCGATCATATTCAAGAATGAAAATCGAGAGCTCAGTGTACAAAGAGTTTGAGGTTCCGATATAATTTAGGCCTTAACAAGTGTGACCACGGCGATTGAGAATAATATTTTGTGTGTACCAAAAGGGACTATGGACTAGTGCTACGTCACATAATTATGGCAATGAGTATATAAAGTGTATTAAAAATGATTACTATTTAAGTAAATTGAGATCAAGAAATTAATTATATGTGTGATTATATGAGGAATTGTAGTGGGAGATTAAGGAAATAAATTAAATTTAGGTGGATAAGTACCAGGCGAAAACCCCTTTCCACGTGGAAGCATAATATGATGTCCAGTGACTAGCATATGTGCAAATATGGATGTGTAATGGCTGCCTTCATAATATATTGACACCTTATGAAAGTAATTATTAGAGTGGGGCCCTCTTTCAATATAAAAGAGACCAGTTTGGAGATCTAATATGAGGTAAGGCAAATTTGTCTCGAAACTAATATGGGCTGAACGTAGTTAAAGCAGTAGCCACACTTTCCTTTTTGGGAAAGTTATTTTTGCACTTTGAGAATATTATACCTCCACTTTGGGTATACGTTTGATCACCAAAATGTCCCAGCAACTTAAACTTTGGGGATAAGTATTTTTGAGAAAGAAAATATGGGCAGCAACGTTCACTTGCTCCAAACCAAAACAGCAAACGTTATTCAATTTAATTACGGGTTTTGCTCACCGCTTCAATCTCGTTGTTCCGTTTTGTCGCGTTGTTGAATTCGGGATTTCTTTGAAGGGAATTAAGGTGGAAGAATATCATTTCTTGGCACATAAGGTAAGAATTATCCTCTTCTAAGTATACTTAAATTCATTGAAGTCCTAGCTAAATTGTGGGATGAGAAATACAAAATTATATCGTAGATCGTATTCGATGTTGTTGTTGGCTTATGGGCTGTTTTGTGGATTATGTAGATGTTGTTATGGATGGAAATTATGGTAAATAGCATGAATAATACGTTCTTGATGTTTCTATGTATGTCTATGGGTTTATAAAGAGAATCGATGGAAAATTTATCGATATAGATTTGAACTAAAACTCGAGGAAAGAGATTTTGTGTTCTTGAATTTGTTGAAAAGGGATTAAGAGAGATTATTGGGTTGTTGTCATTGTTGTTGGTATTGTTGTGATAATTGGAGATTAACGGTAAGTTCGGGTTAGGCGGGTTATATAGAGGAAATGCTGCCCGATTTCCGTTAAGTCCTTAACTAGTCAAAATACTAATCAAGAAGTATGAACTAAGAAGTGATTCCCATAAGTAATTGGTTGTAGATTTATAAGTTTGGGAAGTCGTAGTTTATTAACAATAGTGTTACTTTCATATTAAATAGGCTAAAGGGGCGACGAAGCAAGCTTGGTTACGGTTGATCTACGACAGGTATGTAAAGCTGTCGCTTCTTTCTTTTGGCATGCCTTAGATTTAAGTGATGAATGATATGAACTTTGGGGTAATTCTATTCATAAGTCTTGAGTGTGATTCATGATTCTTATTCACTTCTTGATGCTGGAACTCTTAAGTGACTGAGTTTCCCCTCGAGTCCTCTATACGTTGGATAGTAGTTGGTGTGTAAGAGTTTCTATTCTTAAAGATTCTGTAATGGTAAACGTCCTTGACTTCCAATAGCTGTTTTGCATTATCTTGGCATATGACGTATGATTCCTGTGGCTCTATTTGATATAGTTCTTATTGACATCCACACTTACCATGACTATTGTCTTGATATTCGAGTGTTAGTTAGTCCACTTATTCTGTTGAGTCTCAGATGATGATTTAGTTGCATGTGGTTGCTCATGATATTCTACTCGTGCATACTGTTATTGTGTCGTTCACCGAGACCGGGGCCGGGTATGTTATCGTGCACAGTGTCGCTGCATTATTCACCGAGTCCCTTACTAGAGGGTCGGGTACGGTTTATGTATATGATGATATGATTATGGCACCGAGTCCCATGATGGGCCGAGTATGGTATACGTGTACACGACTTTATTCACCGAGTCCCATAATGGGCCGGGTACGGTATATGATGATATGATGGTATGATAATATGACTTATTCACCGAGTCCCATAATGGGTCGGGTACGGTATATGATGATATGATGATATGATGATATGATAATATGATCTTATTCACCGAGTCCCATAATGGGCCGGGTATGGTATATGATAATGATAAGCATGATTGTATTTCGTGAGGCATAGGTACATACTTGTTCCCTGGAATCTCTACTTCAGTTATGATCCTTCTTATTGTATTTCATGCTTTATATACTCAGTACATATCTCGTACTGACCCCCTTTCTTCGGGGGGCTGCGTTTCATGCCCGCAGGTGCAGATACTCGCTTTGGTGATCCGCCAGCTTAGGATTCCGTTTCTGCTATCTTGGGGAGCTCCGTTGTTCCGGAGCCTAGATTTTTGTACAGACCTTCTGATATTTATATATATATATATATATATATGTTTGTCCAGAGGTACGACGGGGCCCTGTCCCGTCATATTTCACTGTTGATACTCTTAGAGGTCTGTAGACATGTGTGTGGGTTGTGTATAAGTTTTGTTCAGCTGTGTCTATCCGATGTGCTATGATATGATGTCCGTCAGTAGTGGCAGCCTTGTCGGCTTGCGTATCATTTTATGATTTGATCAGTTGTGAGTCCTCAAGAGACAGTTTATCTGAATATACATATATGATGACGTTATGAACCGTTGGAGTTCTTTTGCAAGTTTCCATATTGTTCATAGATTCAGTTTGATTATATTTTAATAGGTTCGTATACGGGTGTCCAGTTCAGCAACTAGTCATGGCCCACGGGGTTGGGTCGTGACACCTACTAATTCATATCGTTGTATAATATTTTAGTAGCCTTGTTGGTCGGTGATGATCGACATAATTATTGAACATTATACAGACATGTGCCATTATGTTATGATATATGTCCTTACAGATTATGATATCCATGAGCTATCTTTATGGTCCACCCAGAATGTTTATGAGATGTATGTTTAGAGGTGCTCAGTGTGTTAGCTCTGGGTGCCCGTCATGGCCCTCTGGTTGGGTCGTGACACAGATACTACTCTTGCTGCACTTTTCCTGAGTGCAAATTTTTAGGCAAGACCTTCTTGCAGACCCGTTTCTGACCTTGAGGCTATTTGCTACCAGGATCTCGAGGGTGAGCTACCTACCTGCCATGTAGCCCTATAGTTCCTTCTATTTGTCTACTATTATTCCATTAGACATTTTTATTTGTATTTCATACTTATGTATTATACTTAGATATCATTGGTTAGTTGTTCTTGTACCGTAACTTCATTTAAGAGGATTTTATTATGACTTAGTGTCTTCCGCACTTTATATTTATGGTATTGACTTAGACTTATATGATTTGATCTTGCTATTTAAGTCTTTTCATAATTGAATAAGTAATGGATTAAGGGGATGATTCGCCCACCAGGGGGGTTAGTGTGGGTGCCATCACGATGGTATTTTGGGTTGTCACAAGTTGGTATCAGAGCCCTAGGTTCACCGATCACACCTATACAAGAACATGTCTAGTAGAGTCTTTCAGATCGGTACGGAGGCGTCTGTACTTATCTTCGAGAGGCTATGGGACACTAGGAAAACTCCAATTCTTTCTTTCCATTTGTTCCACTTGAATGTAATTGGTTCTAATTGGTATCTGATTTCTCCTTCTATTCTCTCACATATGGTGAGGACGTGTTAGAGCAGCAGTTGACGAAGCACCTGTGCCAGCTGCTGGGGCCACAGCACATGGTAGGGGCCAGGCTAGAGGCTGTAGATATAGCAGAGGCAGAGAGGCAGCACCGGCTAGGGGCAGGGCACCCGTGGCTGGTAAGGCCCGCACAAGATCAGTCTCTCCCGAGCCACCGATGGATTATCATCATGAAGAGATGGAGTTGGGACAAGCACCAGTTTCGCCTGATATTATAGCTACTCCAGCATTACTTGTTGCTTCAGTTTGTGTGCTGAACCTGCTTAAGGGATTGACTTAGACAGGTGTGTTATTAGCTACACCAGATAGTCAGGGGGTGAGATTAGCTGAGCAGATTCCAGAGAGCTTCCGTTCTCTGGGGATACAGCCTGCTACGACTGTGTCTCCACGTATGGATGAGATTCCCGTAGATCTATTCCCTAGGCTCATGGTAGGCCCAGTGATGACCGGTGAGAAGCATGATTTTTTTAAGAGGTTCACTAAGATGAAGCCTCTCGTCTTCTACGACACCTAGAAGGAGGATGCCTATGAGTTTATCATCGACTGTCATGACAGGCTCCACAAGATAAGGGTGGTAGAGAGCCACGGGGTTGAGTTTGTGACTTTTCAGTTATTGGGTGATGCGAAGATATGGTAGAGAGCGTATGTTGAGTGCAGATCAGCTGGGTTGCCTCCGTTAACATAGATTCAGTTTTATCATATCTTTTTGGAGAAGTACGTCCCACGTAATTTGAGAGATAGGAGGCGTGATGAGTTCAGTCACATTAAGCTAGAGAGGTCCATCAGTTGCTGAGTATGAGGCTCATTTTCACTCCTTTTCTAGATACGCGCTTCAGTTGCTACCTACAGAGGCGGAGAGAGTGAGGATATTTGTCAAGGGATTGAACACTTCTTTGAAGTGGTCAGCTCTTCAGTTAGTATCTACTGGGCTTCGTTCCAGGAGGTAGTTGATCATGCCACTATAGTTGAGTCCATGAGATAGGATAGCTTTGGCAAGGGTAATGATAAGAGGGCTCGCAAGGGGGCAGCTTCCGTGGTTCATTCTCCCGAGGGCAGAGCCAGTATGGGCTGAGTTCCCAGATCTATTTAAGTCACCTGATTCAGTTGGCTATATCGACATCTGTTGAAGGGCCTTCAAGGCCTAATCATTATTCTTCAGGGCAGGCTGTGTTACACCTCACCCTTCCAGGAGCTAAGGACGTTCTGTACTTATGGCGTATTTTTCTAGAAGAAGCTTATGAAAGTTTAACGTCGTGAGCATATGCGGGATATAAGTCATGACAAACAGGTGTTTCGCCTTGGAAGGATTTCGTATCGTTAGTACCGTTACTAAACTAATGTGAGCTAAAAGGTGCCATGGAACACTTATAAGTTTAAGAAAGACTTTAAGTAAGTACTAAGATAGAATCTAGAGGTTATGAGGTCAAGCGGGTTGAAGGAAGTAAGTTGTCGAAACTTTGGGAAGAACTTGGTAGAATGTCGGATGAGAATTCTGGTCCAACTTGAGCGAGGTATATCATCTATCATATGAGGAGTTATAGAGTGAGTAAAGTATCCAAATTGATGTTCATCGAGTATAGTTACCAACGCAACAAACCGTTCGTTGATACAACATCAGAGTAGGGAGTTATGGGCATTTTAAAACGGACTGCGAGAAGTCCGCGAACCTGCGCGAAAATCTGAAAAAAGAGAGGCCCACTTAAATGCCCATTAAGTGACCCAACCCAACACCTATATGTAAGCCCCAAACTCACCATTTTCACCCATTTCTCATCTCCACAACTCTTTAGAACCCTTAAAAACATCTAAGTCCTTATACCAACCTTAGGATAATTTAGTAGTTTCGACACCAAATTTGGCTCAGGAAAGGACGGATGACCTTGTAATTCTCAATTTACGTGGTGATATCATCATAGAGATGGGCCGAGACACCAACCCGAGTGCCATATCACGCATGCAAGGCTGAACCAAGGTAAAATCCTTCCTATCTACTCATAATTTAGAAAGATCTGTGGTAAATCACGCTAGATCTGACTCGTAATAATTCGAATTGGTGGAAATGTGAAGTAAATACATGGAGAATATTTTTGATGGATTTCAATGGTTATTTTGGAAAGTTAGTATGAATGTTGACTTTTGTTACACCCCGCAGTTTCGGTACGTTGGTGGTAGTTGTACTATTGCAGGCGTGGGTTTATAGTTGAGGATATACGAGGCTATAGATATGTTCATTTTATGATTATCAGGGTTAAGTTCATATAGTAGGTCATGGAAGGGTTGGAGGACAAGGAAATCAGGGATATTAAGTTTCCGGAACCCTGGAGGAAAGTTAGATGAGACTCGGTATGGTAACTTTGGTCTGACTTGGAGAAAGGATATCTTTTAGTATATTATGAGTTTTGAAGTGAAACAAAATCCTAAAGTGAAGTTTGGGAAGTCTAGTTTCTATCGCAATAAATCGAGCGTCAATCGGACATCAGAATCAAACGTTATGCACATTTTAAGACAGGCTATCAGGGCAGGAAATTTACCCTGCGCGAACGCGCAAGGAGATCGCGTGAACGCGCAGGGCAAGACCTTACAACTCAGAGCGAAAACGCCATGTGGCAGCATGATTGAGCTGAGAAATTTTAAATCTGTCCAAGCAGAACTTGGACCGTTATATAAAGGGGTTACCCCCTTATTTCTTCAGCCCAAACACCCCAAACTCTCTCTAATATTCTGGAAATTTCCCCCAAATTTCCAACACCAAATTTTAAGCCTAAACCAGGTATAATTCCCGAATTGTGGTCCAGATAGCGTATAGTTGCGATTATAAAATTATATAGCGACGCATTTTGGCTTAAGTTCAAGGTGGAGGACTGAAGAAATAGCAATATTATCAGGAGAAAGGTATGAATCTCTTATTATTAATGTTAATCTTTGTTTATTTACGGAGATAGGGTTGTTAAATAGTTATAAAATGATTTTTGTTGGTGCAAATTGTTACACTCCATAATAATCCGTGCTACTGCGTTAAAACAAGAAAGAATGAGTTAAGAAGGTTCAAGGAAAGTTAATCGAGTTAGTAAGAATATCGTTATATATATGGTTGTCTTAAGTATCTCGAGGTGACATGGTAACCTAAAGGATTTGAAATCGCGTTATGAGTATGTATATGAGGTAATGCGAGTGACCTTTTAAAGTATTTGAGATTATTAGTAATGATATAGAAGATGGACGAAATATATGAACATACTTTTGCGATTGGAGTTTCGTCGAAGCTGTGTGAGTTCTCTAATTATGTTTAAGGTTATTGTGATTCTCTGGACCTTTCGAGATGTGTATATGTATATTTATTGATGTATACAAGTGTGTATATGTATGCATAAGAGGTTACATGAGGTTGGAAGAGGATTAGAAGTTAAACGAAATGAATCGGAACAACTTCAATAAAATCTCGGACCCGATTTTAGTCTATATTGTAGGAGGCATATCTCCTAGTATATGAGGAGTTTTAAGGTGTTTCAAAAGCCTAAAACGAAGTTCCTCAAGTCTAGTTTTCAATGAAACAAACCGCTTGTCAAAACGATATCGGGGTAATGAGATATGGACGATGCAAGTTGGATGAGCGGGGATTAAGACTTAAATGTTCACAATTTTTCAATTGTGGCCGTGTGGGCCCCACAAACACAAGGCAAAAATCCGATTTTTGCCCATGCTCAGTTGGGGGAACGTGCAAGACCCCTTGGGCAGAAAAATATCCAACTTTGTTGACCAAAAGTTGCATGACAACTCATTTTTCCCAATGCCACAAATTGAACAACAGAGAGAAGCTCTCATCTTCTCCAACTAGAGAAAGAGAGCCACGGCTATGGCAGCTCCTCCACCACCAAAAAAAATCAGTTTTCTTCCTCAAATCAACTCCTCATCTAGTGTACAAGAACGTGTAGTAGTTGTTGGAAAGAAACAAGGGGGTGTAGCACCTCAATAGGGTTGAAGATTCGGCCAAAGTGAAGAACAAGTTGTAAGGTAAGAATGTTTATTGTTCTTGTGTTGCATGATGATTTGAATGTATAGTTCATGAAGGTTGTTGTTGGATTGTTGTTGTAGTTGAAGTAGAGAGTGAGCCGTGAGTGTTGGGGAAGCCATGGTTGGTTTCATTTTGTATGTATTGTTGGTGAATTGAATGGGTGTCAACATATGTAAATGAACAAACATTGTAGAAGTTGGTTTATGATGTTGTATGTTGGTATTGGACTGTTTTGTGAGGGAGTTAGTGAACTGTTTTTACTTGATATTTTGATTGTTATTATCATGAATTTCATGATGGAAATTAAGGTGTTTAATGGTTGGAGTTGAAACTAAAATCGTTTGTGAGTTGTTGTAAGGATTATAGAAATGACGATGTAGTTTAGTTGTGTACGAATTGATGTTGTATTTGTCGTGTGGATAGCTGGTCATAACCTACTGAAAATATATGAAAAGAAGGCATGAAATAATGTGTAAGAATCATTGGTGGTTTGCTTAGTATGTTCGTAAATGTTTGCAAGAATTCCGAACATTGTTTAGGGACTGTTTTGGACATGTTATTGGACTGTTTTGGACATGTTGTGGTAATGGACTGTTTTCTAAAAAGTTTAAATGAGCCATGTGTTGTAGGCTTTAATGGAATCAAGTTTAATCTCCTTGTACATGTATTGGAAATGGATTGAATGTGTTGTGGTTTGGATGAATGGATGAAAATCATGAAGTTGTTATAGTTGTGTTGAAGCCGTGTAAAGGGGCTGTTTTAGGGGAAATTATGGACTGTTTTGTGCCAAGTTTTGATTGTTGTTGTTATGAACATTGTGGTATATTGTATGTATGTTGAATATGTGAATTTAGGTGTTAAAGAAACAAATCAAATTGAAGTACGCAAGCAGTCCAAAACAGTGGACTGTTTTAAGGTTAGAAGCAAATTAGTGAATGTTGAATATTGATTGTTGCTATGAACGTGTAGTGAAAGTGAAGCTTAATGATTCAAGTTGAAATTGAAATGGTTTGTGGGCTGTTATAATAATAAATATGATGCTGAAACAGTTCCGATAATCGCATAAGTAATGTTGTAAACGTGTTGTTGTCGTTGTAATTGAAGTTGGAAAATTGCGAAATAGAAATTGTAGTGTTGTGTGTGCTGTTTGGCCGTGAGTATGGGACAGTTTTGAATGATGTATGGACTGTCCAAAGTCCCTTAAATCATGTTTATACAAGTTTGGATTGATACATGAAAGAATGACTAGCAATATTAGCTTGTAGCACTAGTTGGTTTGAATGCGAACGAAACGTCGTCTAAATGTTAGAAAGGGATTGTGAGTGTCAAAATACGTATCGAATTCCCTCGTAAACTAATCATAGCTTGTGATATCTTGATATAGGATAAGTACCATTGGGCAGCAAGTACAAGTTATTATACGACTAAACGCTAAAGGTATGTAAAGCTTATTCCTTCTTTTCTTGGCATGTCCTAGACATAAGTTTGAAACGATATGAACCTTGGGGTAAATTCTATTCTCTAGTTCCATGCATGACTTATGATTCTATATTTCCTTAATGCTATTGTCACGAGCCTACTACATGATTGACTAATGAATGATGTATAGAAGTTCCTACTCTTAAAAGAATGGCATGAATAGAAGTATACTTGATTTTCAAAAGCTACATCATGAAAATTGATACATGTACATGAAAGCTGAAACGTTCCTTGCTATGGCTTATAATGAGAGTTGAAAAGAATTGAATATGATTATTTTCCCAATACTTTAGAGCTGGTTAGTTGCTTATCTATTGAGTCTCAAAAGATGCATTGCATATATGTGGTTGCTTATTATTCTGCTCGTGCTTATCGCTATATCCTTCACTGAGTCCCGGGCCAGGACACGTTCTCGTGCGCACATCTACTATATTATTACCGAGTCCCTCATTAAAGGGCCGGGACACGTATATGTTTATGTTTATGATGCTATGACTATATTCACCGAGTCCCTCACTAGAGGGCCGGGACACGTTATATATATATGATGATATGATGATGTGATGATATGATGATATGGAGATGGTGGCCAGGAGGGCATATATATTCCTTATTACCGAGTCCCTTACGAAAGGGCCGGGACACGTCTATGTGCATGTTTATGATACTATGATTTTAATTACCGAGCCCCTCACTAGAGGGTCGGGACATGTATATATGTTATATATAGAAGGATTATGCAGCTTTGATTACAAAACACTATATGGACATTGATATGAGAATGATACAGATGAAATATGTTCAAAGGCAAGTCTTTATGAACTTCTGTTAGTTGCATTGAGTCCCATACATCTTATCTCAGTATGAGTCTATCACTATGTTTCATGCTTTACATGCTCAGTACATATTCCGTACTGACCCCCTTTCTTCGGGGGGCTGCGTTCATGCCCGCAGGTACAGACGTTCATTTCGGAGATCCGCCAGCTTAGGACATTTATTCAGCTATTTTGACTGCTCCTTTGTTCCGGAGCCTAGCTTGTGGTATAACTCCCTTATGTTGAATTCATATGAGTTTATTTGGGTACGGCGGAGCCCTGTCCCGCCATATGATACGGTCATTACTCTTAGAGGTCTGTGGACATTTGTGTGGGTCTGTTTATGGTTGTTGACGCGTTTTATGATTATGACATATGTTTGGGGCGTACCCATTCGTAATGGCAGCCTTGTCGGCTTGCATATACATGTATGTTTGGTATGTTGCATATCGTGGCAGCCTTGTCGGCTTGCGTAGAAAAATATATGTTGTTGTTTAAAAATTGTAACTCCTCAGGAGACAGGTGCCTACGACATACAAAAAAAAAAATTGACAGCTTTAAAACAACACCATACCTTTTTATACAAGTAAGTTCATGACATACTACTTATAAATGATTATAGTTAACAAGTGACATGAGTGTCCAATTCGGGCACTAGTCACGGCCTACAGGGTTGGGTCGTGACACAAATATGGGATAAACACTATATGGAATGTTTGTGGAGTATTTTGGTATTGAGAATATTATGGTTGATGTTGGTATTGTTGTTGTTACTGTTGGTTCTTGAATTGAGGTTTCGAGATAGGCATATAAACAGGGGAGATGCTGCCCGATATTCGGTAGGATATAGAATAGTTTAATTTTAAGGCTTAGCTCAAATATGTGACAATGAGTCTAACGATAGTGTGAATCCTCTCGAATATAGATTTACGAGCTCGGATGGATAAGCGTAGCTAATAAGAGGTTGAACAGGTATGTTAAGGCTAGACCTTTTCTTTCTAAAGGCATGATTCCTTTTTTGTGAATCCATACATGTTATCTAAAATGTCCTTATTCTCAAAAGCTAGAGATTCATGATTCTTGGAGTTTTTTTTTTATGATGCTAAAGATAAGTGTATTTTATGATGAT
The DNA here is from genome assembly GCF_019175385.1 of Lycium barbarum. Taxonomy (NCBI): domain Eukaryota; kingdom Viridiplantae; phylum Streptophyta; class Magnoliopsida; order Solanales; family Solanaceae; genus Lycium; species Lycium barbarum. Next base: position 50,861,425 of record NC_083341.1, on the reverse strand, counting down.
GACGATCCTATTTCTAGAAATTTCTATGTTATAATTCCCTACATATGTTTCATAACCTCCTTACTTCTAAAAGTTAGAAGTTCATGATTCAAAGGCATGAATCCTTTCCTAATAATCCATTAATGGTTTCCAAAATGTCTGTCACGACCCCACTAGGGGGCCGCAACGAGCACCCGGTGCTAGCCCACCCGGGCACCCCTTTAACTTACACTTGTCACGACCCAGCCCCGTGGGCCGCGACTGGCACCCTACCTGGGTACCCAGACCGAATCAAACATTCATTTTCGAATCCAAACTTATTTCATAATTTTTCGAAATCATACTGAACATAATTTATATCAATTATGTCTCAAGCGGTCATGTCAAATCAAAATATCATATCAAATACAAACTGAGCGGCGGAATAGACATCGCCGGTCAAAAGTACAAATATAAGCATAGGGGCCATTTGGGGCCATCATAACAAATGAACCGCTTTAAGACCAGAAAGCAAAATCAGACCAACATATACAGGACCCTCAACCCACATATATGACTACAGGCCTCTACGAGTTCGAAACAGAAACATATGCCGAGACAGGGCCCCGCCGTACCCAAATAGTCAAACATACCAAATATATACAAAGCAAAAGGAGTCTGTACCAAAAGTGGACTCCGGATCAAATAGGAGTACTCCGGAATAGCAAGAAGTGAAGCCTACTGCGGAGGATCACCGATATCTGCACCTGCGGGCATAAAACGCAGCCCCCGAAGAGAGGGGGTCAGTACGAAATATGTACTGAGTATGTAAAGCACGGAGTACAGAAATATGGATCAAAACCGAAAGCAAATGAAATGTCAAAGTGGAGTACAAATAGGTATGTCAAAATTTGTATCGAAATCATATACGTATACATAATGCAATTGAAATCATGCAAACGCTTAGGAACGTGGTCGCCACTCCGACGCTGGCGCCACACACAGCATAACACCAGAAGGTTTCAAATCTCCGTACATCCCCGAACACAAACATAATCATCGGTGAGCGTATCGCATCACGAGCCATATCACAGCATAACTCCAAACGGAACCCGGCCCTATGGCGAGGCCTCGGGAACCGTAACACAGCATACGGCCGAATTGTCATAAGCCGCACGAATCAAAACCGGCCCGGGAACCGGTGAACGAAGTCATAATAAGGCACGAGCGGAGTCGTGAGCAAACCAATGCAATTCGTACTTCAAAATAGTTTTCCAGAACGAAGTAAACCCATAAGTCATATCATAATGCAAAATAGTCGGATACTTAGCCGATATAAGTTTCATTTCCAAATAGTACGTATAGCTCAAAACGTAACTTAGCGTATCATAATATTCAAAATACATCTCATAAGAGGGAGTTTCACAATCGAAATTACCGTATCCAACTTTATTCACAAAGATAGCCCAATAAGGCAAATAGGGCGTTTCAGGGTAGCGGGCCCACCTCGGGTCAAAGTGAGGTGGCGAACTTATCTTTACGAACATTTATATGCCAAAGGTCATACATGGTCGTTTCTAGGTTACCCGACCACATTTCGATAGGTTTCGGACGAGTGGTGGCATTCTAGCCAAAATAGAGCCCTTAGGCTTCAATCGGATTGAATGAATAGTAACTTTTCTATGGATCGGGTTTCGAGGAGCAAAAATGCTCCGGAAGGTCTCATATTCGGCTAACATACTAGGATATGCCAAATGAAGGAGTGGGACGCTTTACATACCTCACAGACGTCGTATGCTCTTCCAAAAGTCCAGTCCCGTTTCGTCAAAAATCTGCAAATGGTCAAAGTTACTAATTGAGATTCTTAGGCTTAAAAATGCCTTTAACTCCAATTTTGCCTACCGAAATTTCGGCAGCATTTCCCCTATAAATCTAACATCCCCGAGGCTTAGCTCGGCTCAAAATACATCAACCACAACAGCCCACACGTCAACAAACAACACAAACAACAATCAAACCATCCTAGCTTCAAAGTTCTACTTTGTTATCTAAGTTGGCAACTTTCATTCAAACTTTCAAAACTCCAATTCTACATCTACATAATTGTATTCATTTCCACATTCAAACTTATACAATCACATCCTAACTACAATCCAAGCCATACACGAAATTGCACCAAAATCCATTATTTTCCATAATCCTTCAAAACATCAAAAATTCACGATGAACATTCTAACTCACGTCATTTCATTCCGAATTCATTAACATCATTATAGATTCGTATCTAAAGTCTCTAGCGCCTTAAATATACAATGATATACATAATGATACCGAAGGTATACGCTTTCCGATAATATCAAAAATCATTTTTCAACGCCAATTTCATTCATCAATTAATCATTTACGACATAAGGGTCACAACAACACATTATACCAACTTAACCAAGATCAATTCACATCAATTTTCCTCTCTATGGCTCACGGCCAATACACACTATACACACACACCCACGACTTTCTATTTACATCAAAATTACGGGATCTCCATCTATTTCCAATCCTTAACATATTCACATCAATTCTATAACGTAAAAGGGGCAAAATTCTTACCTTTCCTTGAAACCCCGACTTGTCGCAAACGTCGTTCTTGCGCCAAACTAATTATACCCCGTTGAAGAGGGCCTTGAGTACTTCCCAATTATGTAGAGACTATGATTTTTGGATCAACAACAAGCTTGGAATTCTTTTCTTTCTCTTTTCTCTTGGTCTCGGCCGAACCCCTATTTTGTGTGGTGTTCTTGAAATGATTTTTGATCTTGAAAATTACTAAGTATAAGTGATATATATCCACCTAAATGACCATGTGCATAGCACATGATCACTAAGGAAAGGGCTTGGGCCTTGTACATGGCCGGCCACTTCCCTTGGTTGGGCCTCAACTTTGGGTTGCAGCTTTCCTTGGCCCATTTCATAAAATGCCCCGTTTTGTAATTCCCGAAACTAATTTCCGAAATTCCAAATCTACCCTCGGCCTTTCCCGATGTCTTGACATTAAGAATTCCATAACCAACATGGTCATATCCACTAAAATTAAATTATGTCCTTCTAACCCACAAGTTGTAATTATTTCTCGATTTCCAATTATACGAAAACACGGGACATAACATTCTCCCCCCCTTAAGAACATTCGTCCCCGAATGTTAAATAAATCTTATGAAGACTCACAAGCATAACGGGAAAACCATTTTATATATAACACACATGGTCCATCCGTTCATTGGTACAACAAATACAAAAGTCTAGATTACATGAGGCGTAGGGAATAAATGGGGGAATCTCTTCTTCATCTCATCCTCCGCCTCCCAAGTCATCTCTTCCCGGTTGTTATTGCGCCACAGAACCTTGACAGAAGGCACCTCCTTAGTGCGCAATCTCCTCACCTGACGATCCAGAATAGATACCGGCTGCTCGTCATACGACAGCTGCTCCGTCACCTGAAGATCATCTACTGGGAACATCCTGGAAGGGTCACCAATACATTTCCGCAGCATAGACACATGAAACACCGGGTGCACGGACTCCAAATCGGATGGCAAGTCTAGCTCGTAGGCGACTGCGCCTATCCTCCGAACAATCTGGTATGGCCCGATGTACCGCGGACTCAACTTACCCTTCCTGCAAAATCTCATAACGCCCTTCATGGGCGACACCTTCAGGAATACCCAGTCACCAATCTGGAACTCTAACGGTCGACGTCGTCTATCAGCATACGCTTTCTGTCGACTCTAAGCAGCTAACAGTCGCTCCCGAATAAGCTTCACCTTATCTACAGCCTCCTGGATCACATCTGGCCCAATCAACTTAGTCTCGCCCACGTCAAACCAGCCAATAGGAGACCTGCATCTCCTGCCATAAAGGGCCTCATATGGAGCCATCTGAATGCTGGAATGATAACTGTTATTATAGGCAAACTCTATAAGAGGCAAATGATCATCCCAGCTGCCCCTGAAATCAATAACGCAGGCTCGCAACATATCCTCGAGCGTCTGAATAGTGCGCTCGGCCTGCCCGTCGGTCTGAGGATGAAAAGCTGTACTGAGGCTCACCTGAGTCCCTAATCCCTCCTGAAATGACCTCCAGAAATTAGCTGTAAACTGGGCACCTCGGTCAGTAATAATAGATACAGGGACTCCGTGAAGTCTGACTATCTCTCTGATATATAATCTGGCATAGTCCTCAGCCGAATATGTAGTCCGGATCGGAAGGAAATGGGTTGATTTCGTCAGCCTGTCCACAATAACCCAAATAGAGTCGTACCTGCGTGGAGTGCGCGGTAACCCAACAACGAAATCCATATTAATCATCTCCCATTTCCAGGCTGGAATTTCCATCTCCTGTAATAATCCACCGGGCTTCTGATGCTCGATCTTAACTTGCTGGCAGTTCGGGCACTGACTAACAAACTCAGCAATATCTTTCTTCATGCCGTCCCACCAATACAAACACCTGAGGTCCCGATACATTTTAGTGGAACCAGATGAACAGAATACTGTGCATTATGGGCCTCGCCCATAATCTGCCGCCGTAAGCCCGCAACGTCCGGTACACAGAATCTGCCGTCATATAATAATACTCCGTCAGGCGAGATCTCAAACTGAGTCTTTGATTTATTAAGGGCCACATCTCTGTACTGAATCAAAAGAGGATCCTCAAACTGGCGCTGCTTTACCTCCTGAATAATAGATGACTCAGCAACTGGACGAACAGAAATCCCAGAATCTCCAGAATCCACCAAACGAACTCCGAGGCTGGCCAGCTGATGAATATCGCGAACCAAATCCCTCTTATCAGATGGAACATCAGCCACACTGCCCACGGACTTGCGGCTAAGCGCGTCAGCTACCACATTGGCTTTCCTCGGATGGTACAGAATATCAACGTCGTAGTCCTTTAGTAGCTCGAGCCATCTCCGCTGCCGCAAATTTAGTTCCTTCTGCCTAAGAATATACTGGAGACTCTTATGGTCCGTATAGATATCCACATGGACCCCATATAAATAATGCCGCCAAATCTTCAAAGCATGAATCACCGCGGCCAACTCAAGATCATGAGTGGGATAGTTCTTCTCGTGCGGTCTGAGCTGCCGGGAAGCATAGGCTATAACTCGACCGTGCTGCATCAATACACATCCTATCCCAATACCAGAGGCGTCACAATAGACAACATACCCGTCAGATCCCTCTGGAAGAGCCAGAACTGGTGCTGTAATCAATCTCTCCTTCAGCATCTGAAAGCCGCGCTCGCAGGCATCCGACCACTGGAATTTTGCTGCTTTCTGGGTAAGCCTCGTCAGTGGTGCTGAAATAGAAGAGAAATCCTCCACGAACCAGCGGTAATACCCAGCCAATCCAAGAAAACTGCGCACCTCTGTCGGTGTAGTAGGCCTGGGCCAATTCTGCACAGCCTCAATCTTCTGCGTGTCGACCCGAATACCATCTGCGCCGACAATATGGCCCAAGAATGCCACAGAAGTCAACCAGAACTCGCATTTAGAGAATTTAGCATATAACTTCTGCTGACGGAGAATGCCAAGTACCGTCCTCAAATAATCTGAATGCTCCTCGGCTGATCGCGAGTAAATCAAGATATCATCAATAAACACAATAACAAACATATCCAGAAAAGGCCGAAATACCCGGTTCATCAGATCCATAAATACTGCTGGAGCATTAGTCAGCCCGAAAGACATAACTCTGAACTCATAATGCCCGTACCGGGTCCTGAAAGCAGTCTTTGGGATATCTGACTCCCGTACTCGCACCTGATGATAACCAGAACGCAGATCTATCTTTGAAAAGTGTCTAGCACCCTGCAGCTGATCAAACAAATCATCAATCCGAGGGAGGGGATATTTATTCTTTATAGTCACCTTATTAAGCTGCCGGTAGTCGATACACATCCGCAATGACCCATCTTTCTTTCTGACAAACAATACCGGCGCTCCCCAGGGTGATGTGCTGGGTCTAATAAAGCCCTTATCCAGCAAATCTTTCAGCTGCTCCTTCAACTCCTTCAGCTTAGCTGGTGCCATCCTGTACGGCGGAATAGATATAGGTTGCGTATCCGGCATCAACTCGATAGTGAAATCAATCTCCCGCTCAGGCGGAAGGCCAGGAAGCTCGTCAGGAAATACATCTGGAAACTCACTGACAACCGGAACAGACTGAAGGGTAGTTACCTCCGCGACAGTATCGTGCACACGAACCAAATGATAGATATACCCCTTTTGGATCATCTTCTTAGCCTTGAGGTATGAAATAAACTTACCCCTCGGCGATGCTGTAGATCCGAACCACTCTATGACTGGTTCTCCTGGAAACTGAAAACGGACTACCTTTTTCTGGCAGTCGACATTAGCATAACAGGAAGACAACCAGTCCATGCCCATAATGACGTCAAACTCAAGCATGTCTAACTCTATCAAATCAGCCTTAGTGCTACGATCATAAATGGTCACAGAACAATCCCTATAGATCTGTCTCGCTACAATAAAATCCCCAACTGGCGTAGCTACCTGAAATGGTTCTATAGGCTCAGACACTATCCCAATCTTACTAGCAACAAACGGGGAAATATATGATAAAGTAGAGCCAGGGTCAATCAATGCATATACAGATCTGGAGAAAACCAGCAATGTACCTGTGACGACATTTGGCGAAGCCTCCTGATCCTGGCGGCTGGCCAAAGCATATATGCGGTTCGAGGGACCGCTAGAACATGAAGCGCCACCGCGGCCTCGACCGCGTCCTGCCGGTGCTGAAATACCTCGCCCTCCAGGGCGTGTAACTGATGGAGCAGAAGAAGAACCGGCGGCTGACCCTGTCTGCTGAGCAGCACTACCAGAACCGCTAGCCAAAGGACAATCTCTCATAAAGTGGCCCTGACCACCACACGAAAAGCAAGCTCCAGTCGCTCGGTAACACTCCCCGGGATGAGACTTCCCGCAATGAGGACAACGGGGTCTGGGTGGTCTGGCCTGGCTGGGACCCCTGGGTACCTGTGAACCTGCCACTCTGGAGCTCTGACCGGCCCCAGACGGTCCGGTACTATCGAATCTCCGGCTGCCTGACTGAGTACTCCGGCCGGAGGGAGGAAGATATCTATCAGACTGCTGCTGCTGAGGCTGTCCGCCTCGAGAATCTACAGAATACCCTGTGGACCTAGCCCTCTTGGGCGGCCTCCTATCTCGATCTCTGCCAGCAGGAGCAGACCTGCGACGGTCCTCCATACCAATCGCATAGGCCTGAAGTCGGGAAATGTCCATGTCTGTCTGCAATGACACGGCCATACAGCTGTCTACCAAATACCGGTCCAATCCCATAACATATCGGTGCATCCGATCGGACATATCTGCTACCACGGCCGGTGCATATCGGGCCAGAGAATCAAACTCAAGACTATACTCGCGAACACTCCGACCCCTCTGCTGCAGACGTAAAAATCGATCAGCCCGTGCCCGCCGTAACTCTGGTGGCAAAAAGTGGCGGGTGAATACTGTCACAAACTGATCCCAAGTGGCTGGAGGGGCACCCTCTCCCCTAGACAGCTCCCAAGTCTCGTACCAGTGGGTAGCCACATCTCGAAGCCGGTGCGAAGCCAGCTCAACTGACTCGGTCTCAGAAGCCCTGACCAGGTCCAGTGAGCGTCGCATCCCCCGAATAAAGTCAAGGGGTCCTCATCGGGCTTAGACCCGAAAAACTCTGGAGGGCCACATAACATAAACTCCCGAACTCTCAGGCTATCCCGCCTGTCATCGTCATCATCATCCCTCCGCCCGCGCCTGCGAGCCTATCCTGCTACCAGTGTAGTCAACAGCTGTACAGCCTCCCTCAGGGTCCTATCCTCCGCCCCTAGCTGAGGAGCTGGAGTCTCAGGTGCGGGTACACGGACCTCTGGAGCTGCTGAAGGTCCTGCTCCAGGCTGTACTAGTGGGGGTGTAGCAGACCCCTCAGAATGAGGCACATCCTCAGGCAAATCATAAACATGAGCCCGGGTAGCTCGCTGTGCCTGGCTAGTCTCTCCAATCCTCGCCTTGCCCTTCTGGGCTGCCGTTGCCTTCTTCGGAGGCATCACTGCAAACACGAAGGCGAGTCAGATCAAAATCATCCTAATGGCACAGCTCTATCGCACGATCTAAGATTTCAAAGAAGGTAACATCCTAAATGCCCTGTAGCTTCCCGTTTATAGATGTGGTGCACAACACATCGATAAACAAGACTCTACGAGACACGGCCTGTAGACATTCCGAGGACAAACCGCTCTGATACCACTTTTGTCACGACCCAGCCCCGTGGGCCGCGACTAGCACCCTACCTAGGTACCCAGACCGAATCAAACATTCATTTTCGAATCCAAACTTACTTCATAATTTTTCGAAATCATACTGAACATAATTTATATCAATTATGTCTCAAGCGGTCATGTCAAATCAAAATATCATATCAAATACAAACTGAGCGGCGGAATAGACATCGCCGGTCAAAAGTACAAATATAAGCATAGGGGCCATTTGGGGCCATCATAACAAACGAACCGCTTTAAGACCAGAAAGCAAAATCAGACCAACATATACAGGACCCTCACCCCACATATATGACTACAGGCCTCTACGAGTTCGAAACAGAAACATATGGCGAGACAGGGCCCCGCCGTACCCAAATAGTCAAACATACCAAATATATACAAAGCAAAAGGAGTCTGTACCAAAAGTGGACTCCGGATCAAATAGGAGTACTCCGGAATAGCAAGAAGTGAAGCCTACTGCGGAGGATCACCGATATCTGCACCTGCGGGCATAAAACGCAGCCCCCGAAGAGAGGGGGTCAGCACGAAATATGTACTGAGTATGTAAAGCACGGAGTACAGAAATATGGATCAAAACCGAAAGAAAATCAAATGTCGAAGTGGAGTACAAATAGGTATGACAAAATCTGTATCGAAATCATATACGTATACATAATGCAATTGAAATCATGCAAACGCTTAGGAACGTTGTCGCCACTCCGACGCTGGCGCCACACACAGCATAACACCAGAAGGTTTCAAATCTCCGTACATCCCCGAACACAAACATAATCATCGGTGAGCGTATCGCATCACGAGCCATATCACAGCATAACTCCAAACGGAACCCGGCCCTATGGCGAGGCCTCGGGAACCGTAACACAGCATACGACCGAATTGTCATAAGGCGTACGAATCAAAACCGGCCCGGGAACCGGTGAACGAAGTCATAATAAGGCACGAGCGGAGTCGTGAGCAAACCAATGCAATTCGTACTTCAAAATAGTTTTCCAAAACGAAGTAAACCCATAAGTCATATCATAATGCAAAATAGTCGGATACTTAGCCGATATAAGTTTCATTTCCAAATAGTACGTATAGCTCAAAACGTAACTTAGCGTATCATAATATTCAAAATACATCTCATAGGAGGGAGTTTCACAATCGAAAGTACCGTATCCAACTTTATTCACAAAGATAGCCCAATAAGGCAAATAGGGCGTTTTAGGGTAGCGGGCCCACCTCGGGTCAAAGTGAGGTGGCGAACTTATCTTTACGAACATTTATATGCCAAAGGTCATACATGGTCGTTTCTAGGTTACCCGACCACATTTCGATAGGTTTCGCACGAGTGGTGGCATTCTAGCCAAAATAGAGCCCTTAGGCTTCAATCGGATTGAATGAATAGTAACTTTTCTGTGGATCGGGTTTCGAGGAGCAAAAATGCTCCGGAAGGTCTCATATTCGGCTAACATACTAGGATATGCCAAATGAAGGAGTGGGACGCTTTACATACCTCACAGACTTCGTATGCTCTTCCAAAAGTCCAGTCCCGTTTCGTCAAAAATCTGCAAATGGTCAAAGTTACCAATTGAGATTCTTAGGCTTAAAAATGCCTTTAACTCCAATTTTGCCTATCGAAATTTCGGCAGCATTTCCCCTATAAATCTAACATCCCCGAGGCTTAGCTCGGCTCAAAATACATCAACCACAACAGCCCACACGTCAACAAACAACACAAACAACAATCAAACCATCCTAGCTTCAAAGTTCTACTTTGTTATCTAAGTTGGCAACTTTCATTCAAACTTTCAAAACTCCAATTCTACATCTACATAATTGTATTCATTTCCACATTCAAACTTATACAATCACATCCTAACTACAATCCAAGCCATACACGAAATTGCACCAAAATCCATTATTTTCCATAATCCTTCAAAACATCAAAAATTCACGACGAACATTCTAACTCACGTCATTTCATTCCGAATTCATTAACATCATTATAGATTCGTATCTAAAGTCTCTAGCACCTTAAATATACAATGATATACATAATGATACCGAAGGTATACGCTTTCCGATAATATCAAAAATCATTTTTCAACGCCAATTTCTTTCATCAATTAATCATTTACGACATAAGGGTCACAACAACACATTATACCAACTTAACCAAGATCAATTCACATCAATTTTCCTCTCTATGGCTCACGGCCAATACACACTATACACACACCCCCACGACTTTCTATTTACATCAAAATTACGGGATCTCCATCTATTTCCAATCCTTAACATATTCACATCAATTCTATAACATAAAAGGGGCAAAATTCTTACCTTTCCTTGAAACCCCGACTTGTCGCAAACGTCGTTCTTGCGCCAAACTAATTATACCCCGTTGAAGAGGGCCTTGAGTACTTCCTGTCACAACCCAACTCCGTGGGCCGCGACCAGTGCCCTAGCTGGGCACCTATACGTACCCGATACCCAATTTAGCATATTATCAAAATAATGTAATATAATAGCAACATTAGTGGATGCTACAGAATTTAGCAGAAAAGCAGACTTGGCACACAGAAGCCGATAAGGCTGTCATAAAACCAAAACATCCCAAACATATGTACAGAACCCACACAAATGTATCCACAGACCTCTACAGAACATATCATAATCATAAGACGGGACAGGGCCCCGTCATACCCAGAACAATATACATATCCAGATAACAGTGACAGACTGTACCAAAAGATGGGCTCTGAAGAAGAGAGCGCCCCAAAATAGCAGAAACGGGATCCTAAACGTGTGGATCGGCAAACCTGTCGTCTGTACCTGCGCGGCATGAAAACGCAGCCCCCGAAGAAAGGGGGTCAGTACGAAATATGTACTGAATATGTAAAGCGGAATCACAGAAGTCAAATCATAATGGTTACAGAAAATGAGTACAGAATCCAGAGTGTCAAATGCATATTTCCAAAACAGACAGAATGCGTACAGAAACATATGTCATATCATATCATATCCGGTCCCTGCCACGAGACTCGGCAGACAGAATGTGGCCACCCTCCCGACGCTGGTGCCACTATACAGAGGAATCAGAAAAAGGGGCGTGGCCCCGTATCATATAATGTCATATCAAAATGGCCATAACAGATCAGAACAGAATAGGCGGACATGGCACATCATACTCCACAGACCCATGTACGCGTATACCTGCCCCCTCACATCGGGATGCGGCGAACAATGCAGAGAATTACGCTTGACAACATATCCTGGCCCGGGCTCAGTGTGGGAAACATTGGGACATCCACGAATGGAGTAGTGAGAGACTAATGCAATTTAAAAATATAATAAATGTTTTCAAAGACTCGATGAAGCGTATCAAAGGCAAACAAATCCAATGGGGTCGGACGGAATCATAACAAATGTATTTCGGATATCATAATAAATTACAGAAGTATAACTTTCCCGAAGTCATTCCGAGTGTCAAAATAATTTATAATATTTAACAGAATATTTAAAATAATATTCGTTAAGCGATTAGTAGGGTAATTAAAACATTTCTTTCAAAAATCGCTTAAAAACGAAGCTTTAACACATTAGGGGCAAAAACGTAAATAGTGGGCCCGCCTCAGAACAAATAAGGTGGCGGGCTCAAATTGTGCCCTCTAAACATATAATATCATCTACGAAGGTTATACAGACATCCTATGACTTTCTGAGTAACTTAGAGCACAATTGCATAATTTCAGAAAAAGCGTATCAAAATGGTTCAATTCTACTGAAGGAAAAACTGAAATTTTGTCTTGCGGATTCCGAGGGCCAAGAGGTCCTTCGAGGCCCGGATCCGACCTTAATACACTAAGGGCATGCCAAGGGAAGAATTGGGTTTGCTTTACATACCTTTCACGCTCCTTAAGCCTTTCCAAACTCACTTCCCGTTTCGTCGAAAAACTGCAATTGGTCAAGTTTACCAATTGTAAGCTATGAATACCAAAGTTTCAACTTAATGCATATTTGGCTACCGAAATTTCGGCAGCACTTCCCCTATACATATAGCACCCCGAGAATTCAACTCGGCTAGAAATCATCAACAACAACCCAAACGACAACATCAATATCAACAATGAACATTAAAAACATAAATATCCTTCAACTAGTCATTTTTCTCACAAGTTGACATAATCTTCAATTCAACCCAACTTTCAACTAAGATCAATAATTTCACATTCAACAACAATCATGATCATCACCATATAGTTCTAGAAACATTTCATATCGTTTTCCTCAAGATATACACTCGATATACATAATATACAACTTTCCACCAAAGTCATAACTTATGCAAAACATCAAATCTTTGGCATACAACTTCATAACAAGTTTCCAACTTCCAAATTCATCAATGATCATCACTATTAGCAACCAAACAACTTCATTTCCTTAATGTCGGAAAATCATACTAAAACGACATAAGTTTCTACATTCCAATTCAATACAAACTTATATCATTCTAACTTCATTTACATTACAAACATCACAACAACACTTTAACACACTAAACAACTCAATTCCTTTCTATCCCAAACCATATACACCCTACGGCCATATGCCTATTTTTTCCAATATCAACTAAATTCATCCAACTTTCAATTCCCATATGCATTTCATCACAATCACAACAAGAATATAACATAAATTCAACACATTGTGGATATACTATTGTGCATACCCACGGCTACACACCTACAACACACACCCACTTTGCAAACTTCCATTTTTCCATACAATCAACACATTTCTATATACTACAACACAATCAAAACTTCATAACACAATAAAAAGGTAGAAATTCTTACCTTTTCTTCAAGTCTTCTTCACTAGGAGATGTGATGACTTTGGTGATTCTAATGCTCCCCACTCCAATCCAACTATACCAAGTTACAAAGGAACCTTAACTTAGTAGGAAAACCACAAAAGAAAAATTTTAGGAACAAGATTTTTGGTGGTGAATTTTTGCACCTCAAACCCGAAATGGTCTTCTTTTTTTGCTCTTGTTTTGCTCTTCTTTCTCTTCTAAGTATAGATATCCACATGAACGACATATAAATAGTGTCTCCATATCTTCAGAGCATGAATCACCGCTGCGAGCTCCAGATCGTGGGTAGGATAATTCTTCTCATGCTTTTTGAGCTGCCGGGAAGCATACGCTGTAACTCTGCCGTGCTGCATCAATACACAGCCTAACCCCATACCAGAAGCGTCACAATAAATAACATACCCGTCCGGTCCCTCTGGAAGAGTCAGAACTGGGGCTGTAGTCAGCTTCTCCTTCAGCAACTGGAAGCTCCGTTCACAAGCGTCAGACCACTGGAACTTAGCTCCCTTCTGAGTCAGCCTTGTCAAAGGCGCTGAAATCAAAGCAAACTTCTCCACAAACCTCCTGTAATAACCTGCTAACCCCAGAAAACTGCGTACCTCTGTGGGCGTCGTAGGTCTGGGCCAATTCTTCACGGCCTCAATCTTCTGTGTGTCCACCCGGACACCATCAGCTGCAATAACATGCCCCAAGAAAGCCACTGAAGACAGCCAGAACTCACACTTAGAAAATTTCGCATATAACTTCTGATGCCGGAGTACCCCTAATACCGATCTCAGGTGATCTGCGTGCTCTACCTCCGACCAAGAATAAACCAGGATATCATCAATGAATACAATCACGAACATATCCAAGAATGGCCTGAATACCCGGTTCATTAAATCCATGAATACTGCGGGGGCATTAGTAAGCCCAAAAGACATAACCCTAAACTCATAATGCCCATATCGGGTCCGGAAAGCTGTCTTAGGGATATCGGCCTCTCGTACTCGCACCTGGTGGTAACCGGATCGAAGATCTACCTTCGAAAAACACTTAGCGCCCTGCAGCTGATCAAACAAATCATCAATCCTGGGGAGGGGGTATTTATTCTTTATAGTTACCTTATTCAGCTGCCGATAATCAATACACATACGCAGCGACCCGTCTTTCTTACGCACAAATAATACCGGGGCTCCCCAAGGCGAAGTACTGGGTCTGATGAAGCCCTTGTCCAACAAATCTTTCAGCTGCTCCTTCAACTCCTTTAACTCTGCAGGCGCCATTCTATACGGAGGAATAGAGATAGGCTGAGTGTCTGGGAGTAAGTCAATAGAGAAGTCTATCTCCTGCTCTGGAGGAAGACCTGGAAGCTCGTCGGGAAAAATATCTGGAAACTCATTAATCACGGGGACTGACTGAAGTGTCGGCGTCTCGGCGTCCAAGTCTTGCACCCGAACCAGATGATAGATATAACCCTTTCTGATCATTTTCTTTGCCTTAAGGTATGAAATAAACTTACCTTTCGGCGATGCTGTATTACCAGCCCAATTTATAACTAGCTCCCCGGGAAACTGGAAGCGAACTACCTTATTCTGGCAGTCAACATTAGCGTAACAGGAAGCTAGCCAATCCATACCCATAATAACATCAAATTCAGTCATATCTAACTCTACCAGATCTGCCTTAGTGTCACGGTCACAAACGATCACAGAACAGTCTTTATAAACCTGTTTCGCTACAACAAAATCCCCTATCGGCGTGGCTACCTCAAATGGCTCTATAGGTTCAGACATAATACCAATTTTACCGGCAACAAGGGGTGAAATATATGATAAAGTCGAACCTGGATCAATTAATGCATACACAGACCGAGAGAAGACCAATAAAGTACCTGTAACGACATTAGGAGATGCCTCCTGATCCTGGCGGCTGGCCAAAGCATAAATGCGGTTCGAAGGACCGCTAATTCCAGAAGCTCCACCACGGCCTCTGCCGCGACCTGCTGGTGCTGGAAAACCCTGCCCCGTAGGGCGCATAGCCACTGACGACGATGAAGACCCAGCGGCTGATCCGGTAGGCTGCGCTGCACCACCCGAACTACCCTTATATGGGCAATCTCTCACAGAATGGCCCTGACGGCCATAAGAAAAGCATGCACCGGTGGCTCTGTAGCACTCTCCCGTATGGTATCTGCCGCAAAAAGAACACTGAACCCTGGGTGGCCTCATCTGACCAGAACCCCTATCTGTCCGCGAACCTGAAGCCCTGGAGCTCTGGCCTGCTCCTGAATACCCTGGGCTATCGAACCTGCGACCTGTAGGCTGGGGAGGCGCGCTCTGCGCTGGCTGAGATGAAAATCTGCTAGGCTGCTGCGGCTGTTGGGGCTGTCTGCCCCGAAAATCTCCAGATGACCTGACCCTCTTGGGCTGTCTCCGAACCTGGCCCCTGTCAGGCTAGTGTCCTCCTCTGCCCCAATCCTCCATACCCTGGGCATGGGCCTGGATACGGGCAATGTCCATACCGGGCTGAGCAGCCAACACTAAGCAGCTATCAACAAAATACCGATCCAGCCCCATAATATATCTGTGCATCCGGTCCGCCATAGTATCCATCACAGTAGGTGTATATCGGGCCAAGGAATCAAACTCCAAACTGTAGTCCCGGATACTGCGACCCTTCTGCCTCAATAATAAGAATCTATCAGATCTGGCTCGTCGCAACTCTGGGGGCAGAAAATGTCCAAGAAATGCCTGAGAAAAATCGCCCCAAGCTGCTGGAGGAGCGCCGTCCCCCCTGGATAGCCCCCATGACTCGTACCAGTTTGCCGCCACATCATATAACCGGTACGAAGCTAACGCGACTGACTCTGTCTCGGAAGCATTAATCAAATCTAGAGTGTGTCGCATCTTCCTGATAAACTCCTCAGGATCCTCCTCGGGCTTTGTCCCGAAGAACTCTGGAGGGTTACAAGTCAAAAACTCACGGGCTCTCGAACTATCACGCCTGACTGCCCGGTCACCTCCCAGTCCATGCCCCTGAACCTGCCCTGCCACAAGTCTCGTCAGCAGCTGGACTGCCTCCCTCATAGACTGATCCTCAGTGCCTGGCCGTGGAGCTGGAGGCTCAGGTACTGGAACTAAGGGAGCTGGCGGTGGAGCCGCCCCCCGATCTGCGGCTGCGGCCGCCCTAATCTCCTCCACGAGTGGCGGTGTAGACGAACCCTCTGTCTGGGGCAAAGTGTTACACCCCGTAAGAGTCTGTGCTATTTTAATTAAGACAAGAAAAAAATGAGTTAAGAAAGTTCCTGGAAAGTTAATCGAGTTAGTAAGAATATCGTTATATATATATGGTTGCCTTAAGTATCCCGAGGTGACATCGTAACCTAAAGTATTTGAGATTATTAGTAATGTTATAGAAGATGGATAAAAGAAATGAATATATTTTTGCGATTGGAGTTTCGTCGAAGCTTCATAAGTTCTCCAGTTACGTTTAAGGTTATTGTGATTCTCCGGACCCTTCGAGATGTGTATGGATTGTTATGTATGTATATTACTATGCATATGCATGTATAAGAGGTTACACGAGGGTCGGAAGAGGATTAGAAGTTAAACGAATCTGAACGAAATGAATCCGAACAACTCCAGAAAAATCTCGGACCAGATTTTTAGCCCATATTGTCGGAGGCATATCTCCTAGTATATGAGGATTTTTAAGGTGTTTCAAAAGCCTAAAATTAAGTTCATCGAGTCTAGTTTCCAATGCAACAAACCGCTCGTCAAAAAGATATCTGGATAAGCAGATATGGACGATGCACGTTGGGCTGGCGGGGCAGAAAATGGTGACCCGATCCAACATTCACATTCGGCCCATGAGGCCCATTAACGTCATAAATATAAGGAAAAATTATGTGAGGGCTGTTCATTTTCAGATAATATCTTCCAAGAACATTAGAGAGAGAGAGAGAAAACTTCAAGGCTAAGGAAGCCATTTTGATCAAAATCCGAGCTCCGAATCCCGAAGCTCATGAAGAGAAAAACATTGTACGTTGCGTTGCCTTCAATTTGAGATACATATTGGTCTTGGGGGATGAAATTTTCGTGGTGGATCTTCTGATAAGGTATTTATAAAATTCCTTTTATGTTATTAAAGTTTTTATTTAGAGTTTTAACGAATTAGAACGGAGAAAACAACATTATAAACCCGTTTGTTGTTTTGTTGAAATTTATGGGTGAGGGGCTGTTTTAATTGAAATTGATGGACTGATTTGAATTAATATTTTGGTTGTGTTAATCATGGATTATGTGAGGAGAGTGAAGGAACTTAATGGTTATTAAGTTGTTGTAGGAAAACATACAACTTTGTTATGGTTTATGTAAAAATGGAGATGAAAGTATCAAGAGGAAAATTATGATTATTGTGGATGAATTTGGAAGATGGAAATGTATAATGAACTTGTATGTTGAAGGTTAGGAAAAATTGGAAAAGTAGTGGCTTAATGGAAAGTTTGAATGTTTGCATACCTTATGAATATTGTGTGAAAATGGTATGGATGCTTCCGACGTATGTTGTAATGATTTTGATGGATGATGAATATGAGAATAATAAGTTTGGGTTGGAAAATGATTTCGGGGCATTATCGGAAAATATATACCTTTGGTATAATTGTGTATATCATTGTATATCTATGATGCTAAAGGCCTTAAATGTGACTTATGATTGATGTTAATGAATTTGGAATGAAACAATGCATGTTAGAATGTTCGTCGTAACTTTTGACGTTTTTGATAGAATATAGAAAGTAGTGAACTTCGGGAAATTTTGTATAGGGTTTGGAACTTGATTGGGAGGTGATTGAATAATCTTGAATGAGTGAATGAATATAATAATGTGGGCATAAGTTTGGAATTGTGAAGTTGAATGAGAGTTGGCAACTTGTGTAGTAAGGTAGAACTTTGAAGCTAGAGTGATTAGATTATGATTTGTGTTGTTTGATGATGTGTGGGCTGTTGTTGTTGATGTATTTTGAGCCGAGCTAAGTCTCGGGGACGTTAGATTTATAGGGGAAGTGCTGCCGAAATTTCGGTAGACAAAAATGAAGTTAATGGCATTTTTAAGCCTAAGAATCTCAAATTGGTAACTTTGACCATTTGCAGATTTCGGACGAAACGGGATTTGATTTTAAGGAGAGCATAAGACGTCTATAAGGTATGTAAAGCTTCCCAATTCTTTATTTGGCATATCTTAGTGTGTTAGTTGAATATGAGACCTTCCGGAGCATTTCTGCTCCTCGAAACCCGATCCACAGGAAAGTTACTATTCATTCAATTCGATTGAAGCCTAAAGGCTCCCTTTTGGCTAGAATGCCATTATTCGTCCGAAACCTATCGAAATGTGGTCGGGTAACCTAGAAATGATTATGTATGACCCTTGGCATATTACTGCTCGTAAAAATATGTTCGCCACCTCACTTCGACTCGAGGTGGGTCCGCTACCCCAAAATGCCCGATTTGCCCTTCGGGCCATCTTTGAGAATAGAGTTGAACGTACCACTTCTGATCTTTGGAACATCCTTCCACGGGGTATGTTTGGACTATTCTATGCACTAATCCAGGTTTTGAACTATATGGACCATTTTGGAATCGTTTTGCAAAATGAAACCTTATGTCGACTAAGTATTCGACTATTTTGTAATAGGATATGATTTATGAGTTTACTTTGTTTTGAAACACTATTTTGAAATACGATTTGCATTTGTTTGCTCACGACTCCGCTCGTGCCTTATTATGACTTCGTTCACCGGTTCCCGGGCCGGTTATGATTCGTGCGCCTTATGATAATTCAGCCGTATGCTGTGTTGCGGTTCCCGAGGCTTCGCCATAGGGCCGGGTTCCGTTTGGAGTTATGCTGTGATATGGCTGGTGATGCGATACGCTCACCTATGTTTGTGTTTGTGTTCGGGGATGTACGGAGATTTGAAACCTTCTGGTGTTATGCTGTGTGTGGCGCCAGCGTCGGAGTGGCGACCACGTTCTTGAGCGTTTGCATGATTTCGTCTGCATTATGTATAGGTATATGATTTTGATACGGATTTTGACATACCGATTTGTACTCTGCTTTGTATCTGATTTTCTTTCAGTTTTGGCTCATATTTCTGTACTCCGTGCTTTACATACTCAGTACATATTTCGTACTGACCCCCTTTCTTCGGGGGCTGCGTTTCATGCCCGCAGGTACAGTTATTGGTGATCCTCCACTGTAGGCTTCACTTTCTGCTGTCTCGGAGCACTCCCTTTGATCCGGAGTCCACCTTTGGTATATATACCTGCTGCTATGGATATGTCTTTGTACATTTGACTATTTGGGTACGGCGGGGCCCTGTCTCGCCATATGTCTTTGTTTTGAGTTCGTAGAGGCCTGTAGTCATATATGTGGGGCGAGGGTCCTATGTATGTTTGTTCGATTTTATTTTTTTGGTCTTAAAGCGGTCCGTTTGTTATGGTGGCCCTAAATGGCCCTTATGCTTATGTTTGCACTTTTGGCCGGCGATGTCTATTCCGCCGCTCAGTTTGGATCCGATATAACATTTTGATTTGGCGACCGCTTAAGACATATTTTGATACAACCTATGTTTGATATGACTTTTATGAAATTCTGAAATAAGTTTGGATTTGGCAATGAATATGTGCGGTTTGGTCTGGGTACCCAAGTAGGGTGCCAGTCGCGGCCCACGGGGCTGGGTCGTGACAAAAGTGGTATCAGAGCAGTTTGTCCTCGGAATGTCTACAGGCCGTGTCTAGTAGAGTCTTGTTTATCAATGTGTTGTGCACCACATCTATAAACAGGAAGCTACAGGGCATCTAGGATGTTACCCTTCTTTGAATCTTAGATCATGCGATAGAGCCAGCTGTAGGATATGAATTCCTTTCGACCAACTTTTAATTTCAGCCAAAGGACGGCATCGACAGAAGGCAATGGCTGATGATATTGGAGGCCGCACAGTACTCAGGTAAGCAATAATATGAAAGCTGTGTGTCGGAGAAGTTGTTTGAAGTGTGGTAGAAATATAAGGTTGAAGATTGAACAGAAAAGTGAACAGGAAGGAGCCTCCGATGTTGTTCGAGTTGGGCATGTGAGGTAAGCCTCGACATCTGTATAATTTTATCTGTAATTGTTAGCCCCGTGTGGCTACGAGACGACATGATATGATGTATATATATGCGTATATGTGTTGGCCCTGTGAGGCATGGTTGGTATTTCTTGTGTACAGGTTTCGGATAGTAAGAAATACAGAGGAACCTCTGCCCAAATTTTTTTTTCCAGAGATATGGAAGTAAATATATATAAAGTAAGTACAAACAGGTTCCGCGATACTTGTCGGAATTTAGTTTTCTTCTGTCGGTGGTTGGAGAGCACCTTATGGTGATATTTTATCAGATTTCACCGACTATTTGGAGACGGAATTCGTGGGACGAAGACTTAAATCTGTGGCCTGTCTATAATTGTATGTATATGTGTATGAAAGTGAATATTGGAGATTCAGAAAGGCAATATGGTAATTGTGCAACTTAGCCGGGGGTGGGACCCGCTACAAAAATTTTCCGAAAATTTGCTAAGACCCCGATTTGCCCTAAAATTATGTGACAAAGGTCCTGCAGGGCAATTGACGAAATTATATCAGCCCTAACGCGTCAAAATGCATGAAAGTTTCGGGGTTAAGCGTGCTCAAGCCAGAGCAATTCTGGGATGGGTGACCCCCCTGGGAAGTAATGTAAAATTTTGCACAAGAGTAAGTATGATAGATATAAATGGAAATTTGGGGTAACCAAAAGGAAAATAGAATGTGTGGAGTAATTTAGTGCCCTTACAGGAGTCACGCAGAACGAGGCGGACTAAATGGGCAAAAAGAAAAGGTGCAACACCGCTCGCGAAATTGAGCGGATTTGAATAACAGTCAGAGACGTTCGCCAGTAAGATACTAGTAAATATATCTGTATGTGTGTATGTGTGTGTGTATGATTTTCGTTTGGTGCCCATATGGATCAAGAGCCGAGTCCCGGCAACTAAGGTTGTGATAGATGAAGAATAGTAGGAAAGGTGAAAAATAAGAAGTGTGAATAAGGGGAAATCTCTGAAAGAGTCGATAAGCGACACGCAAGACGATTTATATGATAACTTGGCAAACAAGTTCACCAATAAGGAATTTTTTTTTAAAAAAAATCACTGGAGCCTTTATAGGAGTGATCTGACTCTAATTCGGATTCTATCTGTTATACTTCTGCACTTCCGATTCTGATAAGGCTCTGCCTATTACGCCTCTGTACGTCTGATCTTGATCACGCGTCTGTCTGATACATCTCCATATGTTTGATTTTAATTACGACTCTGTCTGATACATTTCTGTCTGTCTGACTTTGATCACGACTCTGTATGATACATTTCTGTACATTTGATTCTGATTTCGAATCTGTCCGATATGATCTTGTATGTCTGACTCCGATCTCAGATTTGTCTGATATACTTCCGTACCTCTGATGTTGACTATGAATCCGTCCGATATGCTTCTACGCGTCCGGTCCTAGTTCTGAATCTGTTTGGTATGAGGTGTCTGGTATGAAGTGGGATTACGATAATGTGGTACGAAACTCAGAAGTGTACCGAGAAGTGACGATTACTTATAATGTCTGAAAAGCATTCGTCTGCTACGAGAATATAGTTTATGGTCCGATAATTATGTGGGGTATGAGAAAATACATTATGAAGGCATTTGAATCAGTGATGTGAAGAATTACCCCATCATGCTGGTAAAGAAGCCATGTCGGAAAGTCCACGAAGGACGATTATGAAAGGAACCCTCCCGAAATGGTATGACGCCCCATGAGGTCAATTTAACATTCGAGGACGAATGTTTTAAAGAGGGGGAGGATGTTACACCCCGTAAGAGTCTGTGCTATTTTAATTAAGACAAGAAAAAAATGAGTTAAGAAAGTTCCTGGAAAGTTAATCGAGTTAGTAAGAATATCGTTATATATATATGGTTGCCTTAAGTATCCCGAGGTGACATCGTAACCTAAAGTATTTGAGATTATTAGTAATGTTATAGAAGATGGATAAAAGAAATGAATATATTTTTGCGATTGGAGTTTCGTCGAAGCTTCATAAGTTCTCCAGTTACGTTTAAGGTTATTGTGATTCTCCGGACCCTTCGAGATGTGTATGGATTGTTATGTATGTATATGACTATATATATGCATGTATAAGAGGTTACACGAGGGTCGGAAGAGGATTAGAAGTTA
Organism: Lycium barbarum; assembly: GCF_019175385.1. Classification (NCBI taxonomy): domain Eukaryota; kingdom Viridiplantae; phylum Streptophyta; class Magnoliopsida; order Solanales; family Solanaceae; genus Lycium; species Lycium barbarum. The sequence goes on along the minus strand of NC_083341.1, from coordinate 50,838,964 downwards.
AACGAATCTGAACGAAATGAATCCGAACAACTCCAGAAAAATCTCGGACCAGATTTTTAGCCCATATTGTTGGAGGCATATCTCCTAGTATATGAGGAGTTTTAAGGTGTTTCAAAAGCCTAAAATTAAGTTCATCGAGTCTAGTTTCCAATGCAACCAATCGCTCGTCAAAAAGATATCTGGATAAGCAGATATGGACGATGCATGTTGGGCTGGCGGGGCAGAAAATGGTGACCCGATCCAACATTCACATTCGGCCCATGAGGCCCATTAACGTCATAAATATAAGGAAAAATTATGTGAGGGCTGATCATTTTCAGATAATATCTTCCAAGAACATTAGAGAGAGAGAGAGAAAACTTCAAGGCTAAGGAAGCCATTTTGATCAAAATCCGAGCTCCGAATCCCGAAGCTCATGAAGAGAAAAACATTGTACGTTGCGTTGCCTTCAATTTGAGATACATATTGGTCTTGGGGGATGAAATTTTCGTGGTGGATCTTCTGATAAGGTATTTATAAAATTCCTTTTATGTTATTAAAGTTTTTATTTAGAGTTTTAACGAATTAGAACGGAGAAAACAACATTATAAACCCGTTTGTTGTTTTGTTGAAATTTATGGGTGAGGGGCTGTTTTAATTGAAATTGATGGACTGATTTGAATTAATATTTTGGTTGTGTTAATCATGGATTATGTGAGGAGAGTGAAGGAACTTAATGGTTATTAAGTTGTTGTAGGAAAACATACAACTTTGTTATGGTTTATGTAAAAATGGAGATGAAAGTATCAAGAGGAAAATTATGATTATTGTGGATGAATTTGGAAGATGGAAATGTATAATGAACTTGTATGTTGAAGGTTAGGAAAAATTGGAAAAGTAGTGGCTTAATGGAAAGTTTGAATGTTTGCATACCTTATGAATATTGTGTGAAAATGGTATGGATGCTTCCGACGTATGTTGTAATGATTTTGATGGATGATGAATATGAGAATAATAAGTTTGGGTTGGAAAATGATTTCGGGGCATTATCGGAAAATATATACCTTTGGTATAATTGTGTATATCATTGTATATCTATGATGCTAAAGGCCTTAAATGTGACTTATGATTGATGTTAATGAATTTGGAATGAAACAATGCAAGTTAGAATGTTCGTCGTAACTTTTGACGTTTTTGATAGAATATAGAAAGTAGTGAACTTCGGGAAATTTTGTATAGGGTTTGGAACTTGATTGGGAGGTGATTGAATAATCTTGAATGAGTGAATGAATATAATAATGTGGGCATAAGTTTGGAATTGTGAAGTTGAATGAGAGTTGGCAACTTGTGTAGTAAGGTAGAACTTTGAAGCTAGAGTGATTAGATTATGATTTGTGTTGTTTGATGATGTGTGGGCTGTTGTTGTTGATGTATTTTGAGCCGAGCTAAGTCTCGGGGACGTTAGATTTATAGGGGAAGTGCTGCCGAAATTTCGGTAGACAAAAATGAAGTTAATGGCATTTTTAAGCCTAAGAATCTCAAATTGGTAACTTTGACCATTTGCAGATTTCGGACGAAACGGGATTTGATTTTAAGGAGAGCATAAGACGTCTATAAGGTATGTAAAGCTTCCCAATTCTTTATTTGGCATATCTTAGTGTGTTAGTTGAATATGAGACCTTCCGGAGCATTTCTGCTCCTCGAAACCCGATCCACAGGAAAGTTACTATTCATTCAATTCGATTGAAGCCTAAAGGCTCCCTTTTGGCTAGAATGCCATTATTCGTCCGAAACCTATCGAAATGTGGTCGGGTAACCTAGAAATGATTATGTATGACCCTTGGCATATTACTGCTCGTAAAAATATGTTCGCCACCTCACTTCGACTCGAGGTGGGTCCGCTACCCCAAAATGCCCGATTTGCCCTTCGGGCCATCTTTGAGAATAGAGTTGAACGTACCACTTCTGATCTTTGGAACATCCTTCCACGGGGTATGTTTGGACTATTCTATGCACTAATCCAGGTTTTGAACTATATGGACCATTTTGGAATCGTTTTGCAAAATGAAACCTTATGTCGACTAAGTATTCGACTATTTTGTAATAGGATATGATTTATGAGTTTACTTTGTTTTGAAACACTATTTTGAAATACGATTTGCATTTGTTTGCTCACGACTCCGCTCGTGCCTTATTATGACTTCGTTCACCGGTTCCCGGGCCGGTTATGATTCGTGCGCCTTATGATAATTCAGCCGTATGCTGTGTTGCGGTTCCCGAGGCTTCGCCATAGGGCCGGGTTCCGTTTGGAGTTATGCTGTGATATGGCTGGTGATGCGATACGCTCACCTATGTTTGTGTTTGTGTTCGGGGATGTACGGAGATTTGAAACCTTCTGGTGTTATGCTGTGTGTGGCGCCAGCGTCGGAGTGGCGACCACGTTCTTGAGCGTTTGCATGATTTCGTCTGCATTATGTATAGGTATATGATTTTGATACGGATTTTGACATACCGATTTGTACTCTGCTTTGTATCTGATTTGCTTTCAGTTTTGGCTCATATTTCTGTACTCCGTGCTTTACATACTCAGTACATATTTCGTACTGACCCCCTTTCTTCGGGGGCTGCGTTTCATGCCCGCAGGTACAGTTATTGGTGATCCTCCACTGTAGGCTTCACTTTCTGCTGTCTCGGAGCACTCCCTTTGATCCGGAGTCCACCTTTGGTATATATACCTGCTGCTATGGATATGTCTTTGTACATTTGACTATTTGGGTACGGCGGGGCCCTGTCTCGCCATATGTCTTTGTTTTGAGTTCGTAGAGGCCTGTAGTCATATATGTGGGGCGAGGGTCCTATGTATGTTTGTTCGATTTTGTTTTTTTGGTCTTAAAGCGGTCCGTTTGTTATGGTGGCCCTAAATGGCCCTTATGCTTATGTTTGCACTTTTGGCCGGCGATGTCTATTCCGCCGCTCAGTTTGGATCCGATATAACATTTTGATTTGGCGACCGCTTAAGACATATTTTGATACAACCTATGTTTGATATGACTTTTATGAAATTCTGAAATAAGTTTGGATTTGGCAATGAATATGTGCGGTTTGGTCTGGGTACCCAAGTAGGGTGCCAGTCGCGGCCCACGGGGCTGGGTCGTGACACAAAGTCCCCGGAGCAATATGTGCCTGGGCCCTGGTAATCCTCTGGACCCGGCTAGTCTCTCCCAAGGCTGCTGACTTGGCCTTTTGGGCCGCGGTTGCCTTTTTTGGAGGCATATCTGCAAATATAGCCACTCGTTAGGGAGGGGTCATCCTGATAACACAGCTCTATCGCACGATCTAAGACAGAAAGAAGGGTAGTATCCTAAATGCCCTGTAGCCTCCTGTTTATAGGCGTGGTGCACAACACACCGATAAACAAGACTCTACTAGACACGGTCTGTGGACATTCCGAGGACGAACTGCTCTGATACCACTTTTGTCACAACCCAACTCCGTGGGCCGCGACCAGTGCCCTAGCTGGGCACCTATACGTACCCGATACCCAATTTAGCATATTATCAAAATAATGTAATATAATGGCAACATTAGTGGATGCTACAGAATTTAGCAGAAAAGCAGACTTGGCACACAGAAGCCGATAAGGCTGTCATAAAACCAAAACATCCCAAACATATGTACAGAACCCACACAGATGTATCCACAGACCTCTACAGAACATATCATATTCATAAGACGGGACAGGGCCCCGTCATACCCAGAACAATATACATATCCAGATAACAGTGACAGACTGTACCAAAAGATGGGCTCTGAAGAAGAGAGCGCCCCAAAATAGCAGAAACGGGATCCTAAACGTGTGGATCAGCAAACCTGTCGTCTGTACCTGCGCGGCATGAAAACGCAGCCCCCGAAGAAAGGGGGTCAGTACGAAATATGTACTGAATATGTAAAGCGGAATCACAGAAGTCAAATCATAATGGTTACAGAAAATGAGTACAGAATCCAGAGTGTCAAATGCATATTTCCAAAACAGACAGAATGCGTACAGAAACATATGTCATATCATATCATATCCGGTCCCTGCCACGAGACTCGGCAGACAGAATGTGGCCACCCTCCCGACGCTGGTGCCACTATATAGAGGAATCAGAAAAAGGGGCGTGGCCCCGTATCATATAATGTCATATCAAAATGGCCATAACAGATCAGAACAGAATAGGCGGACATGGCACATCATACTCCACAGACCCATGTACGCGTATACCTGCCCCTTCACATCGGGATGCGGCGAACAATGCAGAGAATTACGCTTGACAACATATCCTGGCCCGGGCTCAGTGTGGGAAACATTGGGACATCCACGAATGGAGTAGTGAGAGACTAATGCAATTTAAAAATATAATAAATTATTTCAAAGACTCGATGAAGCGTATCAAAGGCAAACAAATCCAATGGGGTCGGACGGAATCATAATAAATGTATTTCGGATATCATAATAAATTACAGAAGTATAACTTTCCCGAAGTCATTTCGAGTGTCAAAATAATTTATAATATTTAACAGAATATTTAAAATAATATTCGTTAAGCGATTAGTAGGGTAATTAAAACATTCCTTTCAAAAATCGCTTAAAAAGGAAGCTTTAACACATTAGGGGCAAAAACGTAAATAGTGGGCCCGCCTCAGAACAAATAAGGTGGCGGGCTCAAATTGTGCCCTCTAAACATATAATATCATCTACGAAGGTTATACAAACATCCTATGACTTTCTGAGTAACTTAGAGCACAATTGCATAATTTCAGAAAAAGCGTATCAAAATGGTTCAATTCTACTGAAGGAAAAACTGAAATTTTGTCTTGCGGATTCCGAGGGCCAAGAGGTCCTTCGAGGCCCGGATCCGACCCTAATACACTAAGGGCATGCCAAGGGAAGAATTGGGTTTGCTTTACATACCTTTCACGCTCCTTAAGCCTTTCCAAACCCACTTCCCGTTTCGTCGAAAAACTGCAATTGGTCAAGTTTACCAATTGTAAGCTATGAATACCAAAGTTTCAACTTAATGCATATTTGGCTACCGAAATTTCGGCAGCACTTCCCCTATACATATAGCACCCCGAGAATTCAACTCGGCTAGAAATCATCAACAACAACCCAAACGACAACATCAATATCAACAATGAACATTAAAAACATAAATATCCTTCAACTAGTCATTTTTCTCACAAGTTGACATAATCTTCAATTCAACCCAACTTTCAACTAAGATCAATAATTTCACATTCAACAACAATCATGATCATCACCATATAGTTCTAGAAACATTTCATATCGTTTTCCTCAAGATATACACTCGATATACATAATATACAACTTTCCGCCAAAGTCATAACTTATGCAAAACATCAAATCTTTGGCATACAACTTCATAACAAGTTTCCAACTTCCAAATTCATCAATGATCATCACTATTAGCAACCAAACAACTTCATTTCCTTAATGTCGGAAAATCATACTAAAACGACATAAGTTTCTACATTCCAATTCAATACAAACTTATATCATTCTAACTTCATTTACATTACAAACATCACAACAACACTTTAACACACTAAACAACTCAATTCCTTTCTATCCCAAACCATATACACCCTACGGTCATATGCCTATTTTTTCCAATATCAACTAAATTCATCCAACTTTCAATTCCCATATGCATTTCATCACAATCACAACTAGAATATAACATAAATTCAACACATTGTGGATATACAATTGTGCATACCCACGGCTACACACCTACAACACACACCCACTTTGCAAACTTCCATTTTTCCATACAATCAACACATTTCTATATACTACAACACAATCAAAACTTCATAACACAATAAAAAGGTAGAAATTCTTACCTTTTCTTCAAGTCTTCTTCACTTGGAGATGTGATGACTTTGGTGATTCTAATGCTCCCCACTCTAATCCAACTATACCAAGTTACAAAGGAACCTTAACTTAGTAGGAAAACCACAAAAGAAAAATTTTAGGAGCAAGATTTTTGGTGGTGAATTTTTGCACCTCAAATCCGAAATGGTCTTCTTTTTTTGCTCTTGTTTTGCTCTTCTTTCTCTTCTAAGTCTCTTGAACCTTCTAAGGGATATTGATCCCTTTATAATTAATTAGCACATGGAAATACTCATTAAAGCCATGGGTTGGGCCTCACTTGGCCGGCCACCCCTTAAACATTGGGCCTAAATGTTTATTTTATTTTTTTGGGGCCTAGCCCACTGACCTTTCGACCTTAAAACGTTCATAACTCCTTGTACCGACGTCACCTGGGAACCCACGACCTATGGATGGAAAGCTAATTCAATTATCTACAACTTCTATTTCAAGGTATTTTCGAAATTCCAAACTTATAATACAGTTTTTGCCCCCCAAAGTCAGGTCACCCGAAAACGTTTTCTTAAAAATATTTATTTGGAGGGTTTCCACTTTGATTTGGTCCAAGGGTACTTCATGAGTTGTGTTTAACTTTACATATGTGATTCATATGAGTTTTCAGATGTTCCAAAAAAAATCTCGGTGTGTGGGCCCCACCCCAGCAGATACTCCGAGGTTCAAAAATACGGGATATAACATCCTCCCCCCCCTTTAGAACATTCGTCCTCGAATGTTAAATTAATCTTATAGGGTCTGAAAATGCTTCGGGGGAGTTTCTTTTTATGGTCAGCACATATGTTACACATTCATTATTGAATATAATTAAGCAAGGATTTTAGATTACCTGTGGGCATAGGGAACAAATGAGGATATTTCTTCTTTATTTCCTCTTCGGCCTCCCATGTCATTTCCTCCCTATTATCGTTCCGCCACAGTACCTTAACAGAGGCTACATCTTTATTCCGAAGCCTATTTACCTGACGATCCAAAATAGATACAGGCTGCTCCTCGTACGATAGTTGCTCCGTCACCTGAATATCATCAGCAGGAAATATTCTAGAAGGGTCACCGACGCATTTACGAAGCATAGAGACGTGAAATACCGGATGTACCGCTTCCAAATCAGATGGCAAATCTAGCTCATAGGCGACATTTCCAGCTTTCCGAACAATCTGATAAGGCCCAATATAACGCGGACTGAGCTTACCCTTTCTGCCGAACCGCATCACGCCTTTCATAGGCGATGCCTTCAGAAATACCCAATCGCCTACCTGAAACTCCAACGGTCGACGCCGTTTATCCGCGTATGATTTCTGTCGACTCTGGGCTGCCAACAGTCGCTCTCGAATAAGTTTCACCTTGTCCACGGCCTGCTGGACCATATCTGGGCCAATCAACTCTGTCTCGCCAATATCAAACCAGCCGATCGGCGATCTGCACTTCCTGCCATATAAAGCCTCGTACGGAGCCATCTGGATGCTGGAATGGTAACTGTTATTATATGCAAACTCAATCAACGGCAGGTGATCATCCCAGCTGCCTCTGAAATCAATAACGCAGGCCCGCAACATATCCCCCAGCGTCTGTATAGTGCGCTCGGCCTGCCCGTCGCTCTGAGGATGAAATGCGGTGCTCAGACTCACCTGAGTCCCTAGTCCCTCCTGAAAAGATCTCCAGAAATGCGCCGTAAACTGGGTGCCTCTGTCAGAAATAATAGATATAGGAACTCCGTGAAGCTTCACAATCTCCTTAATATAGAGCCTGGCATAATCCTTGGCGGAATAGGTAGTCCTGACGGGAAGAAAATGGGCTGATTTCGTCAGCCTATCAACGACGACCCAGATGGAATCATACTTCCGTAGAGTGCGAGGCAAACCTGTAATGAAATCCATATTAATAACCTCCCACTTCCAAGTCGGGATTTCCATCTCCTGCAACAGTCCACCCGGCTTCTGATGCTCAATCTTGACCTGCTGACAATTAGGGCACTGGGCGACGAACTCTGCAACATCCTGCTTCATACCGTCCCACCAGTATAAGCATCGGAGATCATGGTACATCTTCGTAGACCCAGGATGGACCGAGTAGCGAGCATAATGTGCCTCGCTCATGACCTGCTGCCGAAGGCCTGCAATATCAGGTACACACAACCTGCCTCTGTATAACATAGTGCCGTCCGGTGAAAACTCGAACGAAGTCCTCTCCTTATCATAGGTTGTGTCCCTGTACCGAGCTAAGACAGGATCCTCGAACTGATGCCGCTTAATATCGTCCCTGATGGATGACTCAGAAACCCCTCTAACAGAGATCTGGGTATCTCCAGAATCGGCCAGACGAACCCCGAGACTAGCCAACTGCTGAACATCACGGGCTCTCTCTCTCCTGTCTGGCTGTAAATCGGCTAAACTGCCCATAGACTTCCGACTGAGCGCGTCTGCAACAACATTAGCCTTGCCCGGATGATACAGAATATCTACATCATAATGTTTTAGAAGCTCCAGCCACCTCCGCTGCCGCAAATTAAGCTCTCTCTGTCTGAAAATATACTGGAGACTCTTATGATCAGTATAGATATCCACATGAACGGCATATAAATAGTGTCTCCATATCTTCAGAGCATGAATCACCGCTGCGAGCTCCAGATCGTGGGTAGGATAATTCTTCTCATGCTTTTTGAGCTGCCGGGAAGCATACGCTATAACTCTGCCGTGCTGCATCAATACACAGCCTAACCCCATACCAGAAGCGTCACAATAAATAACATACCCGTCCGGTCCCTCTGGAAGAGTCAGAACTGGGGCTGTAGTCAGCTTCTCCGTCAGCAACTGGAAGCTCCGTTCACAAGCGTCAGACCACTGGAACTTAGCTCCCTTCTGAGTCAGCCTTGTCAAAGGCGCTGAAATCAAAGCAAACTTCTCCACAAACCTCCTGTAATAACCTGCTAACCCCAGAAAACTGCGTACCTCTGTGGGCGTCGTAGGTCTGGGCCAATTCTTCACGGCCTCAATCTTCTGTGTGTCCACCCGGACACCATCAGCTGCAATAACATGCCCCAAGAAAGCCACTGAAGACAGCCAGAACTCACACTTAGAAAATTTCGCATATAACTTCTGATGCCGGAGTACCCCTAATACCGATCTCAGGTGATCTGCGTGCTCTGCCTCCGACCAAGAATAAACCAGGATATCATCAATGAATACAATCACGAACATATCCAAGAATGGCCTGAATACCCGGTTCATTAAATCCATGAATACTGCGGGGGCATTAGTAAGCCCAAAAGACATAACCCTAAACTCATAATGCCCATATCGGGTCCGGAAAGCTGTCTTAGGGATATCGGCCTCTCGTACTCGCACCTGGTGGTAACCGGATCGAAGATCTACCTTCGAAAAACACTTAGCGCCCTGCAGCTGATCAAACAAATCATCAATCCTGGGGAGGGGGTATTTATTCTTTATAGTTACCTTATTCAGCTGCCGATAATCAATACACATACGCAGCGACCCGTCTTTCTTACGCACAAATAATACCGGGGCTCCCCAAGGCGAAGTACTGGGTCTGATGAAGCCCTTGTCCAACAAATCTTTCAGCTGCTCCTTCAACTCCTTTAACTCTGCAGGCGCCATTCTATACGGAGGAATAGAGATAGGCTGAGTGTCTGGGAGTAAGTCAATAGAGAAGTCTATCTCCCGCTCTGGAGGAAGACCTGGAAGCTCGTCGGGAAAAACATCTGGAAACTCATTAATCACGGGGACTGACTGAAGTGTCGGCGTCTCGGCGTCCAAGTCTTGCACCCGAACCAGATGATAGATATAACCCTTTCTGATCATTTTCTTTGCCTTAAGGTATGAAATAAACTTACCTTTCGGCGATGCTGTATTACCAGCCCAAATTATAACTAGCTCCCCGGGAAACTGGAAGCGAACTACCTTATTCTGGCAGTCAACATTAGCGTAACAGGAAGCTAGCCAATCCATACCCATAATAACATCAAATTCAGTCATATCTAACTCTACCAGATCTGCCTTAGTGTCACGGTCACAAACGATCACAGAACAGTCTTTATAAACCTGTTTCGCTACAACAAAATCCCCTATCGGCGTGGCTACCTCAAATGGCTCTATAGGTTCAGACATAATACCAATTTTACCGGCAACAAGGGGTGAAATATATGATAAAGTCGAACCTGGATCAATTAATGCATACACAGACCGAGAGAAGACCAATAAAGTACCTGTAACGACATTAGGAGATGCCTCCTGATCCTGGCGGCTGGCCAAAGCATAAATGCGGTTCGAAGGACCGCTAATACCAGAAGCTCCACCACGGCCTCTGCCGCGACCTGCTGGTATTGGAAAACCCTGCCCCGTAGGGCGCATAGCCACTGACGACGATGAAGACCCAGCGGCTGATCTGGTAGGCTGCGCTGCACCACCCGAACTACCCTTATACGGGCAATCTCTCACAGAATGGCCCTGACGGCCATAAGAAAAGCATGCACCGGTGGCTCTGTAGCACTCTCCCGTATTGTATCTGCCGCAAAAAGAACACTGAACCCTGGGTGGCCTCATCTGACCAGAACCCCTATCTGTCCGCGAACCTGAAGCCCTGGACCTCTGGCCTGCTCCTGAATACCCTGGGCTATCGAACCTGCGACCTGTAGGCTGGGGAGGCGCGCTCTGCGCTGGCTGAGATGAAAATCTGCTAGGCTGCTGCGGCTGTTGGGGCTGTCTGCCCCGAAAATCTCCAGATGACCTGGCCCTCTTGGGCTGTCTCCGATCCTGGCCCCTGTCAGGCTGGTGTCCTCCTCTGCCCCGATCCTCCATACCCTGGGCATGGGCCTGGATACGGGCAATGTCCATATCGGGCTGAGCAGCCAACACTAAGCAGCTATCACCAAAATACCGATCCAGCCCCATAATATATCTGTGCATCCGGTCCGCCATAGTATCCATCACAGTAGGTGTATATCGGGCCAAGGAATCAAACTCCAAACTGTAGTCCCGGATACTGCGACCCTTCTGCCTCAATAATAAGAATCTATCAGATCTGGCTCGTCGCAACTCTGGGGGCAGAAAATGTCCAAGAAATGCCTGAGAAAAATCACCCCAAGCTGCTGGAGGAGCGCCGTCCCCCCTGGATAGCCCCCATGACTCGTACCAGTTTGCCGCCACATCATATAACCGGTACGAAGCTAACGCGACTGACTCTGTCTCGGAAGCATTAATCAAATCTAGAGTGTGTCGCATCTTCCTGATAAACTCCTCAGGATCCTCCTCGGGCTTTGTCCCGAAGAACTCTGGAGGGTTACAAGTCAAAAACTCACGGGCTCTCGAACTATCACGCCTGACTGCCCGGTCACCTCCCAGTCCATGCCCCTGAACCTGCCCTGCCACAAGTCTCGTCAGCAGCTGGACTGCCTCCCTCATAGACTGATCATCAGTGCCTGGCCGTGGAGCTGGAGGCTCAGGTACTGGAACTGCGGGAGCTGGCGGTGGAGCCGCCCCCCGATCTGCGGCTGCGGCCGCCCCAATCTCCTCCACGAGTGGCGGTGTAGACGAACCCTCTGTCTGGGGCAAAGTCCCCGGAGCAATATGTGCCTGGGCCCTGGTAATCCTCTGGACCCGGCTAGTCTCTCCCAAGGCTGCTGACTTGGCCTTTTGGGCCGCGGTTGCCTTTTTTGGAGGCATATCTGCAAATATAGCCACTCGTTAGGGAGGGGTCATCCTGATAACACAGCTCTATCGCACGATCTAAGACAGAAAGAAGGGTAGTATCCTAAATGCCCTGTAGCCTCCTGTTTATAGGCGTGGTGCACAACACACCGATAAACAAGACTCTACTAGACACGGTCTGTGGACATTCCGTGGGCCGCGACCAGTGCCCTAGCTGGGCACCTATACGTACCCGATACCCAATTTAGCATATTATCAAAATAATGTAATATAATGGCAACATTAGTGGATGCTACAGAATTTAGCAGAAAAGCAGACTTGGCACACAGAAGCCGATAAGGCTGTCATAAAACCAAAACATCCCAAACATATGTACAGAACCCACACAGATGTATCCACAGACCTCTACAGAACATATCATAATCATAAGACGGGACAGGGCCCCGTCATACCCAGAACAATATACATATCCAGATAACAGTGACAGACTGTACCAAAAGATGGGCTCTGAAGAAGAGAGCGCCCCAAAATAGCAGAAACGGGATCCTAAACGTGTGGATCAGCAAACCTGTCGTCTGTACCTGCGCGGCATGAAAACGCAGCCCCCGAAGAAAGGGGGTCAGTACGAAATATGTACTGAATATGTAAAGCGGAATCACAGAAGTCAAATCATAATGGTTACAGAAAATGAGTACAGAATCCAGAGTGTCAAATGCATATTTCCAAAACAGACAGAATGCGTACAGAAACATATGTCATATCATATCATATCCGGTCCCTGCCACGAGACTCGGCAGACAGAATGTGGCCACCCTCCCGACGCTGGTGCCACTATACAGAGGAATCAGAAAAAGGGGCGTGGCCCCGTATCATATAATGTCATATCAAAATGGCCATAACAGATCAGAACAGAATAGGCGGACATGGCACATCATACTCCACAGACCCATGTACGCGTATACCTGCCCCCTCACATCGGGATGCGGCGAACAATGCAGAGAATTACGCTTGACAACATATCCTGGCCCGGGCTCAGTGTGGGAAACATTGGGACATCCACGAATGGAGTAGTGAGAGACTAATGCAATTTAAAAATATAATAAATGTTTTCAAAGACTCGATGAAGCGTATCAAAGGCAAACAAATCCAATGGGGTCGGACGGAATCATAATAAATGTATTTCGGATATCATAATAAATTACAGAAGTATAACTTTCCCGAAGTCATTTCGAGTGTCAAAATAATTTATAATATTTAACAGAATATTTAAAATAATATTCGTTAAGCGATTAGTAGGGTAATTAAAACATTCCTTTCAAAAATCGCTTAAAAAGGAAGCTTTAACACATTAGGGGCAAAAACGTAAATAGTGGGCCCGCCTCAGAACAAATAAGGTGGCGGGCTCAAATTGTGCCCTCTAAACATATAATATCATCTACGAAGGTTATACAGACATCCTATGACTTTCTGAGTAACTTAGAGCACAATTGCATAATTTCAGAAAAAGCGTATCAAAATGGTTCAATTCTACTGAAGGAAAAACTGAAATTTTGTCTTGCGGATTCCGAGGGCCAAGAGGTCCTTCGAGGCCCGGATCCGACCCTAATACACTAAGGGCATGCCAAGGGAAGAATTGGGTTTGCTTTACATACCTTTCACGCTCCTTAAGCCTTTCCAAACGCACTTCCCGTTTCGTCGAAAAACTGCAATTGGTCAAGTTTACCAATTGTAAGCTATGAATACCAAAGTTTCAACTTAATGCATATTTGGCTACCGAAATTTCGGCAGCACTTCCGCTATACATATAGCACCCCGAGAATTCAACTCGGCTAGAAATCATCAACAACAACCCAAACGACAACATCAATATCAACAATGAACATTAAAAACATAAATATCCTTCAACTAGTCATTTTTCTCACAAGTTGACATAATCTTCAATTCAACCCAACTTTCAACTAAGATCAATAATTTCACATTCAACAACAATCAAGATCATCACCATATAGTTCTAGAAACATTTCATATCGTTTTCCTCAAGATATACACTCGATATACATAATATACAACTTTCCGCCAAAGTCATAACTTATGCAAAACATCAAATCTTTGGCATACAACTTCATAACAAGTTTCCAACTTCCAAATTCATCAATGATCATCACTATTAGCAACCAAACAACTTCATTTCCTTAATGTCGGAAAATCATACTAAAACGACATAAGTTTCTACATTCCAATTCAATACAAACTTATATCATTCTAACTTCATTTACATTACAAACATCACAACAACACTTTAACACACTAAACAATTCAATTCCTTTCTATCCCAAACCATATACACCCTACGGCCATATGCCTATTTTTTCCAATATCAACTAAATTCATCCAACTTTCAATTCCCATATGCATTTCATCACAATCACAACTAGAATATAACATAAATTCAACACATTGTGGATATACAATTGTGCATACCCACGGCTACACACCTACAACACACACCCACTTTGCAAACTTCCATTTTTCCATACAATCAACACATTTCTATATACTACAACACAATCAAAACTTCATAACACAATAAAAAGGTAGAAATTCTTACCTTTTCTTCAAGTCTTCTTCACTTGGAGATGTGATGACTTTGGTGATTCTAATGCTCCCCACTCCAATCCAACTATACCAAGTTACAAAGGAACCTTAACTTAGTAGGAAAACCACAAAAGAAAAATTTTAGGAGCAAGATTTTTGGTGGTGAATTTTTGCACCTCAAACCCGAAATGGTCTTCTTTTTTTGCTCTTGTTTTGCTCTTCTTTCTCTTCTAAGTCTCTTGAACCTTCTAAGGGATATTGATCCCTTTATAATTAATTAGCACATGGAAATACTCATTAAAGCCATGGGTTGGGCCTCACTTGGCCGGCCACCCCTTAAACATTGGGCCTAAATTTTTATTTTATTTTTTTGGGGCCTAGCACACTGACCTTTCGACCTTAAAACGTTCATAACTCCTTGTACCGACGTCACCTGGGAACCCACGACCTATGGATGGAAAGCTAATTCAATTATCTACAACTTCTATTTCAAGGTATTTTCGAAATTCCAAACTTATAATACAGTTTTTGCCCCCCAAAGTCAGGTCACCCGAAAACGTTTTCTTAAAAATATTCGTTTGGAGGGTTTCCACTTTGATTTGGTCCAAGGGTACTTCATGAGTTGTGTTTAACTTTATATATGTGATTCATATGAGTTTTCAGATGTTCCAAAAAAAATCTCGGTGTGTGGGCCCCACCCCAGCAGATACTCCGAGGTTCAAAAATACGGGATATAACACTTCCCAATTATGTAGAGACTATGATTTTTGGATCAACAACAAGCTTGGAATTTTTTTCTTTCTCTTTTCTCTTGGTCTCGGCCGAACCCCTATTTTGTGTGGTGTTCTTGAAATGATTTTTGATCTTGAAAATTACTAAGTATAAGTGATATATATCCACCTAAATGACCATGTGCATAGCACATGATCACTAAGGAAAGGGCTTGGGCCTTGTACATGGCCGGCCAATTCCCTTGGTTGGGCCTCAACTTTGGGTTGCATCTTTCCTTGGCCCATTTCATAAAATGCCCCGTTTTGTAATTCCCGAAACTAATTTCCGAAATTCCAAATCTACCCTCGGCCTTTCCCGATGTCTTGACATAAAGAATTCCATAACCAACATGGTCATATCCACTAAAATTAAATTATGTCCTTCTAACCCACAAGTTGTAATTATTTCTCGATTTCCAATTATACGAAAACACGGGACATAACAACACTTATGCTTATACTTAGGTGAGCCACGCAATTAACCTACATTTCCATTCATTCGTCATACTAATTCCATTGGACGACATCAGCATTATATCACAATTGGAATTTATGCCACATCAATGTACATGGGCCAACGTGGCCGACAAAATGATATACAAAACATAGGTCGACAAGGCCAGACATATCTAAACATATACACGTGACTACGAGCCTCTAAGAAGAGTATGACATAACACATGAGCGGGACAGGACCGCGCTATGCCCATAATCATATATGCAAAAGAATAAGTACCCAAAAGCTCTGGCTCCGAGGGGATGGAGCTCTGCTATGCGATCTCAGAATAAGCAGTTATGGATCAGGTCTGTATCCCTGTGCACCTGCGGGCATGACACAGCATCCACAACAAAGGGACGTCAGTACGAAGAATGTACTGAGTATGTAAAGCATGATCTACATCGATATATAAGAATAATGAATAACATATGAAATAACATAGGAGGGGAGACAATAATATCATCGTCATGGCATTTACTTGCCTTACATAAGGACATTCCATTTCTCATACGTATTAGTACACATACGTCATCATCCGTATCCCATAATAGTGCTCGTACCATACTTGTGATCGTATTCATATGCATGTCCTTATTCGTATTCATATACATAGTCTTATCACATTCATATTCATGTTATATACATAGTCATTTCATACACATAGCATTTACATAACATACCCGGCCTTGTAGGATCGGTGTTTCATACATAATTGGCCAACCAAGGCTCAAGGTTACTCATACCTGGCCCTACCAAGGCTTCAGGGTTATCCGTACCGTCTGCAGAGGTGTGCGCGCGTTTCATAATCGTATACATACTCTATGCATATTCATATACATATATTCTACCCGGCGTTATAAGCTCGGGGTTTCATTATAGCCCTTCATAGGCACAAATAGGTATAATAGCCCTTAGGCACCCTTAACATAATTATTAATATCATTATCGTTACCATCATCATCATTATTGTTACTTCTATATCATAGGCTTACTCGTCATATGAGGTGCGTAGTACAACCGTCGTACATATCAAGGATCGTGAGCTTATGAGCTCGGAATATCAATCATTTGGAGACACCATGCTCATATAGAGGAATTAGGAATTTTGCTAAGAACCATGCCTTATGAAAGAAGGGTTAGCCTTACATACCTTTTCGTCGCACTATTCTACACTTGCACGTCCCCTTCCAATGTTAGCGTTTCTACCTTCATTAATATCATAACAATGGCCATTAGTCATTCACATTATCCACTTTATCTAGATTTCTCAATTTGTTTCTAATCCAACCATGTTCAAGGTAATAACACCCAACTTCTTCCATTTGTCTAAAGTTCTAGTTCGTAATCTTAATACCATTTATAACATGTTCATATCACAACACAACAACATTCATGATTCAATTCAAACTATTCCTCAAAATGTCACTATTCATCATTCATAACCCATCTTACCATATTTTCTACAGTCCATGTATTTTAATTCTCCAATACCTTAAACATCATGTAAATATCATGAATCTTACCTTAGAAGTTGTAGGAACAAGCTTTAGTTGATAATACTCCACTTTGAGCAAAACCCTAGTTTTCCTCCATTTGGATTTCTTGACTTGGATGGTCGTTGATGGTTTCCTCACTCTTGATTCACTTGTTTTAATGTTATTGATAACTAAATATCCTTGAAAACTTGTATAGTAAATGTAGAGAGATGTTCTAGAGAGAAGGTGTGTAATGTGGAAATGAAATAAAACAAATCTTGGTCCTCTTATTTAATGAATTGCAAATCTGTGTTGAAGTGAACAGTGGTCGTAAATCATGGTTTACGGCCTGTATTGCAGTTTACGGACCGTCCCTCGTGGTCGTCTTTAACCTTAACAGAATCAGAAACTTGGGCTGCTTGCATGGTGATTTACGACCATGGTCTACGGGTCGTAAATCACTTTGCGATCCATATTCCAGGTCGTATTATACCATTTCCTCGACTGGCAGAAGGTTGAAGTCTTGCATGCCAATTTACGACTGCCAGTTTACGGACCGTATACCAATTTACGGTCCGTATTTGCACTTTACGACCACTGGGCAGATTTCAAATCTGCAACATTCCATATTTCTTAGGCTTCTCATACTAATCGTCCACATCCATTTGCATGCATTACTAGTTCATTTACTTGCGCTCCAATGGGAAATTTTTCGAGGTGCAACAATGTCCTTATTTTCCAAACCAGAGATTTATGATTCTGTAAGCTCTTATGACAACAACGACGGACATGTTTTTACAATGATAACGATGATGTCAAACATGAGAATATTTCCATGATGATTGTAATGATGATGATTTCATGTTTAAAAGTCCCAAGCTTATGAGTTCAATGTGAATGTGAGAATGTTGAGCTATTTCTTGATTTTCTTAATTTTATTCATTGATGATGATCTCATCTCATGTTATTCGTTCCCCTAAGGTGAGAAATGGCGATGATGATCATTCCATAATGTAATCGGAGGTACCGACCTTACGTCACTCATAGAGTCGTAGCTTTTGATGTGGCTCTCATGCATGCTTATGTTATATAAGATTACACCGTTTTTAACAAAACGGGCAGACACCACTACACTTGGCGTAGTGGGCGGCTATAGATAATGATAATAACACCATGTCTAACGGCATGGGCAGCCACCAATACACTGGGCGTAGTGGGAAGCTATCGATAATGATAATAACACTGTGTCTAACGGCACGGGCAGACACCATTACGCTGGGCGTAGTGGGCGGCTACAAATAATGATAACAACACCCTGTCTAAATGGCACAGGCAGACACCACTAGTGGGCGGCGAGCAATGGTTACCCTGGACGCGGGCTAATGATGATATTATGTTTGATATACATGAAAAGTGTTTTTTTAAAGCTAAGCATGCATGATATCCGTCTTACGAGGAAATAGAACACCCAGAAATGAATATGCAAGCTAATATGAGGCTAACCCAGGTCGCATATTTCCATATAGGTGCGGGAAAAGGACCATCGTTGGAATAAGGAATTCCTCCAGGTCACGTTTGAGGATAAATGTATGTAAGGTTTCACTATCGTTTTCCTTGGCACGAATCAATAGAACCCCCAACGTGCATTATGAATCCATTCGAGTTTATTCCAGATTTCCTACATTTTACGAAATATACATATTTTACGAAAAATACATATTTTATGAGAAATATATATATTTTATGAAAGATGCATATTTCTCCTAAAATCACTATTTTTACGGAATTTTTGATATTTTATGAAATTAAGTAAACGTCCCCAGCTAAGTCTTTCATTGACTCCTATTAAACCATCCATATATCCTTATGATGTTAATGTGAGTATTATCATTTGAGTCATTCCTTGTCCTCGACATGTGTCCCATAATAAATTCGGAGGTATAATGACCTTACGTCACTCCAAAAGGCCCTATGTCACTTCTTTGACTCCTCATGCATTTATCTATATATATATACCCACTATTTTACTCCACCGAGGTGTATATATATATATATATACACACACTATTTTACTCCACCAAGCCACGCCATAGTCGGCCAGGTACGGCACATAGATGTGAAACCACTTATCAGTTTGGTATTCACACCAAGTCCCATTAGGGCTAGGTACGTTATGATATAATGATGTTTTCCCTAACGCGGGTAACCCTGAACGCGGGGAAGATGATGATATGATGATGATGATATACATACCGAGTCCCGAAAGGGCCTGGTACGATTCACACCGACTCCCACTAGGGCCGAGTACGTTGTATATATTATATATTTATATATATGTATATGTTGCATAGGAAAAATGATTTTCTCATGCATAGAATATTGTATGGTGTCAGATTTCATAGGTTACCAGTTATCACTATTCTCCCATGTTTACTTTTATTTTTTACTGATGTCATTACTTCCCTGCCTTACATACTCAGTACTTTTATTCGTACTGATCGTCCCACTTCCTGGGGCGCTGCATTTTGTGCTGCAGGTCCTGACAGGCAGAGCAGAAGAACCCTCTCAGTAGGATCACCAATTTCAACGGGACATCAGCGAGTACCATTATATCAGGATTGCTTGTTGGGTATTTATTGAGTTTGCAGGTTATGCAAATGACAAATGTACATACTCCTAGAGGCTCATAGACAGTGTTGTGGGTATCGGAGTCATACATGATTTCATTATACTTATGATACACAGGTTATAGCATGGGCAGCTATATAATATTTTATGATGTTCAAGTTGTGGCCTTGTCGGCTATCTTAGGTATACAGTCGTTAACAAAGAGTTTATCTTATCCTTGTGTTGGGCCTTCCTGTGTACCGGTGCTCTTATATGTACATGCTAATGATTACGATTAGATTATTATATTAAGGTCATATTATGTCACGTCAGGTGGTACTCGGTTGTTGGGGTCGGGTGCCCGTCATGCCCATGGTCGGAGTGTGATGGCCAGCGGGTTCTTATTTAGATTCTCTAATTGTAATGGGTATTCGGGTTCTTCAACTTCTGTTCAGCGACATGGACAAGGTATGTTATGAGTGTGGAGAGCCGAGGCATTTCAGGATGAACTGTCCCTGACTCAGACAAAGTGGTCAGAGTACTCAGTATTAGACCCCCAGAGCTCCACCTTTATCTATTAGAAGGGGTAGATCTTATGGTAGAGGCAGTACACAGCCTGGGCAGGGTGGCTACACGTCTAGTAGAGGTGGTACCCAGCCTGGTAGAGGAGAATCCTGGACACGCCGAGGTTGACATCAGCACGATAGGGGCAGAGCACAGTCAGGTCATGGTGGTCGTGGAGCTTCGCAAACTGATGGCGGACGGGTTCACAATTATGATTTTCCTTGCAGGACATTGGCCGAGACTTCCGATACAACTATCACAGGTAGTATCTTTCTCTGTCACCAGGCGGCTTTAGTGATATTCGACTAGGATTCTACTTTCTCTTATGTGTCTACATATTTCTCTATAGGTTTGGATATGATTTGTGATCTACTTGATGTGCTTATTCATGTCTCTACTCTGGTCGAAGATTCTGTTGTAGCAGATCGAGTCTATCGATTTTGTACAGTTACGTTTATGGGTTATGGTACATGGGTAGACTTGGTGATTCTTGATATGGTAGATTTTGATGTTATCTTGGGTATGAGTTGGTTTTCTCCTTATCATACGATTTTGGATTGTCACGCCAAGACAGTTACACTAACTATGCCGGGTATTCTTAGACTTGAGTGGAAGGGTACTCCTAGTCCCTCACCGAAGTAGATCATTTCATTCCTTTGAGCTAGGAAGTTAGTGGATAGAGGATGTTTGGCCTGCTTGGCCCATATTCGGGATACTAGTGCCGACACTCCTTCACTTGAGTATTTTCCTATGGTGAGCGGGTTCACGGATGTGTTCCCTACGGACTTGCCGGGTATGCCACCAGATCGTGATATCGATTTCGGCATTCATCTAGAGCCGGTTAGTCATCCTATTTCTATTCCGCCATATCGGATAGCACCGGCTGAGTTGAGAGAGTTGAAGGAACAGTTACAAGACCTTCTTAGCAAGAGTTTCATCAGATCGAGCATCTCCTCTTGGGGCACTCTCGTGCTTTTTGTGACGAAGAAGGATGGGCCGATGGGGATATGTATTGACTACCGCTAGTTGAACACAGTCACCATTCAAAATAAGTATCCTGTTCTCCCCATTGATGATCTGTTTGACCAACTTCAAGGTGCTTCCATGTTTTCCAAGATTGATTTAAGGTTGGGCTTTCACTAGCTGAACATCAGGGCTGAGGATATTCCCAAGACGACCTTTAGGACTCGTTATGGCTAATATAAGTTTCTTCTTATGTCTTATGGGCTTACCAATTCGCTGATAGTTTTCGTGGACCAGATGTATGGCATTTTCAAGCCATACTTATATTCCTTTGTCATAGTCTTCATTGACGACATTTTGGTATATTCCCACAACAAGGAAGATCATAGGAAACACTTGAGGATTGTACTTGAGGATTGTTGAAGGAAAAGGAGTTTTATGCTAAGTTTTCTAAGTGTGAGTTTTGGCTCGATTCAGTAGCATTCTTGGGGCATGTTGTATCTAAATACGGGATTATGGTGGATCCCAAGAAGATTGAGGTAGTCCGAGATTAGGCTAGGCCCACTTTAGTGTCACAGCCCAACCGGAGGGCCATGACGGGCACCCGGAGCTATTCTGCGGAGCACCTATTATCATACTTTCGTAATCATGTCTAGGTGAGAGACATGGCTAACTCATAATTTCCATGCATCAATAACACAATTTCTGTCGGACTAAGGCACCATTTTATATAAACATCATCAACTATGCCCATATATACACAAGCCGACAAGGCTTTCAAAATGATATACAAAGTACGAGCCGACAAGGCTGAGAGATACCTAACTATCTACGAGCCTCTAGAAAGAGTGCATAAAATCACAACGACGAGACAGGACCCCGCGATGCCCATATGTGTACACCAAAAGAATAATACCAACTATTTTGGCTCCGGATCAAATAAAGCACCTTTATGCAATCACTGAGAAGTAGCATACTGATCTGGTCTGTCTCCTTGTCTACCTGCGGGCATGAACTCAACGTCCACAAACAAAAGGACATCAGTACGAATAATGTACTGAGTATGTAAGGCATGAATAGTGACATGATAAAAGCATGAAGAATAACATAAGATAAATGAATCATTTATACCTCTTAAGACATTTGTTAGGCTTACTTAACCTTCCTTAGAAAAGAACATTTCATACATCTACATATAATGATACCAAACCTGACCTTATAGGTTCTGTGTCATCCATACCTGGCCATAACAAGGCTCGGTGTTGTCCGTACCCAATTGCAGTGGTGTGCGCGCAATAGATATCATACTTGGCCATATAGGCTCGGTGTCAAAACATAGCTTCATACATCTATGACATACATAAGTATCTGAGAGAAACATTACAACACCATCGGGGTGACACAAAGTCGGTAAACCCCCAATTTCTATTATTGAATCACCATCATCATTATCATCATCACTATTATCATCTTCATCATTATCATCATCACTATTAGGAGCTTTTGCCAAAGTATTTCAAGAATATTGTAAGTTATGAACTTGTAGAATCTCTAGGATTAAGACATTGTGGATATCTTAGATGGCATCTCTAGAATAGAACTCATCACAATAATCGTTATCAATCTCATCACAAAGAACATTGGCAAAATATCAAGAGAATCTCGAAGATTATGAGCTTATAGCATTTATAGGAGTAGGCATATCATGGATATCACGCATAAGTTCAAATAAGGAAAACATGCCTTTAGAAAGAAGGGTTAGCCTTACATACCTTTATGTCTCTTAACTACTTAAAGTTCTTCTTCAAGACTCATAAACTCTACATTCAAGAGAATTCATACTAAGGTCAAGTCATTGAAAACATGCTTATGTTCAAACTAGAGCAACAAAAAGGCTAGCGAAATTCGGGCACCACTTCCTCTATTTCATCAACTTCCACCGTATGGAAAAAAAATTCCCAAATGACAATAATAACATTCATAATACCATATTCAAGAAGTTACATTCAATTTAGTCTCAAATCTACCCAAAATCCCCTTTTTGATGTTCATCTTAAAGTCATCTTCTTCACTTCAACATTTATGACTTCTCCACTTTAATTCTTTTCCTTTCCAATGGTCACTAAACCTTTATATCAACTCAATTATATAAATAATAGGAATAGCATACCTTACTATAGAAGAACATCACCTTCTCCAACTCCTTCAAGACCAAGTTTACCACAACTTTGGAGACAAGCAAGAACAATCACCTTCCATGGATTCTCTTTGAGTTTTGATATTGATCTTCTCTATTGATGATATGGAAGGGTGTGGAGTTGTATGGAACCTTAAAGAACTCTTGATAAGCCTCTAGAAGTGTGGGAAAATAAGTGTGGAAGGTTGGAATGAAAATGAGGTCTTTGGGGATTTAAAAGGTGGCCAATCATCCTCCCCGCACCATTTTGCGTTGAGTATGCGGCCCAGCATACTCAATATGCAGCCGTATACTACCTTTTCAGCTTGGGGATGCTTTTGGGCAGTGAGATCTCCCAAAATGGAGAGTTTACAGCCAGTATGAGGCCCAACATACTCAATATGGCCGCATACTGCCCCAACACTCTCCGGTTTCGCGAAATTGCGATCTTTTCAATTCGTTTAACCTCCAATCCTTATGGAACCTTTTTGGCACTCATATTAAACTTCATTAACAATCTAAGGGACCCTATAGCTTCCCCTCAAGGTAATGCTAACCAATGCATAACTCAAATGATATGAAAACTTCCCAAAACCATGACTCAAATTCCAATCTTTATACAAACTTACTTCCGTCGCTTCATGTGACTCTGAAACCTTAAGGTGTACACTTATAATTATTAAATATCATCCTTAACCATGTAAGGGCCTCATATGCACTTTATGCTTGTGCTAGTTTACTCATAATGCAAATGACACACAACTTTCAAGATGTAACATTTAGTGACAGAGATCTGGAGTTTAGTGGGTCTCTCCAGTTATTATCATTGATTTGTGAAGGGATTTTATTTTATTTCTTCCCATTTGACTCGTTTTACTCATAATAATATGCCTTCTCAGATGTCCGATGAGTGGGAAGAGAAATTTTGAAAGCTTAAGACTTTGTTAACTTTAGCTCCTATTCTATCTCTGCCAGTTGTGGGAAAGGATTTCACCATGTATTGTGATGCTTCACGTATAGGTTTGGGCTATGTTCTGATCAGGATGGTAAGGTTATTGCTTATGCTTCGAGGAAATTAAAGGTTCATGAGAAGAACCACCCCACCTATGACTTGGAGTTTGCGGCAGTAGTTTTTTGTTTGAAGATTTGGAGGCATTATTTGGGTGGGGTTCATTGTGATGTTTTCACTGATCACCATAGTCTTCAGCATGTGTTCAATTTGAGGGATTTAAACTCCAGAAAGCGTAGATGGATGGATTTTCTCAAGGACTAAGATTTGACCATTTTGTATCACCCGGGAAAGTCCAATGTGGTGGCGGATACCTTAAGCCGTAAGGTGGTGAGTATGGGTAGTTTGGCCTGATTGGTATCTGAGAAGAGGCCTTTGGCTAGAGATGTTCATACTTTGGAAAATGGGCTGGTGAGACTTGATATTTCAGATTCAAGAAGAGTTTTGGCTTGTGTTGAGGCGAGGTCATAGCTTCTGGAGGCAAAACAGTTAGAGGATGCTAAGTTGTGCAAGATTCGTGATGAAGTGTTGAGTGAAGGGGCCAAGGAAGAAATTCTTGATAGTGAGGGGGTTTTGAGGATT
Source organism: Lycium barbarum (assembly GCF_019175385.1). Classification (NCBI taxonomy): domain Eukaryota; kingdom Viridiplantae; phylum Streptophyta; class Magnoliopsida; order Solanales; family Solanaceae; genus Lycium; species Lycium barbarum. The sequence continues at coordinate 50,814,129 of NC_083341.1, read as the reverse complement.
AAGGGGTGTGTTTGTGTTAGTTGGGTTGGTGCTTGATCAACTTGATTTTAGAGGAGGCCCACAGTTCTAGATATTCTATTCATCCTGATGCTACCAAAATGTATCGTGATTTGAGACAACACTATTGGTGGGGTAGGATGAAACGTGATATTATTGAGTTCATTTCTCTATGTTTGAATTTCTAGTAGGTTAAGTATGAACATCAGGTACCGAGGGGAGCGCTTCAGAGGATGCCCATTCTTGAGTGGAAGTGGGAGAGGATAGCCATCGATTTTGTTGTAGTTCTTCCAAAGATCTTGCACAAGTTGGATTCGATTTGGGTTATTATTGATAGGTTGACTAAGTCTGTGCACTTCATTCCAGTTCAAATGACCTACAATGCAGAGAAGTTGGCCAAGATATATATATGCGAGATTATTCGATTGCATGGAGTGCCCATTTTCATTTTCTCAGATAGGGGAACTCGGTTCACATCCCATTTCTGGAGGACTTTGCAGGCCGAGATGGGGACTCAGTTGGATCTTAGTATTGCGTTTCACCCTCAAACGGGTGGTCTGTCTGAGCGGATGATCTAGGTTTTATAGGATATGCTACGAGCTTATGTTATAGACTTCAAAGGTCATTGGGACCAAGTCTTACCCTTGGCAGAGTTTGCGCACAACAATAGCTATCATTCGAGTATCAACAGGACTCCTTTCGAGGCTTTATATGGGAGGAGATGCCGATCTACGATTCGCTAGTTGATGCTTTTGAGGTGAGATCTTGGGGTACTAATCTTTTGAGGGAATTTTTGGACAAGGTGAAGTTGATTCAATAAAGCTTCTAGCAGCTTAGAGTAGGCAGAAGGAGTATGTAGACTGGAAGGTCCGAGATCTAAAGTAAGTTCTATTAAAGGTTTCGCCCATGAAGGGTTTGATGAGATTAGGGAAGAAGAGCAAGCTTAGACCTAGGTTCATGGTCCGTTTGAGGTCCTTCGTTGTGTGGGAGAGGTAGCTTATGGGTTAGCATTACCCCCAGGTTTTTCGGGTGTTCACACGGTGTTTCATGTGTCCTTTCTGAAGAAATACCATTTGGACGGGCCTTATATCATTCAATGAGATTCGGTTCTATTTGATCAAAATTTTTGTTATGAGGAGGAGCCGATATCCATCTTTGACAGAGAGGTTTGAAAGTTGAGGTCAAAGAAAATAGCTTAGGTGAAGGTTCAGTGGAAGCACCGTCCAGTCAAGAAGGCTAGTTGGGAGACTAAGGCTGACATGCGTCGTAGATATCCCTAGCTTTTCACCCAGTCAAGTACCTTTCCTTTGTCTCATTCCTTGTTCGTTCGAGGACGAACGATTGTTTAATTGGTATCTGAAGAAACGACTCGTTCAGTCGTTGTACGTGTTTTGACAAAAATTACCCCCGTTGACCTAGTTTTCGAGGTATTCAGGCGTTTCTAGTAATAGTTGAAAGAATTAGAACCCTTAAGTGAAAGTGTTTGACAAATAGTTAACTTTTGGATTTTTTAGAATTCGGTCAATTCTGTGAGGTTCAGAGGGTCATTTACGGCTTAGTGGGGTGATTGGTTCGATTCTCGAGGCTTTTGGGTGCATTTTGGGTACTTGGGTGGAAACTTGATTTTAGCCTTTTAGGGGTTGACATAGTCAAGGTGACCTCCGTTGGGAATTCCGAGGTCACGGATAGGTTTGTAGGATATTTTTACTTATGTCTGAATGTATGGTTTCTATCAAGGAGGTCTTTGATTGATGTTGGGATTTGGGGTTGAAGCTTGGTGAAATCAGAATTTTTGAGTTTCTGATGTCTCGCCCCAGCGGAATGGATTCACTCCTGCGGGTCCGCCCAAGCCGAACCTGGCATGCAGGAGTGGAAATCTGAATCATTTAATGAAGTCCCCCCAGTGGACGAGTATCTGCTGAGACGATATAGCGGAAGCAAGATTCCCTTCGCGTGGCGATGATTGCTGAATCAGAAACCTTATTTCATTCCCCAACTTCGAATCATTATTCTCATTTACCAAAAACCTAATCCTAATAAGTATTGTGGGCCATTTCTGAAGAAGTGTTTATGGAATCATCTTCGGGTAAGTTTTTGTGCCTTATTCTTGTAGTTAATTCTTGACTAATTAGTATCCATGGTAGTTAATGACTAATGAGGGTGATGGGTTATGAAAACCTAGGTTGTGGAACATCAAATACCCTAATCTAATTGGATATTATTGTTCTAATCGTTGATTCCTATTATCTAGATTGTGGATTAATAGATTCTAGGTTTGAATCTCCTTTGGCTTCTAGAATAAATTCATGAATTTAGGCGTCTTTTCCAAATTGGGGATTTCGGTTTAATTGATGAAATTGAAGGACCTATTGAGGTTACAATCCCATGAAATTAAGGTTAATGACTATTTATACTATGAGTAGTGTAATTTCACCCTTAATTTCTGATTTTACCCTTGTGGTTCATTAGGGGTATTTTAGGTAACTTTCACACCCGATTCTCTTTCTGAATAGTTGATTATTTCGTAGTGATCTGACCCTACTAGGCACACCTCGCTTGAAGGCTCACATTGAAGACCAAGGCACGGGACTCCAATCCATTCAAGCTAGGAGGATGACCAAAGGAGCATAGGAGACCCATGGAGAGGCACACAAGCCCTATTAGAAGGCCTATGAAGTATGGAAAGTAGCTTGGAGAGGAATGAAAGAAGAAGCTACAAGAAAGAAGGCCAACACTCAAAGTGGTTAGAGTCGCAAAGGGATAGAAATGTAAATGTTGCTAGACGTGCAAAGAAGGGCCATAGATGTAAAAGGGTCACAATTGCAAGCTTGAGGATTGGATGATGGCTATATGGGCAAGAGGAGCCTTTTTCGGATTTCAAGCCAACATCCAACTAGCCAAATAAGGCCCTTGCCTCATTAATGGCATTCTTGTAATAACTAACCTAGCTCTTAAGTCTCTTAGTATAAATACTAGACTTAGTTATTTTCATCCTTAGATTATGTTGAATGAAGAAACTCTTATGAGAGATTGTAGTTGATAGCTTTAGATTACTATAGATTGTTTGGTTGGTTAACCAAGTGTTGCTTCCTAGTTGTGAAGTGAATTGCTTAATTCCATCGAATTCAATGTTGCTCATTTGTGGATTCATTTGAGTCGTTTGTCGATTCGAATTACTTAGGTTCTAGGGTTCGTAAATTCGATTGGAAGGGTTAGGGTTTAATATACCCTTTCTTGTCCATAGATTTCTTACTCTTGGGTCAAGTTTCTATCCTCTATTCTCCTTAATCCCCAATTCTTCATCTATCTTTGTTTTCCTTTTTTTTTTTAATTCTTAGAGTTTACCTAGGTTGAATCTTATCATTTGGTATCAGAGCATAGGCTAAGAGATTATTTCTACAATTTCTAATCCTAGGCTTAAAATCTGAAAATCACAAAAAAAAATCTAAAATCTTTTTTGTTGTTTGATTTGAGTGTTTTTGAAGATAGATTTGAGTTTGTTGTGGTGGAAAACATCTAGAAACGAAATTTGAAGCCATTTGGGTAAGAATTGAAGTTTCCACCATTAGAGGTTTATCAAAGCTTGAAAAACTCACAGTGGGTTTAGTTGATTTTGGTGATATTGAGCTTTGTTTCGTATTGAGCTTTGTTGTCTAAGTGATAAGGAGCTTAGATCTGAAAATTGGGACAAAAACGAGTTGATTTGGACCACATTGGGTTTTGAGTGTTCTTCATTGTTCATCTTTGTTCTTGGTGAAGATTTAGATAAAAAGGGAAAGTTAGATCCAAGGAATCCAAGTCAAAAGTTGAAAAGTTGTTTTTTCTAGCCGAAAAGGGTAAATACAAGGTTTAGTGGGTCCCAAGAAGTCAGCAAATTCAGAAAATCAAGCACAATTCCCGAGCCAAACGAGGTACAGTCATTTCACTGAAGTTGTTGTCATCAAGTTATACGGACCGTACAATTATATACGGCCCGTGAAACTTGGTCGTAATATAGGAGCTGGGTTGGAGAGTTTCTGTTACATTTGATCCATCGAATACGACCGTATTATATGGATCGTACAATTTTATACGACCCGTGAAACTTGGTCGTCGAATATGAGCTGGATTGGACAGTTTCTGTTACAATTTGGTCTTCAAGTACGGACATATTATACGGACCGTATAATTTTATACGGCCCGTGAAACCTGGTCGTGAAATAGGAGCTGACTTGGAGACATTCTGTTCATTTCGTCCTTCGAATAGGGTAATATTATACGAACCGTATAATATTATATGGCCCGTGTAAGTTGGCCGTGAAAGGTGATATAACACTATCTTCCGCAACAATTCTAAGGTGCTCGTTTCTTGATTCAACTTCGATTTCTATCACTTCTAATTCATTCCAATTTCAAAATTTTCTTAGAAGTGATTGTTTGATTGTTTCAAATTGATACCTTAGATCACTCGGGGCTTCACGGTCGCATTTTCATGTTATCACCTACTCGGGCCTGAAATTTTATTTATTTTTTGGTATTAGCATTCCATTTTCTAGTGTCTCTTAACTAGTGGTTATTTAGTAGTTGTTCCTACTTGTGTCTACTAGTTCTTGTGTTCGCATTTCTTTCGTGCTAATTTCTTTCAAGCTTTTCTTCGTTTTATTTCGTTGAAACTTCATTGGCTCTCATCCTTTTTGCTTTGAGTCATCTGTCATTCATCTAAACAAAAATCCACTCTACCACAAAGGATAAGTGTTACACCTCAGAAATTTCCCCGTGAACGTACAGTGAACAGTTGCAGATTTGCACTACGGCCAAGTTGGTCGTAAAACAAAATACGGCCCGTAAAGCAGTTTATGGACCGTAAACTGCTATCGTCCTCCAACCTTTCAAAAATTTCAACTTTCTGCCAAATGTCTAAATGGTTAAATACTACCCAGAATACAGACTGTAAATCGAAATACGGCCCCGTAAACTGTGATCGTAAACCACCATGACTCTAGCAAACCTTTATGGTTCTGTTATGCTTAAATACGGTCGCGAAGGACGGACCGTAAACCAGAATACGGCCCGTAAAGTGGGTTTACGACCACTGTACACCTCGTCACTGTTCATTCCGGATTAGATTTTAAGTCATTAAAAAGAGACCCAAGCTCATTCAAATCATTTCATCTTTACGATATTTCTCTCTAGAAACTCCTAGAATACTCTCTACTCTTCAATTACAAGAACTCAAGGGAGATTGGTGATCTATTACATGAGACCCACGAAATCAAGTGTAAGAATCACACTAAAGTTCATCTTTCTCAAGAAAACCTAAAAGGAGTGAAGTAGGGTTTTGGTGCTAGAGGAGAAACTCCACTCAAGACTTGTTCAACCGTCATCTAAGGTAAGTTTTATGGCTAAACTATGTTGTTTAAGGTATTGGAAGGTTAAGATACTTGAATTGTAGAAAAACATAGGAGATGGGTCATTAAGGAGTGAATGGTGTCATGTTTGGATGGTAGTTGGATTGAATCATAAATGTTGGAGTGTTGTGATTGTGAATACGTTATAAATAACATTTAGACCATGAAATAAGCGTGATACATGAGAAAACACTATAGTAATCTAGAACCATTAATGTGGAGAAATCGAAGAGAAATGGCAGATTGTGGCCAATGTATATAAATGATGATTGTTGATGGCAATGTTGTGAATGTTGTTGTGAGCATTTGGGAGTCGATATAGAATATGGGAAACGTAGTATAAACAAAGGAAGTGTTGTCCAATTTTCCCTAGAGTTAGTAACGTGTTTTTATAGTCGATTAACTAACGATGGTGCAAATTCTCTCTTGAAGATAGAAACGAGATATCGAGGGAGGACAAGCGAGCAATAGCTTAGTTAGACGCCAAAGGTATGTGAGGCTAGTCCCTTCTTTCTAATGGCATGAATCCTATAGCGTAACTTCTTTCTTATTAATGAGCCTATGTCCATAGTTAGCTACACAAGGTAATGAGTTAAAGTATATGGATTCTAATGATGTTATTTATCGCTTACACTCACCTTATATGCTAGTTCCTTCAAGGTGAGGCAGAATGTCCATGATTGTTCCATAATGCAGTCTGGGGATCACGACCTTACATCACCCCGATAGAGTATGGTTGATCTTGATCCTTATGTATGTACTATGATAAGCTAAGCATATTGTGATAAGCATATGATGATATTACTATTACACCGCGCCTATTTGGCCGGGCAGTCACCGCCAAGGCGGGCAGCTATATGATACACCATGGCCAAATGGCATAGGCAGACACCACTAGTGGGCGGCATGAGATGGTACCCCGGACGCGGGAGGCCTGGACGCAGGCTCATGTTATGATTATCACACCGATCCGATATGGACGGGTAGTTTATACATTATGCATTTATGATATGATGATGAGCATGAGTAAGACAGCATGACTTGTTTTCTTATACTTGGCAGTTAGATTCTGATGTTCCATATGAGTATCTTCTGTCACGACCCAACCCCGTAGGCCGTGACTAGTATCCGATTGGACACTCATATCACCTGTTAACTATAATCTTTTATAACCAGCATATTATGAACTTATTTGTATAAAAAAACAGGACGTTATTCTAAAGCTGTCACAATTCTGTATGTCGTAGGCACCTGTCTCCTGAGGAGTTACGATCTTCAACCACAACATATATATATATACGCAAGCCGACAAGGCTGCCACTACACGCAACATCCCAAACATATATATATATATATATGCAAGCTGACAAGGCTTCCATTACGAATGGGTACGCCCCAAACATAAGTCATATTCATACAACGCAACGACAACGATATACAGACCCACACATGTGTCCACACACCTCTAAGAGTAATGGCAGAATCATATGACGGGACAGGGCCCCGCCGTACCCCGACTAAACACATATATATACAACAAAAGGGAGTTATACCACAAGCTAGGCTCCGGAACAAAGGAGCACTCCAAAGTAGCCGAATAGATATCCTAGGCTGGCGGATCTCCAAAATGAGCGTCTGTACCTGCGGGCATGAACGCAACCCCCCGAAGAAAAGGGGGTCAGTACGGAATATGTACTGAGCATGTAAAGCATGAAATATAGTAATAGACTCATACTGAGACAAGGTGTGTAGGACCCAATGCAACAAACAGAATTTCATAAAACTTGCCTTTGAATATATTTCATCTGTATCGTTCTCATATCAATATCAATATAGAGTTCTGTAACCAAGGCTGAATAATCATTCTGTATATAACATATATAATGTGTCCCGACTCTTTAGTGAGGGACTCGGTAATTATAATCATAGCATCATAACATAAATATATACGTGTCCCGACCCTCTAGTGAGGGACTCGGTAATAAGGAATATATGCCCTCCTGGCCGCCATCTCATATCACCATGTCATCATATCATCATATCATCATATCATCATATATATAAAACGTGTCCCGGCCCTCTAGTGAGGGGCTCGGTGAGTAATATAGTAAATATGCGCACGAAAATGTGTCCTGGCCCGGGACTCAGTGAAGGATATAGTGGTAAGCACGAGCAGAATAATAAGCAACCACATATATGCAATTCATCTTTTGAGACTCAATGGATAAGTAACTAACCAGCTCTAAAGTGTCAGGATAATCATCATATTCAGTTCTTTTTAAATCTTATTACAAGTTATAGCAAGGAACGTTTCAGATTTCATGTACATGTATCAATTTGACAAGGTGTAACTTTTGATAGTCAAGTATGCCTTTAATTATGCAATTCTTTAAAAGTAGGAACTTCTATACATCATTCATCAGTCAATCATACAGTAGGCTCGTGACCATAACATTACGGAATGAATAGAATCATAAGTCATGCTTGGAACTACAGAGTAGAATTTACCCCAAGGTTCATATCATTTCTTACTTACGTCTAGGACATGCCAAAAGAAAGAAGGAATAGACTTTACATACCTTTAGCGTTTAGTCGTATCATAACTTGTACTTGCTGCCCAATAGTACTTATCCTATATCAAGATATCAAAAGCTACAATTAGTCTACGAGGGAATTCAATATGTATTTTAACGTTAACAATCCCCTTCCAACATTTAGACGACGTTTCGTTCGCATTCAAACCAACTAGTACTACAAGCTAATATTGTTAGTCATTCTTTCATGTATTAATCCGAACTTGTTTAAACATGACTTAAGGGAACTTTGGACAGTTCGTACATCATTTAAAACAGGCCCTTATCCATGGCCAAACAGCACACACAACATTACCATTTTCGCTTCGCAATTTTCCAACTTCAACTACAACGACAACAACACGTTTACAACATTACTTATACGATTATTGGAACTGTTTTAGCATCATATTACTCTTACAACAGCCCACAAACCATTTCAGTTTCAACTTGAATCATTAAGCTTCACTTTCACTATACGTTCATAACAATAATCAACATTCAAAACGCACAACTCTACTCCTATCATCAAAACAGTCCACGGTTTGGACTGTTTTCCCCCTTCAACATGATTCATTTCTTTAACACCTCAATTCACATATTCACTATGCATACAATACACCACAATGTCCATAACAACAACAATCAAAACATGACACAAAACAGTCCATAAATTCCTCTAAAGCAGTCCCCTACACGGCTTCAACACAACTACAACAACTTCATGATTTTCATCCAATTATCCATACTACAACACATTCAATTCATTCCTAATACATGTACAAGGAGATTAAGCATCATTTCACTTAAGTCTACATCACACGGCCCACTTCAACTTCAAGAAAAACAGTCCAATACCAACATGCAACATCATAAACATTCCATTCACCACAAAACATATGAAAAGGGATCAACTTCTTACCTTATCACCCAATGCTTCAATCGGCTAAGCCTTCAAATCCATTTCTTGAAATTTAACACTTGTTCTTGCTATACCAATGAATGCTACACGTTATTATACCTCTATAAGGGAGTTAAATTGCTTGAAAAATTGATTTTTGGATCAACTTTAGGCCACCTCTCTCTCGGCCAGCTCTAGCCGAGAGACCCTCTCTCTCTATCTCTATATTTCTTGCTTTGTAAATGTTGAAATGAGTTGCTTAGTGATGTATGAATCAGAATTTTGCCTTATATATTACTTCCATGAATTGGAAATGTGTCCCACTCAAATTTTTGGGTCAAAAACCATTGACCACATCACTAACCTACACGGCCAACTATGGCTTATAATAATGGACTGATTTTTGTTTCCCAATCCCACTTAATAATCCAATCACGGTTAATTAAATCCCAATTTTCCATTAATGCTTCTATACCAAACGAAATTTGTAGGTAACTTGTGACTTGAAGCGAAACCGGAAGTTAAAGTCTCTACTTCGTATCTTAAAATAGTCTTGTCTTTAACTTGTCGCGTTTAGTTTAAAACGTCTCAATGTATGAAAATATGGGGTATAACATCTTCTTTACATCATTGCCTTATTTCGTTGTTTATGCCTCTCATACTTAGTAAAATATTCGTACTGACGTCCGTTTTCTTTGGACGCTGTGTTCATGCCCATAGGTAGACAGGGAGGAGAGCTCGATCTAGATCCGTAGTAGCTGTCAGCTGATTGGAAGCCCTCCATTGTCCCGGAGGTGCTTATATATATATATATAGCGATGTATATGTAATTTTGGGCACAATGGGGTTTTGTCCCGTCCCTATGTTCAGCACTCCAGTAGAGGCTCGTAGATACGCAGTGCGGGTTAGATGGTCTCACGAGATTGTAGCTATATACATACATACATACATATATATATATATATATATATTTTGATAGCCTAAGGGCACATGTATATGAAAGTGTTTTATGTTTCCATATGAAACATGATTTTTCCTACGCTTTGAGTATAAAATTGATGAAAAGGGCATTAAATGAGTGAAATGAGCGATAGAACGAGCGGTGCTCGGTGGTTAGCCCCGGGTACCCGTCACGGCCCCTAGCTGGGTCATGACAATAAGCAACGTGTGAATTTGATTGGGCGAGTGATTCATCAACAACTTCGAAAGAGCACGGAGTGTGGTAAGGTTGAGAGTTCAATACGAGTGAAGTGAGGCTTTTATTGCTAATCTTGTTTGCTAGTTTTACAGGTCATCATGTCTAACCAAGGTGATAGGACGCAAGAGATGGTAGATATGTCATCTATAGCAAGTTCATTGGATATGATTGTGAATCAAATCTCGGGCATGCAAGCGGGAATGGAAGAGATGAGAGGAGAGATAAATGGTGTGAATGGGAAGTTGAAGGGTATAGATGAACGGATGGTGAGTATTGAGAAAGTTCAAATGGAGGGTTCGAGTAAAATGGGCACTCCCCGTTCTCGGAATGAAGGTGATGGGGATAAAACACAAGACACTACACAAACCATTAACCCGGGACAAGTCCATGCCATGTGCAATCCCAACACCACAACCACCTCTACCCAAAGAGCTCCACCACCCCAAACAACCAACCTTCCATCCCAAAACTCCATATTCCAAAACACCAATTGACAAACCTATCCCCAAGTTTACCAACACACTCTGAATGAGGCAATCCCTCAAGTAACCTTACAACAAACACCCCCAAGCTCCACCGCAAGTCCAAACACAAGATCCCTTTCCTAACCAAAACCAATACCAACGCCACTACCAATACCCCATGAATGAAGAAGAGTATGATGACTATCCACAAGGTAGGTGGTGGGATGATAACCGGCAAGGAGGGAGGCATGGAGGAATGAATAACCGAGGGAGGGGAGGAAGAGGAGGTTTTAAGAGGTTTTCGGGCCATGACCCTAGATTCCAAGGTCATGTAGACTTAGGGAGGGCCCAAGGTTATGAATACCGGGGAAGATGGCAAGATAATGAGCGGAATTTGAGCACCATCAAGGTGAACCTTCCTACGTTCCAAGGGGGTAGCAATCCGGAAGAGTTCCTTGAATGGAAATTGCAAAGTGAGCGCATCTTCCTCACGAACAATGTGTCCGAGGCCTTGAAGGCAAAGTATGCCCTCACTCAATTTGAGGGATATGCTTCTACTTGGTGGGAATCCAAGAAGTTACAAAGAGCACAACAACGCATCTATGAGCTCCCAACTTGGAATGACTTGATTGAGGTCATGGAGACAAGGTGGCTTCCACCCACATACCACCAAGATGCACTCAAAAGGTTGTACATGTTGAAGCAAGGGTTGAAAAGTGTGGAAGAGTACTTTAATGGGTTTGAGGATTTGCGGATGAAGTCCAAGATAGAAGAGCATGAGGAGTACACTATTATAAGGTTTGTAGCCAACTTGAATCGGGACATCTCTAAATCGATAAGGCTCAAGACTTATAATACTCTTGAAGAGGCATTCCATGATGCATCCAAGTTTGAAGCGGATCTAAAAGAAGAGAGGTCTTACAAAGACAAAAACAAATCATCTTCAACTTGGAACCAAGGGAAAGAGAAGTGGAAGCCATACACTTGGGAGAAGCCCTTCAGTACTCCCACTCCTCAAGCTAAGTTTGATTACAAGGCTAGAGGAGACGACCAAGCCAAAGGAGGTAAGAATGCTAAACCTAACTTCCCTCGTCCATCTACCATTCAATGTTTCAAATGCCAAGGTAGAGGACATATTTCAAGTGAGTGTCCCAACCGGAGGACTATCACTATAGTGAGGGATGGGTATCGAACCGATGATGAAAATGACGGCGGGGTTGGTCATGATAAGGAAGGAGAAAGTAGTGAGCGTGAGGGTGATTCCGAGGATGAATTGAATTGAGATATGAGGAGACTTTGAATTAGGCTATTGTTGCTATAAGGGCCATGAGAGCTCTAGTTAGGGAAAAGAGTGACCAACAGGAGAACTTGTTTCATGCTAGGTGTGAGATTTTGGACAAGGTTTGTTCCTTGATCATTGATGGTGGGAGTTGCACTAATGCGGTTAGCCAATTCTTAGTTGAAAGTATGAAATTCCCCTCAAGAAAACACCCTAGCCCCTACAAGCTTCAATGGTTCAATGAAAGTGGAGAAATGCGGGTGACCAAGCAAGCGATTATCCAATTGAGCATTGGAAGATATGAGGATGAAATCTTATGTGATATGGTGCCAATGCAAGCATGCCATATTTACCTTGGAAGATGTTGGCAATTTGATGTAGATGCTCAACATAGTGGGTAGACCAACAAGAATTCTTTTGTGGTCAATGGTAAAAGGTATGTCCTTGCTCCATTCACTCCCCCATGAAGTGCGTGAAGACTATAGAGTCATGAAAGAGCTATGTGAAAAGATGAAAAGGAAGAAAATAGTTGTTAGTGAAAAGGAGACCTTGGTTGCTCAATGAGGACAAGGTTCGCTCCAAGAGAAGAGTAAGAAGTGTATGGTCACTAGAGGAATGTTAGGAGGAGAGGAAAGGTGTGGTGAAGAGAAGGAATTAGTACCAAGTCAAGCTAACCCCTCTAACCTTTCTATTTCTTCTAGTTATCTTGTTCCTTTTGTAGGTACTTATGTGGGTGATCACCCCAAACAAGACATGGACCCGAGGTTCCAAGTTTCTTTGGAGGGTGAAGTAGTGCTGCCCTCTTCCAAAGAGGAAGGCCAATACAAGGAACTTGACCAAATTGACAAAGGTGATGTGCTTCAACAAAGAAGTAACAAAGCTAACCCTTATACTTTAGCAAATGTGGATCACTTCGTGCTTGATGAAAAATTGAGTAGAGGTAAAGTTTTTCCTTTTGTGGGAATTAGAGACCCTTTGTTAATTGATGATGCATTGGTGAAAAGTGCTTACACACTAGTTGATCCTTTTGATGACTATATGGACTCTTCTTGCAAGAGTAAATTGTGTCCATCTAGTGATAGCACTTGTGTTGATATTGGTCCTATTGAGAGTGAACTTGCTTAGTTTGAATATGATCTTGTGATTGAACCTACTCTCTTCAAGGACGATAACTTGCTTGATAGTAACATAATGGATGATTGTGCAATGCATGGCTTTGTATGTGTGGATGTTGAAAATGAAGCCCTTCTTTAGAAGCACAAAGTCACTAAAGAACCACTATGGTATGATAATCCATTTCTTAGAGAGCAAAACCTCCTCTTGAGGTAATTTGACTTGATTGCTAAAATGAATTATCTTGAAAAGGGAGGGTAAAACTTGGCTACAAATTGCTAACAATATCTTGTGTGATACCTTTCCTTATCACCTTTTTGCTCATGAAAACCTTTGTATGTTGTTGCTTAAGTTTATGATGGGTTTGCAAGAGGAATGTGTTGTCCATGACTTGAGGAATATCTTTGTTTATGATCCCGGAGTAGTGTCCTCTTGTTATGTCTTGGTAGTGAAACCATTGTTTGAGGAGACTAGTGTAGAGGGTTGGACTCTAGGTTGGAATGACCTTCCTTTATATCTCGCACTTAGTCAAAATGAAGGTAGAACTTGCTTGGGGAGTGAGTTATTTCTTGAATTTTGGGGAATTCACCTTGTTGAAATCCCATGTATGCACTATCTATGCATGATTACTATTGATGTGTGGTTGTACCACAAATTTGTTCATCCTTGGCATGATTATGTGGTTATTAGTGTGTGTGCTAACCCTCAATCTTTGAGGAGTATCTTGTCTTCCACCTTTCTTTGGCTTTTGCAAGGTTCGAATTCGAGGACGAATCCTTTTCAAGAAGGGGAGGATGATATAACCCTACTAGGCACACCTCGCTTGAAGGCTCACATTGAAGACCAAGGCATGGGACTCCAATCCATTCAAGCTAGGAGGATGACCAAAGGAGCATTGGAGACCATGGATAGGCACACAAGCCCCATAAAAAGGCCTATGAACTATGGAAAGTAGCTTTGAGAGGAATGAAAGAAGAAGCTACAAGAAATAAGGCCAACACTCAAAGTGGTTAAAGTCGTAAAGGGATAGAAATGTAAATGTGGCTAGACGTGTAAAGAAGGGCCATAGATGCAAAAGGGTCACAATTGCAAGCTTGAGGATTGGATGATGGCTATATGGGCAAGAATATCCTTTTTCGGATTTCAAGCCAACATCCAACTAGCCAAACAAGGCCCTTGCCTCATTAATGGCATTCTTGTAATAACTAGCCTAGCTCTTAAGTCTCTTAGTATAAATACTAGAATTAGTTATTTTCATCCTTAGATTACGTTGAATAAAGAAACTCTTATGAGAGATTGTAGTTGATAGCTTTAGATTACTATAGATTCTTTGGTTGGTTAACCAAGTGTTGCTTCCTAGTTGTGAAGTGAATTGCTTAATTCCATCGAATTCAATGTTGCTCATTTGTGGATTCATTTGAGTCATTTGTTGATTCGAATTACTTAGGTTGTAGGGTTTGTAAATCTGATTGGAAGGGTTAGGGTTTAATATACTCTTTCTTGTCCATAGATTTCTTACTCTTGGGTCAAGTATCTATCCTCTGTTCTCCTTAATCCCCAATTTTTCATCTATCTTTTGTTTTCCTTTATTTTTGTTTAATTCTTAGAGTTTTTCTAGGTTGAATCTTATCACGCAGTCATTTACTTACTGAGCATTGGTAATTTTTAGACTTCGATTGTTCTGAGGCGCTTTGAAATGGGAAGGCTCAGATAGAGTAGTTCGTGGCACCAATTCGGCATTGAGGTAGGTTACGGCTTACTTTTGTTAGAATTCAATTAGTGAAACGTATGTATGCATAGAATTGACGGGAGAAACCATGATTAGGTCTTCGGAGATGATGTTGGGATGGATGTACTCTTAAGTTGGTATGACTTCTGATTATATGGGCTTGTCGCCGTTATTTTACACATTATGACATGTGGTGTACTTGTAATGTGATTGGAGTGATGTGATGTGAAAGATTTATAATGGTGATCAAAACTCGTTGTTTATTCCATTTCCATGGTTGTTGTGATTTATGCAAGTCTTGATGTGGCTTATGGTGTTTGTGACCTCAAAAACATGTTTATTAGCAATTGACTGCATTTGATTTAGCATTCTTGCATTCATACACTCCTACATGATGGAAATGGTTTGATGGAAGGAATGTGGTACTGATGATGCAAGATCTATGGCAACTATGAAACAAAATGTGATACCTCATGAAAGCATTACGTGAATTCGTGATCCGAGGATTGTTCCAGAGCGGAAGGTATGTATGCTCGTGATCCGATGAGACATTCCGGAGTGAGTGGTACATGGACACCATGGGTCCCTCACGGGTCATGACTACTGAGACGTCGATATTCTGTCTAGAGCATGTGGGTACAAGTTAAGATACTGGCCATTGCATTGCATGATGTCCGTTTAATTGCATTGCATATATTATCATCTCATTTTACAATGATTCACTAGATTGTTGGTTGTATTCGTGATTGTGGTTACTTTGAGCCAATATTGGAAACTTGGTAGACTGTGTTTAGGTTCTTCACCTTAGGCGATGATTCGGTTGTGAGATCTTCTGTGACTTGTGTGGTTATATGTGCCTATCTGCTTATCTTGTTGATTTTGTGCTTATAAGCGTAAAGTAATCTTGAATGATTCTTAATGATGGTATTTGTACTTTGGCAGGTATGAGTGCTTCGGTTCCATATACAATCTTGTACGGGGTTGCCCCTGTTGAAGTTCGATTTTTTTTTCGGTACCCAAGAAATTCATAAAGAAATTGTTTGTGCCAACACTTGTAATTGTCCATCATCTTCCTTAATATCCTCTTGATCCTCTTATTAGTTACTTCTACGGCTCCATTCATTTGTGTCTGATAAGCAGTGGAGTTTCAATGGGTTATCCGGTACTGCTCACAGATGTTTCGATTGGTTATCTAGAGTTCTTTTGCAGAGTAGCTTCTTTTTTAGGAAGAATCAATTGGCCACTCTCTAGATGGCTTTCTTTTAATTGCTTGTAGTATTCATGGGATACTCTCCTTTTTTGAAATATGTCTTTATATCAGCATACCATGGCTTGCCATCGGGATCCGCCACCACATGGAACAGTAGGCATGTTCTTCTCTTAGACTTATCTCTAGCAGGTCAATGTGATTACTTTCAGGATGCTGTATCATGGACGCTATGGTAGCAAGAGCATAGACGAACTCATTTTGAACCCTCGAGGTATGATGACAAGTAATGCCTCAGCTTATGTGCTACCCATGTCAATGCACAACATGTCTTTTCTATCAAAGTGTACCTTGCCTCGCAGGTGGCGAACTTCTTGCTCAAGTAATAAATTGCACGCTCCTTTTTGCCAGTTTTGTCATGTTATCCTAGCATACATCTAAAGGCATTATTCGATACCGATAGTTATAGCAATAACGGACCCCCAGGTCTAGGAGGTACCAAGACTGGTGGATTAGCAAGATACTTCTTGATGGTGTCGAATGCTTTCTGACACTCTTCGGTCCATTCTGTTTGTTCGTCTTTCTTTAGCAATATGAGCATGGTTCCACAATTATGGTGGACTGGGCTATGAACCGACTAATGCAGTTCAACCTTCATAGGAAACTCATGACCTCCTTCTTAGTATTTAGAGGCGGTATGTCACGACCCCAAACCGATGGGCCATGACTAGTGCACGGACTAGACACCCGTATACGAACCTGCTAAATATAATCAGACCGAAACTAGAAACAGTATGCCAATCTGTAAAAGCACGCTGTAAACTCATAATGTCATACATCAAAAATAACCTGTCCCTTGAGAAGCCACAGCTAACCAAATATAACAAAAGACGCAAGCCGACAAGGCTGCCACTATACACGGGAATATCCAAAATGAACTACATCGATATTGCTGACCAAAACATGAATACACAACCCACATATGTCTACAGACCTCTAAGAGTATAACAAAGTCTCTACTAAAGGATCTGTACCAAATGACTCAAGCTCCAGAACAATGGAGCTCCCCAAGCAGCTGAGTAGCAGTCCTAAGCTGGAGGATCGCCGAACTGAGTATCTACACCTGCGGGCATGAAACACAGCCCCCGAAGAAAGGGGGTCAGTACGGAAAATGTACTGAGTATGTAAAGCATGAAGTACAATAAAGAAGATCATGGCTGAGCAAAAAGTTGACAGGAGACGAGTAAGATAATCAAAGATACCAATGCATTTGTGCCTTATAAGATGAGTCATGCATACATATACAGTATACCGTACTCGGCCCTCTAGTGAGGGACTCGGTGAAATAATCATATATATACCGTACCCGACCCTCTAGTAAGGGACTCGGTGAAATATAATATGTACCCAGCCCTCTAGTGAGGGACTCGGTGAAATATAATACGTACCCGGCCCTCTAGTGAGGGACTCGGTGAAATAGTCATATACCGTACCCGGCCCATTATGGGACTCGGTGAAATATATAATATACATACCCGGCTCTCTAGTGAGGGACTCGGTGAACAATGCAATGAAATTGTGCACGATTACGTACCCGGCCCGGGACTCGGTGAATGATATATTAACGGTATGCACGAGTAGAATATCATGAGAAACCATATGCAAGCTAAATCATCATCTGAGACTCAATAGAATAATTAAAATAAACCAACACTGGAGAATCAAAGACAATTATCATGTCAAGTACCAATGAGAATTAGAGTTCATTGGAGTCATGTATGTTCGTCGTTCGCTCACTTTACGTAGTTCATGCCAAAAAGAAAGAAGGGGTAACTTTACAGACACCTTGAAGCCTTTAGACGTAGAGTCATCATCAATGAATAAAATTAAGAACATCTAGAAGTAGCTCCACATTTTCATATTCGCTTTGAAATCATAAACACAAAATCATCATTATCGTTATCACCATCATAAAATCATTTTTATCCTAGACATCATGAGAAACTTTAAGAACCATGGACGTTTGGCTTTTGAAGACAAGAAGGTTACGGAAACATTTATGAAATCATACCATAGGAATCATGCCTTTGAAAGAAAAGGACGAGCCTTAACATACCTTTCGGTTGCCTTAGTCATTCATCGTTTGTCCTTCCAAGCTCGTAAATCTACATATAAACCATTCATACTATTATTAGGCTCAATGTCATACGCTCATCTTAAGCCTTCACTTTAATTCCGTTTAGAATCTGCCGAAATTCGGGCAGCACCTCCCCTGTTTATATGCCTAGCCCGAAGTCACAATCCAACAACCAACAACAACAACAAAAATACCAACATCAATAACATCATTTCCAACACCAATATGTACCATAAAACAGCCCGCACGCTGTTTTCCAACTTCCATAACTAACCAACTTACTACATAATTGTTTAGCGAGTTTATCTCCGTAAATAAGCCCTTAAATAATACCAAAAGAGAAAGATTCATACCTTCTTTCTTGTTAAGACAGAAATATCATCAATATCCACGCTAAATTCCACCGCAAACAAATACTAGAATCACCACCATGCGTTACCCGGACCTAAACCACTACTCCGCGACTTAAACATTGCTCACTTTTGGTTCCCTCACTTTCCCTCTTCCAATTTCTGGAATATTCTAGGAAAATATGATGAAAAAAAAGGGGATTATTACCCTTTATATATGGTCAAATTCGGATCGGGTTCACCGTAGCATTTTACTGTAGCAGCACTGTAAAAGGTCAGTTACTGTAGAACGCGTTTCTGCTCTGTTAACTGAACTTGTAACGCCCATAATTCTCTGCTCTGATGTCCTATCGACGAGTGGTTTGTTGCGTTGGAAACTAGACTCGACGAAATTTATTTTAGGCATTTGTTTCACCTTAAAACACTTCATATGCTATATGCTTCCCCCAAGTTGGACCAAAATTTTCACACAAAACATTACCCATCCTTTCTCCGAAGTCGTACTACTCCATTTCTTCCACTCATTTCCTTATAAAACCTTCCGGTATACCTTACATACATCCTTCACTTATTAAATATACTTAATAATGCTTGCTCCGTATATTCCAAAGTGGTTTTACTTAACCCTAACTCAACGTACTTATGTTTCAAATTTGATAAGTGTTCTTCGAAGATACGGGGTGTAACACGGTAGCTCTTAAATATCTTTGATCTTTGATGGGTCTAGCTCGATGCCCCTTCAACTGACTATGAATCTCAGTGATTTTTCTGCAAGTACTCCAAATGGACACTTGGCTGGGTTTAGCTTCAAATTGAATTTCAAGAGTCTGTCAAAGAATTTCTGTAAGTGTGTGGTATGCTCTGAGCTTTCTTTTGACTTGATAATGACAACTTCCACGTATACTTCAATTTTCTTGTGGATCATATCATGGAAAATGGTAGTCATAACCCTCATGTAAGTGGCGCCAACGTTCTTGAGGCCGAACGAATTTACTCGATAATGATACACGCCCCATGGGGTGATGAAGGCTATTTTTTCCGCGTCTTCCTCACTCATCTAGATTTGATGGTATCTTGAAAAGAAATCCACAAATAATTGTAACTCGTGCTTCGCGCAATTGTCAATGAGTATGTGGTGTTTGGGAGTGGAAAGTTGTCCATGGGACTAGCTCTTTTAAGGTCACGACAGTCCACGCAAATTCATATTTTTCTGTCTTTCTTTGGTACTGGCACGATGTTGGCCAATGTTGGGTACGAAGTTACTTCTACCACTTCGGACTTAATCTATTTTTCCACTTCATCCTTGATTCGAATACATAAGTTTGGCTTAAACTGCCTGGCTTTCTGTTTAACCGGTGCAAAACCTTCATTGATGGGAAATTTGTGGGCCACTATGTCGGTGCTGAATCCAGGCATGTTAGCGTATGACCACGGAAAAATATGTACGTACTCTCTTAGTAGATTTATCAGTTATTTTTTTGGGACGCTTCCAAATGCGCGCTTATCTTGATTTCTTTAACCGTCTCCTCATCTCCAAGGTTGATTACTTCTGTTTCATCTAGGTAGGGTTTCTGCCCATTCTCAAATTATTCTACCTCTTCTAAGAGACCCTCGGGTAATATTGTTTCCTCATCTTACTCTTCGTATTCTTCTTCATTTGTGTCACTTGACTCACTAATTTTGCGAGAGGTCACAACATTTAAGGTTGTTTTTATCATTATTATTACTAAAAAAGCAAGGCAAAACAAGGACAGAATAAAACACATGCATAAGTAAAGAAAATAGTTATTTTTCTCGTAAGTCGATGCTTCATTAATTTAGTAGAAAGGAAGTACAGATTGTGGTCCTGACTAGGATCAACATTGAGTCATTTCCATTTTTAAAACATAACGAGGTAATTTGAGGAGCAAATGGTGATTAATCAGGCCTCAATCGATTCTTGCCGATTTCGTAAGGCATTTAAATTCATCATCTCTGCCAAAGAGCCAAGAGCAGGGTAGAGGTCCACTTGGGTAGTTGCTCACCCGAATTAGCATCGCGGATGGTGGGCGCCTCATTATACTCATCCAGTATCACTATGAAATCTTCTTCTTAGAATAGCATCCCTAACCCTTCCTCAGAGTCTCCATCATCAGGCATGAGCATTCAGACCGGAATGACTAGTACAAGTTTGGAATTAACTTGCATAGATTCGGAGGACTCCTCCTCTTTGTGTTGGCTTTGAGGGCCTCATCATTAGTAACATACCCTAAACCAAAACAAAAGTTGTCTTAGGGGATTGAAATCGGCTCTACTATGCCATGCAAGTCTCGTCCCAAACCTCGCCCGAGTTTGAACACATTTTAGAGCATGATGGATGCGATCATTTTGTAGACTACCGGCATGGGGGTTTGCGCAGAGCCTTCCTTGTATGCATCCCCTACTAGTTCCACCACGTGGAAATTTGTACCTTTTAGAACTTTTTCAATCACAGGTACAGAGTTGTAAGGGTAGTTGTGAATGCTACCTTTCCGCATGGATGGTCTTCCCATATAAACTTCACAACTTGATGGAGTGATGATGGCTCTGCTCTAGCTATGTGAATCCTTGGTCTTCCCAGTAACAGATTGTAATTAGCAGCAATTTCCATGACTTAGGACTGGATGGTGAACTCAGCATGTCCAAATTGGACATAGAGGTCTACTTCTCTTATAGGATCTCATTAGGCTCCATAAAATGCCCTTACATTCATACGGATTTGGCGTATATTTTTTAGATCATACCCTAATTGGCTGAGGGTAATATCAGGGCAAATGTTAAGGTCGGCCCCGTTGTCAATCAATACTCGGGTCACCACCTTGTCTCGGCACACGACAGTGACATATAGTGCTTTGTTGTGTGTCGTGCCTTCGTTAGGCAATTCTTCCTTGGTGAAAGAGATTTGATGTTCACCTATGACATGGGACACCATGTTAGCCAAGTTTTTCGCTACTTGTGCCTGCGGGGACATGAGCTTCGTCCAATACCCTCATCAGAGCTTGACGGTGTTGAAGGGAGCTTAGTAGCAATGACAACACTACTATATGGGCTGGCATCTTGTTTAGATGCTCCGTAATAGAGTATTATTTTGGTCATATTCGGCGCCAGAAATCTTCAACCCAGCTTTAGTGATGGGCCCTCTTGGGTTTCCTTCTTTTCTTGGCACTCCTTGGGCCAATTCTTCGGGAGTATAACATCTCCCAGATTGAGTCATTCTATGGGCGACAATTTCTTGGACAACAAATTCTTTCCTCGGAGCTAGCACCACTTTTTTGGATACTAGCATTATAATTGGTGCAGGGATCAATACCTTGAATTATGGGTGCTCTTGAATTATGTGTGAGGCCACTGTTTGCTCGAATGTTTTGATTGAGTCTCGAGACAATGACTTGCAAAAAACCCAGTCGTTTTCTCTCTCAATCATGTGAATAGTATTATTGCCATTGTTAGGTAGAGGATTGGAATTCACATTTGGTGCAGTAGTTTGAAGTGTGATGTTATATCCCGTGTTTTCGCGTATTCGGAAAATTTGGAATAATTGTGACTTGTAAAGAATAAGGCTACATTTAGATTAGATTTGACATATATGTTGTTGTTTATGAAGAGTGTTGACGCGGAGACATCGGGGAAGGCCAAGGGCAAAAATTGGAATTTCGGAAATTAGTTTCGGGAATTTCAAAATGAGAATTGTAACATGGGCTCAAAAAAAAAATAAGAAAATTGAGGCCCAAATTTATAGGGGTGGCCGGCCATAAAGCTAGCCCAAGCCCATATTATTAATTTGTTATGTGACTAAGTCATGTGACAAATTAATATAAAGGGGTTGATGTTCAAGAAAATTCAAGAACAAACACAAAAATTGAAGAACACCACAAAAAGAGAGAGCATTCGGCCCAAGAGAAAGAGGAAAGAAAAAAATTCCTAGCCTTTGATTTCATTCCAAAAATCTTGTCTTTCTTGAATTATTAACAAGCTCAATACCCTCTTCGACGTGGTATAATTAGTTTAGCGAAAGAACCACGTTTGCGGGAAAGTTGGAATTTGAAGGGAAGGTATGAATTCTTTTTATGTTAAGCAATAAGTATATATGTTATAATGATTAGAATTTGATGAGAATTGTGGAGTTGTGATATGTGTGTGAAGCCGTGTGTGTGTGTGTAGGGTGGTGTATGGTCGTGTGCCATGGTGTTGGTAGAAAGCGGTGAGTTAAATTTTATTTAGCTCGTTAATTGCGTCGTTGTGACCATTGTGACACAAATGAAGGTTTAATGACTTGAATTAGCCTTGAATTTGCTTGTAGGTAATTATGAGAAATTATGTAAATTTTGTAAGATTTTTATATAAGTATGGAAGTAAGATTCAAATGTGAATTTTGGTTGTTGTTAAAGAGTTAGGAAGGAAAACAATGTTAGTTGGAAGTTTCGTTACGTTTGTAGAAACATCGGATGGAATATGAAATTAGCGGGAATACTTGAATTCATGAATATTGTTTGGAATGCTATTGAATGTATTTGGATGATCTTGAACTAGCTAATGAATATGGAAAATGTTGATGTTAGTTGGATAATGGAAAGTGGGATGGAAGTTGTAAACTATATAGAAAAGTAGACTATTGAGGATATAATGCATTTTTGTGATGATTGTGACATTGTTGATGTTGTTGGGTTGTTGTTGCTGCTATTTGAACCGAGATGATTCTCGGGGGTGCTATATTTACAGGGGAGGTGCAGCCGAAATTTCGGTAGACAACAATAACTTTAAGTTGAATCCTTAGAATCCATAACTTACAATTGGTAACTTTGACCATTTGTAGATTCCGGGCGAAACGGGATTTGAGTTTAAGCGAGCGAAAGACGCACGTAAGGTATGTAAAGCTAACTCATTCCTTCTTTTGGCATGTCCTAAGTATACTAGGTCGATACTTGAGCCTCGGGGATAATTCCGTTCATGGAAAATTCGAATTTGAATTTGAGTACTATTCATTCAATCCAATTGAATTATAAAACTTCACATTTTGTTGGAAAATGATCAAACGTCCGAAACTTTTGTAAATGTAATAGAATCGCTTCGAAACTTCCATTGATGATTACATAGATCCTAATACTTGTTATTCAGGTCCGCCACCTCGACTTGACCCGAGGTGGGCCCACTAATCCCGAGACTCCTTTGTTTGTTCTAATAGGCGTATTTTTGTATAGTGTCGGAAAAAGACTATTGTTTATGACTTTGGCTATCATAGAATAATGTCTTGACTGTCCCTGACGTTCTAAATTACATTTCGATCTATAAATGTAACTTTGAAAGTAATTTCGTGAAATAAATCCTGTATTGACCAATTGTTCGAACTAGTTTGACTAATGGGCTGATATATGATTATATCAAGTTTTATAACTATTTCGATTTATAAATTGTATTAGTCGCTCATGACTCTGCTCGTGCCCCTTTATTACGATATCGTTCACCGGTTCCCGGGCCGGTTATTGATCACGCGCACTATGGCAATTCGACCGTATGCCCTTTTGTTGACATGAGTATCCGGGCATAGGTGTTCCGATACAAGTACTCCGCTATAAGTATTTTGATATAAGTATTCTGATATAAATATTTTGATATAAGTAATCTGATGTAAGTATTTTGATATAAGTATCCGGATAAAGTATTATGATATGAGTCTTCTGAAATAAGTATTCGACATAAGCATTCTGAAACAAGACTTTTGATGTAAGTGTTCTATTATAAGTATTCTACTATGAGTATTCTGATACAAGTACTCTGATGTGAGTATCCAATATGAATGTTTTCTGTAAGCTTTAGCGTCTCCAACTTTCGTATACGACATCGGATTACTTAGAAGTGCCCGAAGAGGTTCCGGTACCAAAAACGCTCATGATCTTTCTGTATGTACATATGGTTCCAAAATCTCTGTTTGATCTGATTCGTAAGGACATCTGAAGGTGCCTGGTATGACTATGACTCTGATTCTCCGAAAAAGGCTTCTGAAACGCTTACGAAGCGTTCTGTACTTCAAACGCTCGAAACTTTCTCATACTACGTTGGATTGACCTGAAATCTGTTCCGAGCCTCCAGGTATCGGTAAGGACGCTTGTCTGTCGAGTCTTGGTTTCCATGTGCATCTGGTTTCTCACTACTATGCTCGTGCGAGCCTTAGGATGTCTATTCACTGAGCCGGGCCAGGATATGTTATCGTGCGCTGTTCCCCTATGTTGTCTACAGTGTTCTGAAATAAAACCGTGAGGGGTGGTCTGGGCTGAGCTCGATCCCCAAAGCGGACAGTATCTGCGCTACATAATCTGATACCAGGCGGACGCGTTGGGAGTGTACTGGGCAGAGCTCCCCCGAAATGCTTGCAAAACCCTATAAGGCTAATTTAGCATTCGAGGACGAATGTTCTAAAGGGGGGGAGGATGTTATATCCCGTGTTTTCGCGTATTCGGAAAATTTGGAATAATTGTGACTTGTAAAGAATAAGGCTACATTTTGATTTCATTTGACATATATGTTGTTGTTTATGAAGAGTGTTGACGCGGAGACATCGGGGAAGGCCAAGGGCAAAAATTGGAATTTTGGAAATTAGTTTCGGGAATTTCAATATGAGAATTCTAACATGGGCTCAAAAAAAATAAGAAAATTGAGGCCCAAATTTATAGGGGTGGCCGGCCATGAAGCTAGCCCAAGCCCATATTATTAATTTGTCATGTGACTAAGTCATGTGACAAATTAATATAAAGGGGTTGATGTTCAAGAAAATTCAAGAACAAACACAAAAATTGAAGAACACCACAAAAAGAGAGGGCATTCAGCCCTAGAGAAAGAGGAAAGAAAAAAATTCCTAGCCTTTGATTTCATTCCAAAAATCTTGTCTTTCTTGAATTATTAACAAGCTCAATACACTCTTCGACGTGGTATAATTAGTTTAGCGAAAGAACCACATTTGCGGGAAAGTTGGAATTTGAAGGGAAGGTATGAATTCTATGTTTTATGTTATGACCTTAGATAGGAGGTTGTGGAGGACTCAGATTAGGATAGAAGGCTAGGTGGCTTATCTTTCACTATAGTAGTTGTAGTTTTGCTCAGTTGTTTATTGCCATTTGATTTCTGCATTTGATTGCTGCTTATATTTATTGGGCCGTTGTACTTTGGTTATCTTATTTATCTATAGTAGTTAATGCTCCTTTCTTTCCAGACTATTTTACCATGACTTTCTCGCTTTCGTTATTCCTTATTTTCATATTGTTTTCGATATGATTGGCCCTATCTGACCTGACCTTTTGTCTTGTTTTCCTCTCTTGAGCCGAGGGTCTTTCGGAAACAGCCACCCTACCTTTCAAGGTGAGGGTTAGGTCTGCGTACACTCTACCCTCTACATGGTGGGATTATACTGGGCTTCTTCTTTTATGTTATGCAATAAGTATATATGTTATAATGATTAGAATTTGATGAGAATTGTGGAGTTGTGATATGTGTGTGAAGCCGTGTGTGTGTGTGTAGGGTGGTGTATGGCCGTGTGCCATGGTGTTGGTAGAAAGCGGTGAGGTAAATTTTATTTAGCTCGTTAATTGCGTCGTTGTGACCATTGTGACACAAATGAAGGTTTAATGACTTGAATTAGCCTTGAATTTGCTTGTAGGTAATTATGAGAAATTATGTAAATTTTGTAAGATTTTTATATAAGTATGGAAGTAAGATTCAAATGTGAATTTTGGTTGTTGTTAAAGAGTTAGGAAGGAAAACAATGTGAGTTGGAAGTTTCGTTACGTTTGTAGAAACATCGGATGGAATATGAAATTAGCGGGAATACTTGAATTCATGAATATTGTTTGGAATGCTTTTGAATGTATTTGGATGATCTTGAACTAGCTAATGAATATGGAAAATGTTGATGTTAGTTGGATAATGGAAAGTGGGATGGAAGTTGTAAACTATATAGAAAAGTAGACTGTTGAGGATATAATGCATTTTTGTGATGATTGTGACATTGTTGATGTTGTTGGGTTGTTGTTGCTGCTATTTGAGCCGAGATGATTCTCGGGGGTGCTATATTTACAGGGGAGGTGCTGCCGAAATTTCGGTAGACAACTATAACTTTAAGTTGAATCCTTAGAATCCATAACTTACAATTGGTAACTTTGACCATTTATAGATTCCGGGCGAAACAGGATTTGAGTTTAAGCGAGCGAAAGACGCACGTAAGGTATGTAAAGCTAACCCATTCCTTCTTTTGCCATGTCCTAAGTATACTAGGTCGATACTTGAGCCTCGGGGATAATTCCGTTCATGGAAAATTCGAATTTGAATTTGAGTACTATTCATTCAATCCAATTGAATTATAAAACTTCACATTTTGTTGGAAAATGATCAAACGTCCGAAACTTTTGTAAATGTAATAGAATCGCTTCGAAACTTCCATTGATGATTACATAGATCCTAATACTTGTGATTCAGGTCCGCCACCTCGACTTGACCCGAGGTGGGCCCACTAATCCCGAGACTCCTTTGTTTGTTCTAATAGGCGTATTTTTGTATAGTGTCGGAAAAAGACTATTGTTTATGACTTTGGCTATCATAGAATAATGTCTTGACTGTCCCTGACGTTCTAAATTACATTTCGAACTATAAATGTAACTTTGAAAGTAATTTCGTGAAATAAATTCTGTATTGACCAATTGTTCGAACTAGTTTGACTAATGGGCTAATATATGATTATATCAAGTTTTATAACTATTTCGAATTATAAATTGTATTAGTCGCTCATGACTCTGCTCGTGCCCCTTTATTACGATTTCGTTCACCGGTTCCCGGGCCGGTTATTGATCACGCGCACTATGACAATTCGACTGTATGCCCTTTTGTTGACATGAGTATCCGGGCATAGGTGTTCCGATACAAGTACTCCGCTAGAAGTATTTTGATATAAGTATTCCGATATAAATATTTTGATATAAGTAATCTGATGTAAGTATTTTGATATAAGTATCCGGATAAACTATTATGATATGAGTCTTCTGAAATAAGTATTCGACATAAGCATTCTGAAACAAGATTTTTGATGTAAGTGTTCTATTATAAGTATTCTACTATGAGTATTCTGATACAAGTACTCTGATGTGAGTATCCAATATGAATGTTTTCTGTAAGCTTTAGCGTCTCCAACTTTCGTATACGACATCGGATTGCTTAGAAGTGCCCGAAGAGGTTCCGGTACCAAAATCGCTCATGATCTTTCTGTATGTACATATGGTCCCAAAATCTCTGTTTGATCTGATTCGTAAGGACATCTGAAGGTGCCTGGTATGACTATGACTCTGATTCTCCGAAAAAGGCTTCTGAAACGCTTACGAAGCGTTCTGTACTTCAAACGCTCGTAACTTTCTCATACTACGTTGGATTGACCTGAAATCTGTTCCGAGCCTCCAGGTATCGGTAAGGACGCTTGTCTGTCGAGTCTTGGTTTCCATGTGCATCTGGTTTCTCACTACTCTGCTCGTGCGAGCCTTAGCATGTCTATTCACTGAGCCGGGCCAGGAAATGTTATCGTGCGCTGTTCCCCTATGTTGTCTACAGTGTTCTGAAATAAAACCGTGAGTGGTGGTCTGGGCTGAACTCGATCCCCAAAGCGGACAGTATCTCCGCTACATAATCTGATACCAGACGGACGCGTTGGGAGTGTACTGGGCAGAGCTCGAGCTCCCGAGACTGATCCGTGACCCGTGTACTGAGCAGAGCTCGAGCGGAAAAAAACGAGCAGTTTCTGCATGGGATGACCACTGTACTGGCCGAGCTCGAGGTGGCATACCCCTTGTAGACGCGTGTTCTGATATGATATGATATGATCTGATATGATATACTCCGGCTATACGCCGCCTGATACGATACGTTTATGTATGGTGTGACCACTGTACTGGGCTGAGCGCGAGGTGCCACACTTCTTGTAAACATCATATGATTCCCAGGTTGCAGCGTTTGATCCGATACGCTACGGCGTTCTGATATGGCATATGACTATAATGTGCACTATGTGTGATCTGCGTCTGGAAAGTAAGTTCTGATACTCTGTACGTCCTGTATTCCAACCGGTATACTATATCATCTGAGTACCCGGTAAGTCCCGTATTCCTTTTTATATATGACGTCATATGAGTATTCTGTATGTCATACATTCTGGCTGACACATGAGCTAGGTAGGCATAAGTTGCGTCTGGAAACCCTGTACATTTGGCAACCCTTCTGACAGATTATATCAGTTTATATGATATGTGATGATCTGTATGACCTGGGCCTGGGAAGTGAGTGATTTTGATATTCTGGACCATGTACTTATTCTTTTACCGCTTGTTTCGATTATAGTTCTGATTTTTTTTGTGTTCCATGCTTTACATACTCAGTACATATTACGTACTGACCCCCTTTCTTCGGGGGCTGCGTTTCATGCCCGCAGGTACAGACGCTTATTGTGGTGATCCGCCAGCCTAGGGTACACAGTCTACTGTTTTGAGTGCTCCTTTGATCCAGAGCCCATACTTTTGGTACAGAACTCTTTGTTGTATATGGTTTCGTGCTTATGGTTCTTTTTGGGTACGGCGGGGCCCTGTCCCGTCATATGATTCTGTTGTCTATATTAGAGGCCTGTAGACATGTATGTGGGTCATGGGTCGTGTTTGGTCCGTGATGTTTGCTTGGTTTGTGCTCGGTTTACCCCTACTCTACGTTAATATGTTCGATCTATGTTTTATGATATAAACAATGGTTTAAATGATATGTTTATAATCTGGGACGCACGAGATTCATAATATGTAGGCACAAGTGAAATTTGGTTAGCATGTATGTACGAGTGTCCATGTCGGGCATTAGTCACGGCCTACGGGGTTGGGTCGTGACAAAAGTGGTATCAGAGCGGTTCGTCCTCGGAGTGTCTACAGGCCGTGCACCACATCTATAAACAGGAGGCTACAGGACATTTAGGATGTTACCCTTTCTTTGAATCTTAGATCGTGCGATAGAGCTGTGCTATTAGGGTGGCTCCTTTCTAACAGATTGCTATGTTTATAGTGATGCCTCCGAAGAAGGCGACGGCTGCCCAGAAGGGCAAAGCAGGAGAGACCAGTCAGATACAGAGAGTCACCCGGGCTCATACTCAGATTATGCCCGATATTGCACCCCAGTCAGAGGATTCTGCTACGCCATCATCAGCAGACGATCCTGGAGCGGCTCCGCCATTAGCTCCAGAGGCTCCAGCGCCCGAGCCTCCAGCTCCTCAGCCAGGGGCGGAGGACAGGACACTGAGAGAGGCCGTGCAGTTGTTGACTACGTTGGTAGCGGGGCAGGCTCGCAGACGCGGGCAGAGAGATGACGATGATGATGAAAGGCGTGATAGCCTAAGGGTTCGAGAGTTTCTATTATGTGGCCGCCCAGAGTTTTTCGGGTCTAAGCCCGACGAGGACCCCCATGACTTCATTCGGGGGATGCGGCGCTCATTGGACTTGGTCAGGGCTTCAGAGACCGAGTCTGTCGAGTTGGCCGCGCACAGATTGCGGGATGTTGCTGCTAACTGGTACGAGTCCTGGGAGCTATCCAGGGGCGAGGGTGTTTCCCTAGCTACTTGGGATGAGTTCGTGGCTGCTTTTACCCGTCACTTTTTGCCCCCAGAGTTACGGCGGGCGCGGGTTGACCGATTTTTGCATCTGCAGCAGAGGGGTCGGAGCGTTCGTGAGTATAATATGGAGTTTG
The DNA here is from genome assembly GCF_019175385.1 of Lycium barbarum. Classification (NCBI taxonomy): domain Eukaryota; kingdom Viridiplantae; phylum Streptophyta; class Magnoliopsida; order Solanales; family Solanaceae; genus Lycium; species Lycium barbarum. Next base: position 50,784,031 of record NC_083341.1, on the reverse strand, counting down.
ATTCTCTGGCTAGGTATGCACCCGCGATAGTAGCTGATATGGCTGACCGGATGCACCGGTACGTGATAGGGTTGGACCCCTACTTGGTTGACAGCTGCATGGCGATGGCATCGCAGACTGACATGGACATCGCCCGATTACAGGCTTATGCTCTAGGGATGGAGGATCGGCACAGAGAGGATCAGTCGGGTAGAGGTTGTGACAGGAGACAGCCCAAGAGGGCTAGATTGGCTGGGTATTCTAGGAAACTCTTAGACAGACAGTCTCAGCAGCAGCACAATAGACATTTTTCCCAGCCAGCATGGGATACCCCTCCACAGAGTTCGGGCAGGAGGTCTGGTGACACATGGTACTCCGGGGCAGGTCAGGGCTCCAGAGTCTTGAGCTCGCGGGTGGACGGAGGTTTCGGTCGGTCGAGGCCACCCAGACCTCGGTGCCCTTATTGTGGGAGACGCCACTCTGGAGAATGTCATTATGCTGCAGATGCTTGTTTTTCCTGTGGCCGTCAAGACCACATTATGAGAGAGTGTCCGTATAGGACCAGTTCGGGTGGTACAGCCCAGCCCAGCGGGTCAGTTGCTGATTTACCTTTTCCTTCTGTAGCCGTACGCCCTATGGGGCAGAGTGTACCGACACCATCGGGCCGCGGTAGAGGTCGTGGCGCAGCTTCCGGTTCTAGCGGTCCTTTGAACCGCTTATATGCTTTGGCTAGCCGGCAGGACCCAGAGGCGTCACCAGATGTGTTTACAGGTATATTGTCCACTTTTTCTGAATATATATATATATATATATATATATATATATATACACACACGCATTGGTAGGTCCAGATTCTGTTTCATCACGTATTCCCCCCCGATTGCTAGTAGAACTGAGATAAGGCCCGAATTGATAAAATCATCTGAGGTAATGATATATGTGGATAAAAAGTGAGAGTCGAAAAGTCAAAAAGGGCTAACGCAGTAGTTACATAATCAGAAAAATAAAGGGGCCCTCTCTATATCAGAGCGGGACCCGCTACGAGAACTTTCCAAAATTGCCAGGACCCCAACTTGTCCTAAATTATGTGACCAAGGTCGTGCGGGGTGGTTGATGCAACTATACCGGCATTAACGCGTCTAAATGTACTAAAGTCTCGAGGTTAAGCGTGCTGGGGCCAGAGCAATTCTGGGATGGGTGACCCCCTGGGAAGTGTACAAAATTTTCATAAACGTAGATATAAGAGACCAATGGAAAGTCTGGGGTAACCTAAATAAATTAGAATGTACCGAAGGGTTAGAAACCCTAAATAGGTCGGGTGGGCTAAGGCGAACTCGGCCGCCGAAGAAAAGGAAAGTGTGACACAGTCCTGGAATTAGAAAAAAATTTAAATGGCGTTTGAAAATGTATTGTAAGGGAAATGGTAATGAATGTATATGAGTGCAGATCACATCCCAGTTACGACTGTTTTGACTGACAGGTGAGCCCCAGCAGTCAGTGTTATGATATATGAAAACTTTGACTGAACGGAACCTAAGGGACAAAGCGAAAGACACGATATAACTGTTATAAGTAGACTAATGTTGGTTTCACCACTAGTTAAAGCCGGAAAGTCTTAGCGTAATGATATTCGAGAATAGAACTAAGACGAGTGTGTAAAAGGGGATAGTAATTGTGACGTTTGGCAGAATTTTGAAGGAAATAAGGAGAACTCCGCCGAAATGCTTGCAAAACCCTATAAGGCTAATTTAACATTCGAGGACGAATGTTCTAAAGGGGGGGAGGATGTTATATCCCGTGTTTTCGCGTATTCGGAAAATTTGGAATAATTGTGACTTGTAAAGAATAAGGCAACATTTTGATTTCATTTGACATATATGTTGTTGTTTATGAAGAGTGTTGACCCGGAGACATCGGGGAAGGCCAAGGGCAAAAATTGGAATTTCGGAAATTAGTTTCGGGAATTTCAAAATGAGAATTCTAACATGGGCTCAAAAAAAATAAGAAAATTGAGGCCCAAATTTATAGGGGTGGCCGGCCATGAAGCTAGCCCAAGCCCATATTATTAATTTGTCATGTGACTAAGTCATGTGACAAATTAATATAAAGGGGTTGATGTTCAAGAAAATTCAAGAACAAACACAAAAATTGAAGAACACCACAAAAAGATAGGGCATTCGGCCATAGAGAAAGAGGAAAGAAAAAAATTCCTAGCCTTTGATTTCATTCCAAAAATCTTGTCTTTCTTGAATTATTAACAAGCTCAATACGCTCTTCGACGTGGTATAATTAGTTTAGCGAAAGAACCACGTTTGCGGGAAAGCTGGAATTTGAAGGGAAGGTATGAATTCTATGTTTTATGTTATGCAATAAGTATATATGTTATAATGATTAGAATTTGATGAGAATTGTGGACTTGTGATATGTGTGTGAAGCCGTGTGTGTGTGTGTAGGGTGGTGTATGGCCGTGTGCCATGGTGTTGGTAGAAAGCGGTGAGGTAAATTTTATTTAGCTCGTTAATTGCGTCGTTGTGACCATTGTGACACAAATGAAGGTTTAATGACTTGAATTATCCTTGAATTTGCTTGTAGGTAATTATGAGAAATTATGTAAATTTTGTAAGATTTTTATATAAGTATGGAAGTAAGATTCAAATATGAATTTTGGTTGTTGTTAAAGAGTTAGGAAGGAAAACAATGTGAGTTGGAAGTTTCGTTACGTTTGTAGAAACATCGGATGGAATATGAAATTAGAGGGAATACTTGAATTCTTGAATATTGTTTGGAATGCTATTGAATGTATTTGGATGATCTTGAACTAGCTAATGAATATGGAAAATGTTGATGTTAGTTGGATAATGGAAAGTGGGATGGAAGTTGTAAACTATATAGAAAAGTAGACTATTGAGGAAATAATGCATTTTTGTGATGATTGTGACATTGTTGATGTTGTTGGGTTGTTGTTGCTGCTATTTGAGCCGAGATGATTCTCGGGAATGCTATATTTACAGGGGAGGTGTTGCCGAAATTTCGGTAGACAACTATAACTTTAAGTTGAATCCTTAGAATCCATAACTTACAATTGGTAACTTTGACCATTTGTAGATTCCGGCCGAAACGGGATTTGAGTTTAAGCGAGCGAAAGACGCACGTAAGGTATGTAAAGCTAACCCATTCCTTCTTTTGGCATGTCCTAAGTATACTAGGTCGATACTTGAGCCTCGGGGATAATTCCGTTCATGGAAAATTCGAATTTGAATTTGAGTACTATTCATTCAATCCAATTGAATTATAAAACTTCACATTTTGTTGGAAAATGATCAAACGTCCGAAACTTTTGTAAATGTAATAGAATCGCTTCGAAACTTCCATTGATGATTACATAGATCCTAATACTTGTGATTCAGGTCCGCCACCTCGACTTGACCCGAGGTGGGCCCACTAATCCCGAGACTCCTTTGTTTGTTCTAATAGGCGTATTTTTGTATAGTGTCGGAAAAAGACTATTGTTTATGACTTTGGCTATCATAGAATAATGTCTTGACTGTCCCTGACGTTCTAAATTTCATTTCGAACTATAAATGTAACTTTGAAAGTAATTTCGTGAAATAAATCTTGTATTGACCAATTGTTCGAACTAGTTTGACTAATGGGCTGATATATGAATATATCAAGTTTTATAACTATTTCGATTTATAAATTCTATTAGTCGCTCGTGACTCTGCTCGTGCCCCTTTATTACGATATCGTTCACCGGTTCCCGGGCCGGTTATTGATCACGCGCACTATGACAATTCGACCGTATGCCCTTTTGTTGACATGAGTATCCGGGCATAGGTGTTCCGATACAAGTACTCCACTAGAAGTATTTTGATATAAGTATTCCGATATAAATATTTTGATATAAGTATTCCGATATAAATATTTTGATATAAGTATCCGGATAAAGTATTATGATATGAGTCTTCTGAAATAAGTATTCGACATAAGCATTCTGAAACAAGATTTTTGATGTAAGTGTTCTATTATATGTATTCTACTATGAGTATTCTGATACAAGTACTCTGATGTGAGTATCCAATATGAATGTTTTCTGTAAGCTTTAGCGTCTCCAACTTTCGTATACGACATCGGATTGCTTAGAAGTGCCCGAAGAGGTTCCGGTACCAAAATCGCTCATGATCTTTCTGTATGTACATATGGTTCCAAAATCTCTGTTTGATCTGATTCGTAAGGACATCTGAAGGTGCCTGGTATGACTATGACTCTGATTCTCCGAAAAAGGCTTCTGAAACGCTTACGAAGCGTTCTGTACTTCAAACGCTCGTAACTTTCTCATACTACGTTGGATTGACCTGAAATCTGTTCCGAGCCTCCAGGTATCGGTAAGGACGCTTGTCTGTCGAGTCTTGGTTTCCATGTGCATCTGGTTTCTCACTACTCTGCTCGTGCGAGCCTTAGCATGTCTATTCACTGAGCCGGGCCAGGATATGTTATCGTGCGCTGTTCCCCTATGTTGTCTACAGTGTTCTGAAATAAAACCGTGAGGGGTGGTCTGGGCTGAGCTCGATCCCCAAAGCGGATAGTATCTGCGATACATAATCTGATAGCAGGCGGACGCGTTGGGAGTGTACTAGGCAGAGCTCGAGCTCTCGAGACTGATCCGTGACCCGTGTACTGGGCAGAGCTCGAGCGGAAAAAAACGGGCAGTTTCTGCATGGGATGACCACTGTACTGGGCCGAGCTCGAGGTGGCATACCCCTTGTAGAGGCGTGTTCTGATATGATATGATATGATCTGATATGATATGATATACTCCGGCTATACGCCGCCTGATACGATACGTTTATGTATGGTGTGACCACTGTACTGGGCTGAGCTCGAGGTGGCACACTTCTTGTAAACATCATATGATTCCCAGGTTGCAGCGTTTGATCCGATACGCTACGGCGTTCTGATATGGCATATGACTATAATGTGCATTATGTGTGATCTGCGTCTGGAAAGTAAGTTCTGATACTCTGTACGTCCTGTATTCCAACCGGTATACTATATCATCTGAGTACCCGGTAAGTCCCGTATTCCTTTTTATATATGACGTCATCTGAGTATTCTGTATGTCATACATTCCGGCTGACACATGAGCTAGGTAGGCATAAGTTGCGTCTGGAAACCCTGTACGTTTGGCAACCCTTCTGACAGATTATATCGGTTTATATGATATGTGATGATCTGTATGAACTGGGCCTGGGAAGTGAGTGATTTTGATATTCTGGACCATGTACTTATTCTTTTACCGCTTGTTTCGATTATAGTTCTGATTTTTTTTGTGTTCCATGCTTTACATACTCAGTACATATTCCGTACTGACCCCCTTTCTTCAGGGGCTGCGTTTCATGCCTGCAGGTACAGACGCTTATTGTGGTGATCCGCCAGCCTAGGGTACACAGTCTACTGTTTTGAGTGCTCCTTTGATCCGGAGCCCATACTTTTGGTACATAACTCTTTGTTGTATATGGTTTCGTGCTTATGGTTATTTTTGGGTACGGCGGGGCCCTGTCCCGTCATATGATTCTGTTGTCTATATTAGAGGCCTGTAGACATGTATGTGGGTCATGGGTCGTGTTTGGTCCGTGATGTTTGCTTGGTTTGTGCTCGGTTTACCCCTACGCTACGTTAATATGTTCGATCTATGTTTTATGATATAAATAATGGTTTAAATGATATGTTTATAATCTGGGACGCACGAGATTCATAATATGTAGGCACAAGTGAAATTTGGTTAGCATGTATGTACGAGTGTCCATGTCGGTCACTAGTCACGGCCTACGGGGTTGGGTCATGACATGTGATCTCTCTATTATCAATCAGATCTTGTATCTTGTGCTTCAATTTGATACAGTCTTCAGTACTATGTCCATTCCTGCCAGAATGGTAAGCACGTGTTTAATTAGGTCGGAAGAATCAATTTTCGAGGTTAACGACCTTTGGTAGGACCGTTTGGATTAGACCAGCAGCACTTAGCCTCTCGAATAGTTTGGTTCGTGTTTCGATCAGTTGAGTGAACACCCGAGGAGGATTCTTCTCAAATTTAGGACGTGGCAAATTGTATGTATTTGGAGGTTGTTTTTTTTTTTAGAGTTCGTTGGTTGTTTTGTCGACTTCGGTAGGCGGGTGCAAGAGCTTGGTAGTTTGGCTATTGAGCTTGGTAATTTGGGGTGGGTGCTTGGAAATTTATCTATGGAGCTTGGTAATTTGGTAGAGGTGTTTGGAAATTGGGTTGTGCATAGAAGACGGACATAGGGCTGTATGGTACCGGTAAGTAGGCATTGGGTGGTGGTGACTGATAGATTTCGAGGAGAAAATATGGCTTCTCTCGCTTTTTGGGCTTTGGGATAGGTGTGTGGGTGACGTTTTCCACTTCCGCCTTTTTCTTCCTTACGGGTCCCTAGTGCTTTGATTGGCGGCTCTATGGCCTCTCCCATTTTTACTAATTCAGAGGATGGCCCTTCAGCCATGGATAGCATTTGTTCATAGAAGTTCGTCACTTCCGATAAGATAAAGACAGAAACCAGCTCTTCTTTACTCATTGGCTGTTTCACTCCGGCAGCTTTGGCCCTCTATCTACTCGCATATTCCCGATAGTTCTTGGTGGACTTCTGCTTGACTTTTTCGAGATAGTACTGATCAGGTACGGTGTCGACATTAAATTTAAATCTCTGCAAGAAGGACTTTGTTGTGTCCTCCCGTGTGGCCCATCGGCATCTGTCCTGACCAGTTGGTGACAGTAAGATCGCAAGTGGGCCTTGAGATTTCCCATTGCGTTGAACGTTTTGAATTTAGGCACCTTGAAGACCTCCGGTAAGTCCAAGTTCGGATGCATGCAAAGAACGTCATAACTCAGACCAGTCGTCTTACGAGCGGCTCTTGTAGATTGATCAAGCATTTTCGCCAGTTTGCGCTCCATTTTTTTGTCGCGCCTATCTTGTTCATCTCTCCCGACCTACTCCATATCTTCATAGTGATTGAGCTCATGGTATTCTGGGGAAAAAACGTTTGGGGTGATAGAGGTATGGAAGGATACTGTTTGATGTACGGGGTGGTTTTTGGATATGGGGGTGGTTCGTGAAGTTGGTAGAGTAATGATGCTTGGGCTGATCGTAGGGTTGGTGTGAGTGGGTTGTGGTGCTTGGTACGATGGCACAAAATGAGTAGTTCCAGAGGCTTAGGTGGTGTTGAGAGGTGGTAGGGTGTGGTATGATGTACCAATGTGGGGCGATTCAGCAGTAAGCGGGTTTTGAGTGGATGTCATGGTGCCGGCAGAGTAGGTGGGTAAATGGTCAAGCAGTGCGAAACTCAGAGATGGAAAAGGCGAAGGAGGTCGTTTTGCCTCAACAAGTGTCTCTTTGGCCACACAAGCCATTTCAGCTCTTGCGACTTTCTTTTAAAGGTTAGCATTTTCCTTGAGTAGCATATTGATCACATCCTCGGAATGTGAGGGTTCTTTTGGGTTTGGGGATGTTAAATCCCCTGTTACACCTCGAAAATTTTTCCGTACTTGTGTGATGAGTAGAACTATGAAGGGCTTGAGTGAATGATGTTTTATTAAGTCGGGAATGGCTAATTAAGAATTTTTGGAACTAAGAAAGTCGCGGAAAGTTTTCAGCCCAGTGGTCGTATATGGCACTATACGGGCCCGTAAAGTGATTTACGGACCGTATAGTGCAATCGTCTTCCATCAACCAAAAATTCTAAGTTTCTGTCAAAGTGTTGAATATGGTTAAATACGACATGGTTAAATACGACCCAGTTTACGGCCCGTAAACTGGTTTACGGTCCGTAAACCAGGTCGTAAAATGCCATGTTCCTCAGCCAAAACTTTCTGTTTTTGAAATGATTAAATACGGCCATGGAGGACGGACCGTAAATCAAAATATGGTCCGTATATGGTGGTTTACGACCACTGTTCATCCCGACAAGAATTCATTAAAGATCAGATTTTGTGATTTTTAAAGGGGACTTAAGCCTCATTTTAATTCATTATTCATTCAACCAACTCAAGAGACTTCTAGAACTCTCCACATACTTCCTCCACAAGAATTCAAAGGATCAAAGAAACCATTAAGATCAACACCACCAAATTCATGAAATCAAGTGTAAGAACACAACAAAGGATCATCTAAGTCAAGAAATCTCGCAAAGGGTGGAACTAGGGTTTTGGTTAATTGAAGTATTTCAACTTAAGGATTGTTCAACCATCATCCAAGGTAAGTTTCATGATTATTCCATGTTGTTTGAAGTATTGGAAAGCTTAGACACTTGAAATGTAGAAGAACATAGAAATGGGTCATTATTGAGTGAATAGTGACATAAACGAATGCTAGTGGAATTGAACTATGAATATTGAAGTGTTGTGAGTACAAATATGTTATAAATGATGTTTATATCATGAAACAGGCATTAAATGCATGAAAACGCAAAGACGAGTCATAAGGCTAAATATGGAGGAAAATGGTGGATTTTGCTAAACGCACGTAAATGACGATTGTCGATTATGATATTGCGAATAATATTATGAATATTGGGAGTTGATATAGAACGTGAGAAAAGTAGTATGAGCAAAGGAGACGCTGCCCAACTTTTCCTAGGATTAGCGATGCGTTCTTGTAGTTAGTTTACTAATGTTGATACGAATTCTCTTATGAAGGTAACGACGTGATATCGGCGGAGAAAAAGTGAGCGATATCTTAGCTAAACGACCAAGGTATGTGAGGCTAGTCCTTCTTTCTAATGGCATGAATCTTTTAGCTTGAATCCCTATTCCTTTCATGAGTTCTTACTTTCTAAGAAGTTAAAAGCTTATACCTATGAATGTCTATATGAGATAAGTTATACGATATGATGACACTAGAATGATGATGATGTTATTCCTTGCCTACACTCACCTTATGTACTAGTCCTTTCAAGGTGAGGCAGAATGTCCATAATGGTTCCATAATGTAACCGGGGGATCACGACCTTACGTCACCCCGATAGAGTAAAGTTGATCATGAGCCTTATACACGCATTATGATAAGATAAGTATTTTATGATAAGCATATTACTATGAGTATTTACGTTAAGCATGTCATGAGCATTTCACACCGTGCCAAGTTGGTCGGGCAGTCACCGCCAATGCAGGAAGCTATACGGATACACCATGACCTTCGAGCATGGGCAGACACCACTAGTGGGCGGCATGAGATGGTACCCGGACGCGGGAGGCCTGGACGCGGGCTAATATTATTGATTATCACACCGTTCCGACATGGACGGGCAGCTTTCATATGATGCATACATGTTATGATGATAAGTATGAGTAAGATAGCATGCATTACTTCATTTATGATTATCAGTCAGATCCAGATGTCTCATGTTGATGTTATCCCTATATTATTGATGTCTCTTTTCATTATGTATGCCTCTCATACTCGGTACAATATTCGTACTGACATCCTTTCTTCGGACGCTGTGTTCATGCCCACAGGTAGACAGGGAGGAGAGCTTGGCCCAGGTCATCAGTAGCTGTCAGCTGATAGATAGCACTCCATTGTTCGGAGGTGCTTATGGCTATTCTTTTGATGTACATTCATATATGCATATTTTGGGCATGACGGAGTCTTGTTCCGTCTATGTATTCATTATGTTAGTAGAGGCTCGTAGATACGCAGTGTGGGTTAGATGGTCTCACAGGATGTTTTCATATGTATGTATATTATTTTGATGGCCGAGAGGCATATGTATATAAAGTATTTATGTTTTGATTAAATATGATTTTCCTACAATTGGTATTTAAAATTGATAAAAGAGTATTAAATGAGCAAGACAAGTAGTAGAGTGAGCGGTGCTCGGTAATTTTCTCCGGGTATCCGTCGCGGCCCCTAGTCGGGTCGTGACAGAAGTGGTATCAGAGCAGTTCATTCTAGGAAGTGTCTACGAGCCGTGTCTAGTAGAGTCTTTTTATGGTGTGTTGCGCGCCACGCTAATAAACAAGAGGCTACAGGGATTTAGGAAAATGACCATCTTTCTTCTCATGAGATCGTGCGATAGAGCCATGCCTAGGATTATGTTCTTCCTAAACAGTGTGTTATGGTTTTAGAGAATTCCGCCAAAGGGAAAAGCTACCGCCGCCCAGAAGGGCAAAGCTACGACAAAGAGGCAGGCGGAAAGAGAGCCTCCGGCAAATGTAGAGGAAAGTGAATCGCAAAGTGAGGCCGCGCCCAATGTAGAAGGGCAGGGAGGAGCCTCAGCTCCGATTCCTCCACCGGGTGTTTCGGGTCAACTAGTGTCCAAGGCCATACATTTATTGACACGGTTGGTTGCCGCTCAGGCACAACGATAGAATGCGGGCCCAAGTGATCGTTCGGCTAGTACAAGAGCCCGTGATTTCCTTACTCTAAACCCTCCAGAATTTTTCGGGTCGAAGCCGGATGAGGACCCACAAGGATTTATCAATGAGATGTTGTGGACGCTGAAACTTATGCATGCTTCTGAGACCGAATCCGTGGAGTTGGCCTCATATAGACTTCGCGACGTGGCGGTACTATGGTATAAAATTGGGTGATATCAAGGGGAGAGAACGCACCACCTCCAGTTTGGCAAGAATTTGTGGATGCCGTTATTCGTCATTACTTGCCACCTGAAGTCCGCCGAGCTAGAGCGGACAGGTTCTTGAATTTGAAACAGGGAAGCATAAGTGCCCGAGAGTATAGTATGCAATTCAACTCATTGGCCCGGTGTTATATCCCGTATTTTTGCGTATTCGGGAAAATTTGAAATAATTTTGATTTGTAAGGAATAAGGTCATTTGGTGATTTGAACTAGTATATGTGTGTGCTGTTCATGAAAAATATTGATGTGGAAGTGCGGAGGAAGGCCAAGGGCAAAACGAGAATTATCACTAATTGGGCTCAAAATAAAAGATGAAAATTGAGGCCCAAAATGAGGTGGGTGGCCGGCCAAGCACCATGGCCCAACCCCTCATTTTAATTAATTTTCCATGTGCCATAATTCACATAAGTATAATATATATATATATATATATATATATATATATAGTCCTTATCCCTTAGAAGTTTCATGATATTAACAAGGAGCAAAACAAGAACAATAAGAGCTAAGCAAAGGGGCCATTCAGCCATAGCTCCAAGAAATCACCATCAAAAATCTTCCTCCAAAAATTTGTATCTTATGATTTTCCTACTAAATTGAGTGTCCTCTACAACATGGTGCAATTGTTTGGGAGAATACAACACTAGCTCCTTCAAAATGACAACATGTTTGGGTGAAGATGATTGGAGAAAAAGGTAAGAATTTATTCCATGTTATTGTGTTATGAAGGTTTGTTTGTGTTATAGTATATGGAAATGAGTAGAATTCATGAAAAAATGGAAGTTTGCAAAGTGGGTGTGGAATATAGAATGTGGCCGTGTGTATATATACATTGTATGCTTATGGTGGATTGAATTTATGTTGTATTCTAGTTGTGTGTAGGATGGAATTCATATTAAGAATGAAAGTGGAATGAATTTGATGGAAGATGGAAAAATTGAATGTTGGTCGTGTGGTATTTGAAGTTGGAATGAGAATAAATTAATTTGGTTTAACATGTTAGTTGTGTTATTGTGATGCTTGCAATGTAAATGAAGATGAAATGATATAAGTTTGCATTGAAATGGAATGTAGAAGTTTATGTCGTTTTAGTATGATTTTATGACATTATGAAAATGGAGTTGTTAAGGTGCAAATTATGATAATTGTTTATGAGTTTGGGATATGGAAGCGTGTTAGGAATAAGTATGTTAAAGATTAGAAGTTTTAAACGAATTATGGTTTTGGTGGAACTTTTATACACTTTATGGAATAATGTGAAATGGTTCTGAATCGTATGTAAATGGTCGTAAGTTAGTTAATGAATATGGAAATGTTGATATTAGTTTGAAATTATTAAGTTGCAATGGAAGTTGTTGGACTATGTGGAAAGGAAGACTAGTTATGTTATAATGTATTTTATGATGATTGTTGATGTTGTTGGTATTGTTGTGTTGCCGTTGTTGATGTTTTGGGCCGAGTTGAATTCTCGGGGGTGTTATATGTATAGGGGAAGTGCTGCCGAAATTTCGGTAGACAAATGCATAGTTAAATGAATTCTTGGAGTCTTGAAATTTTTAATTGGTAACTTTGACCATTTGCAGATTCTGAGCGAAACGGGATTTGAGTTTTGACAAGCGTAAGACGCACGAAAGGTATGTAAGGATACCCCATTCCTTCTTTTGGCATGTCCTAGGTATGCTAGGTCGATATCGGAGCCCTGGGGGCAATTCTGTTCTTGGAAATCCGAATTGGAAATTGGGTACTATTCATCCAATTCAATTGAAGCATAAAACTCTCATTTGTGTTACAAAGTGATCTAATGCCCGAAATTTTTGTAAATGTATTCGAATCGCTTCGGAACCTTCATGTATGATTCCATAGACCCCAAATGTCCGTGATTCATGTCCGCCACCTCGACTTGACCCGAGGTGGGCCCGCTAACCCCGAGACTCTTCTGTTTGTTCTATTACTCTCATTTTTGTATAATGTCGGCAAAGGACTTTTGTTTATGAATTTGGCTATCGTAAAATAATTTTTGGATCGCCACGATATCCTAAACTATATTTTGAACCATAATTACCATTTTGGAAATATTTTTGTGAAATGAACCCCGCTTCGATTAATTGTTCGAACTATTTTGACTAATGAGTCAACATATGATTTTATCAAGTTTGCAAAAGTATTTTGATATATAAATTGCATTGTCTGCTCACGACTCCGCTCGTGCCCTTATTATGACTTCGTTCACCGGTTCCCGGGCCGGTTATGATTCGTGCACCCTTTGATTAATTCGGCTGTATGCTGTGTTACGGTTCCCGAGACCTCGCCATAGGGCCGGGTTCCGTTTGGAGTTATGCTGTGATATGGCTGGCGATATGCTATGATGATATGTGTGTTCGGAGATGTACGGAGATTTGAACCTTCTGGTGTTATGCTGTGTGTGGCACCAGCGTCTGAGTGGTGACCACGTTCCTGAGCTTTGCATGATTTTATCTGCATTATGTATATATATGTTTTGGTACAGATTTTGATATACTGGTCAGTATTCCCCTTTTGTATCCGGTTTGTTTTTCAGTTGTGATTTACATTTCTGTACTCTATGCTTTACATACTCAGTACATCTTTCGTACGGACCCCCTTTCTTCGGGGGCTGCGTTTCATGCCCGCAGGTACAGAGATCAGTGATCTGCCAGTGTAGGCCACACGTTCTGCTATTACAGAGTGCTCCTTTGATCCGGATCCCATATGTCGGTATAAATCTTTTGTGATGTATATGTATCGGTATATTTGACTATTTGGGGTACGGCGGGGCCCTGTCCCGTCATATGTCTTCGTTTTGTATTTGTAGAGGCCTGTCGTCACGTTTGTGGGTTGAGGGTCCAATATGTGTTTGTTTGATTACGATTTGTGTCTTAATGCGGTCCGTCTGTTATGGTGGCCAAAATGGCCCTTATGTTTATATTTGTACATATGATCGGCGATGTGCATTCCGCCGCTTCTATTTTTTCCGATATGATATTTTGGTATACGACCGCTTAAGACAAGTTTTGTTTTAAATTATGTTTAAAATAACTATTATGAAATCTGAGTTAAGTTTTGATTTGACGATTTGGCTCGTATGTCCGTTTGGGGTGCCCAAGTAGGGCGCCAGTCGCGGCCCACGGGGATGGGTCATGACAAAAGTGGTATCAGAGCGGTTTGTCCTTGGAATGTCTACAGGCCGTGTCTCGTAGAGTCTTGTTTATCGGTGTGTTGTGCACCACATCTATAAACAGGAGGCTACAGGGCATTTAGGGTGTTCCCTTTCTTTGGATCTTAGATCGTGCGATAGGGCCAGCTGTAGGAAATGAATTCCTTTTTTTTTTTTAACCCTTGATTGCAGCTGGATAGCGGTATCGACGTAAGACAACGACTGTTGATATTGGAAGCTACACAGTACTCAGGTAAGCGATGGTATGAAAGATGTATGCTGGGTAAGGTATTCTGAAGTGCGATTAAAACATAAAGTCGAACATTGAAAAGAGAAATAAACGGGAAGGTGTAGCAGGTGCAGTTTGAATTGGGCATGTGAGGTAAGCCTCGACATCTGTATACTTTTATCTGTAATTGTTAGCCCCGTGTGGCTATGATGTGATATTATATGATATGTATATACGTATATGTGTTGGCCCTGTGAGGCATGGTTGGTATTTCCTGTGTACAGGTTTTGGGATAGTAAGAAATACAGAGGAACCTCTGCCCAAATTTTTCTAGAAATACGAAAAGGGAAATGAGATATAAATTCTTAACCTGTCTTGAAGGTTGATATCGATATGATAAATCTATTATGGTGGATTAAAAGTTTAAGAAGTACCCTCCATGTTACTTGTAAGAAGTATTACCCTTATCGGAAAAACAAAATCTATCTCGAGGAAGCATATACGAGTAGAAAATTCGTAATTTATTTGGAGGGACCAGAAATATGTTCCAACCCATTTTGTTTTAGCACAGCCATGTGAAGGGCAAAAATGTCCGACGACCAAGTTTCCTCTAATTGAAAGAATACAAAGCGTATGACAAGCAGTCGGGAACTGAGCGGTTCGCTCTCGACTCCAATATATGGATATATATATATATATATATATATATATATATATATATATATATATATATATATATATATATATATAAACGTGGAGGTAATTATGTGAATTAAGTACTAAAAGATTCTGCGAGGTTCGTCGGACTCTAGCTTTCTGTTGTTGGTGGTCGGAAGATACCCTACCGTAACATTTTATCAGTTCTCCTCGACTGAGTGGAGATGAAATTTATGGAATAAAAATCTAAACTCGTGGGCTGTCTGAAATTATATATATACGCATGAAGGTAAATATTGAGGATTTACAAGGGGCGACACGAAAATCATAAAGTCAGAAAAGTAATAGAATTCTCGTTAGGCCGGGGTGGGACCCGCTACGAGGACGTTTGAAAAGTTGTTAAGGCCCCGATTTGTCTTAAATTACGTGACAAAGGCTGTGTGGGGCAATCGGTGCAATTATACCGGCCTTAACATGCCTAAATTCATTAAAGTTGTAAGGTTAAGCGTGCCAGGGCCAGAGCAATTCTGGGATGGGTGACCCCCTGGGAAATGTACAGAAATTTTCGCAAACCTAGATATGGGAGGCAAATGGAAAATTCGGGGTAACCTAAAGGTAATTAGGATATATGGAACGGTAAGAAACTTTATAGGGGCCACACGAGCTGAGATGGATTAGATTGCTAAAAAGGGAAGAAAAAACAGCGCAGCTCCGAAAACTAGGGTAAGTATGAATAAGTGATTGAAGATGTATTGTAAAAGAAATGGTAGTGATATATATGTGTATGTATAGGGCCCCATTTATGACTGTGTTGATTGATTGGCGGATCTTGATAGCCATTATTGTAATATATAGAAAACATTAACCGAACAGAATCTATGAGATAAAGTGAAAAGTATGGTACAGATGTTACGAAATAAACTAAGATTCATTTTGCTACCGGTTGAGATTGGAAGATTCTAATACGACGATGGTTGGAAAGAAAAGAGAATGATTGAGTGGAAGGTAATCAAATGTCAGAAAAAGTGAACCGTAAGAAATATAATTAAGTAGAACCTCTAAAAGAGTCAACGGGGAAAGCACGAGAATTATTTGCGAAAGCGGACTAAAATGAAGCAGTGCAGGACAAAGGAAACCTATGGTGTGGAATGATGAATCGTGTGTGTATCGAGTAATTCGAATATAAAAAAAAAAAAAAAAAGAACAGAACAACGGATAAGGAACGGGTATGAAAGAAGGAATAACTTGGCCAAATCATCCAATGAGGAAGGATATAATTATTAAAAGATAAATTGCTATATTAATTACGTTATCTGAGTGTCAGCTATTGGATAAGATGGTGTACTATGTAATTATGATTCTGTTAAGGCTTCGTACGAAGATAACCAAGTTGTAGATTAGAAAGAAAAGATACGAATATGGTGTAAGTATGACTCCAAAGAGGGGTAACGAAGGAGAGTGAGCAAAGTAAGTGTACATGCAAACAACTGACATACAGAAGACTGAAGCGATAAAGGACTGGCTTAGGCCTTAGACATCGACAGAAATATGTAGTTCTCTGAGAATGGTCAAATTATGGCCTATATTCCCCGGCAGCAGACCGCACGAGGGAAAGTTAATTCGCTCATGATCTAGAATTAGCTACAGTAATTCATGCTTTAAAGGTATAGCGGTATTACGCACATGGGGTCCGCGTTAATATTTACACGGGCCCTAAGAGCCTCCAGTATATTCTAAGCCAAAAGGAGCCGAATTCGCGGCAGAAAAGATGGTTTGAATTATTGAAAGATTATGATGTTAATATTTTGTGCCACCCTAGACGGGCTGACGTTGTGACAAACGCACTTAGTCGTGAACCTATGGACGGCATTGACCGGCCTACATTCGGAAACAAAGAATTGGTTTGTAAAACTCATCAGTCGGCTAGCCTGGGAGTCCGTTTGGTCGGTTCTGAGGATATTGGAATTTTCGTCTGAGAAGTTGCAGAATTATCGATTATAGAAGAAGTAAAAACAACGTCAATTTGAGGGGACTATTCTGGTATGGTATAGAGATACGACCTCTGACAATGAAAACGACCCAGTTCGAGGTTTTACCGGATGAGTGTTGTTATACCGAGGTAGATTAGGGATGTCCGACGTCGTAAGGCTGCAACGGCCAATTCTGAGCGGAGCGCATAATGTTTGGTATTCTGTTTATCCTGAATCCACTAGAAGGTACCATGACCTCGGACGTCGATATTAATGGAATGACATGAAACAGGACGTCGCAAGGCTCGTTGCCCAGTGCCCGAATTGTCAGCAAGTCAAAATTGAGCATCAGAAACCGGGCAGATTGTTTCAGGGAATGGAAATTCTGATTTGGAAGTGGGAGATAATTAATATGGATCTCATTACGGATTTGCATCACACTCCGCGGGAGTATGATTTCCAGATGGGATATGGTTAATAGGTTGACAAAATCAGTCCAATTTCTTCCCGTCGGAACCACCTACTCAGCTGAGAATTATGTCGGACTATATGTATTAAAGGGATAGTGAGACTCCACGGAGTTCCTATATCTATCGTCTCTGACAAAGGTACTCAGTTTATGACTAATTTCTGGAGATTTGTTTTCAGGAAGGATTAGGGACTCAGATAAGTCTGAGCACAGTATTCCACCCTCAGAGCGACAGACAGGCCGAGCACACTATACAGACGCGAGAAGATATGCTGCGGACCTGTATTATTGATTTCGTTGGTAGCTGGGATGATCGTCCACCATTGATCGAGTTTTCTTATAATAACAACTACTATTCTAGCATCCAGATGGCCCCTATGAGGCTTTGTATGGCAGAAAATTCAGGTCACTGATCGGCTAGTTCGATACCGGCAGAGCAGAATTAATCGGTCCAGATATGACCCAGCAGGCCGTTGATAAAGTGAAACCTATCTGAGGGAGATAATTAGCAACTTAGAGTCGGAAGAAATCGTGTGCTGATATACGACGTCGACCCTTGGAATTTCAGCTTAGTGATTGGGTGTTTTTGGAAGTATCAACTATGAAAGGTGTAATGTGATTCGGCAAAAAGAGTAAGCTCAGTCCGCAATATATCGGACTTTATCAGATTATTTAAAGGATTGAGAATGTCACTTACGGGCGAGATCTACCATTTGATCTGGAAATGGTACATCCGGCATTTCATGTATCCATGTTCCGTAAATGTGTTGGTGATCCCTTCAGAACATTTCCAGTGAACATATTCAAGTGACGGAAGAATTGTCTGATGAAGAACAATCTGTAATTATTCTGAATCGCCAGGCGCAAGGATTACGCCTTAAAGATATACCCCTGTTAAGGTCTTATGGTAAAAAGCAATAACCTTGGAAAGAGAGGACGGAATGAAAAAAAAAAGAGGTGTCCTCGCCTATTTCTTATGCCCACAGGTAATCTAAATTCCTTACTTGATTATATTCAGGGACGAATGTGTATCAATTGTGCGGGCCGTAAAAGAAGCTCCCCCGAAGTACTTACAGACCCTATAAGACTAATCTAACATTCGAGGACGAATGTTCTAAAGGGGGGGAGGATGTTATATCCCGTATTTTTGCGTATTCGGGAAAATTTGAAATAATTTTGATTTGTAAGGAATAAGGTCATTTGGTGATTTGAACTAGTATATGTGTGTGCTGTTCATGAAAAATATTGATGTGGAAGTGCGGAGGAAGGCCAAGGGAAAAATTGGAATTTTGGAAATTAGTTTCGGGAATTACAAAACGAGAATTATCACTAATTGGGCTCAAAATAAAAGATGAAAATTGAGGCCCAAAATGAGGTGGGTGGCCGGCCAAGCACCATGGCCCAACCCCATTTTAATTAATTTTCCATGTGCCATAATTCACATAAGTATAATATATATATATATATATATATATGGTCCTTATCCCTTAGAAGCTTCATGATATTAACAAGGAGCAAAACAAGAACAATAAGAGCTAAGCAAAGGGGCCATTCGGCCATAGCTCCAAGAAATCACCATCAAAAATCTTCCTCCAAAAATTTGTATCTTGTGATTTTCCTACTAAATAGAGTGTCCTCTACAACATGGTGCAATTGTTTGGGAGAATAGAGCACTAGTTCCTTCAAAATGACAACATGTTTGGGTGAAGATGATTGGAGAAAAAGGTAAGAATTTATTCCATGTCATTGTGTTATGAAGGTTTGTTTGTGTTATAGTATATGGAAATGAGTAGAATTCATGAAAAAATGGAAGTTTGCAAAGTGGGTGTGGAATATAGAATGTGGCCGTGTGTATATATACATTGTATGCTTATGGTGGATTGAATTTATGTTGTATTCTAGTTGTGTGTAGGATGGAATTCATATTAAGAATGAAAGTGGAATTAATTTGATGGAAGATGGAAAAATTGAATGTTGGCCGTGTGGTATTTGAAGTTGGAATGAGAATGAATTAATTTGGTTTAACATGTTAGTTGTGTTATTGTGATGCTTGCAATGTAAATGAAGATGAAATGATATAAGTTTGCATTGAAATGGAATGCAGAAGTTTATGTCGTTTTAGTATGATTTTATGACATTATGAAAATGGAGTTGTTAAGGTGCAAATTATGATAATTGTTGATGAGTTTGGGATATGGAAGTGTGTTAGGAATAAGTATGTTAAAGATTAGAAGTTTTAAACGAATTATAGTTTTGGTGGAACTTTTATACACTTTATGGAATAATGTGAAATGGTTTCGAATCGTATGTAAATGGTCTTAAGTTAGTTAATGAATATGGAAATGTTGATATTAGTTTGAAATTATTAAGTTGCAATGGAAGTTGTTGGACTATGTGGAAAGGAAGACTAGTTATGTTATAATGTATTTTATGATGATTGTTGATGTTGTTGGTATTGTTGTGTTGCCGTTGTTGATGTTTTGGGCCGAGTTGAATTCTTGGAGTCTTGAAATTTTTAATTGGTAACTTTGACCATTTGCAGATTCTGAGCGAAACGGGATTTGAGTTTTGACGAGCGTAAGACGCACGAAAGGTATGTAAGGCTACCCCATTCCTTCTTTTGGCATGTCCTAGGTATGCTAGGTCGATATCGGAGCCCTAGGGGCAATTCTGTTCTTGGAAATCCGAATTGGAAATTGGGTACTATTCATCCAATTCAATTGAAGCATAAAACTCTCATTTGTGTTACAAAGTGATCTAATGCCCGAAATTTTTGTAAATGTATTTGAATCGCTTCGGAACCTTCATGTATGATTCCATAGACCCCAAATGTCTGTGATTCATGTCCGCCACCTCGACTTGACCCGAGGTGGGCCCGCTAACCCCGAGACTCTTCTGTTTGTTCTATTAGTCTCATTTTTGTATAATGTCGGCAAAGGACTTTTGTTTATGAATTTGGCTATCGTAAAATAATGTTTGGATCGCCACGATATCCTAAACTATATTTTGAACCATAATTATCATTTTGGAAATATTTTTGTGAAATGAACCCCGCTTCGATTAATTGTTCGAACTATTTTGACTAATGAGTCAACATATGATTTTATCAAGTTTGCAAAAGTATTTTGATATATAAATTGGATTGTCTGCTCACGACTCCGCTCGTGCCCTTTTTATGACTTCGTTCACCGGTTCCCGGGCCGGTTCTGATTCGTGCGCCCTATGATTAATTCGGCTGTATGCTGTGTTATGGTTCCCGAGACCTCGCCATAGGGCCGGGTTCCGTTTGGAGTTATGCTGTGATATAGCTGGCGATATGCTATGATGATATGTGTGTTCGGGGATGTACGGAGATTTGAACCTTCTGGTGTTATGCTGTGTGTGGCACCAGCGTCGGAGTGGTGACTGTTACATCCGGCATTTTTGCATATTCGAAAAATTCGAGATAACTTGACTTGAAATGAATAAGGCCATGTTTGGACCTTACTTGGTATGAATGTGTCGGCTATGAATGTATTGGTGTGAAATTACGAAAGGAGGCCAAGGGCAAAATTGAAATTTTGGAAACTTGCCTAATGAATTAAAAGATTAAGCCATCAATTTTGGGCTCAAAAAAAATAATAAAACAAGGCCCATTAAGGGATGGCCCAACCGGCCATTCAATGAAAAAAAAAGGGGGCCCAAGTCCATAATTTAATTAGGTATATTATATATGGTGATACATATCCATAGAATGTTCAAGAAAGCAAGAAAAATCAAAAAAAAAGAGAGCAAGGCATTTCGGGTTTGAGGAGAAAAGAAGAGAGAAAAGAAAGAAAAAATTTTGGAGCCAATTCCTTGGTTTAAAAAGTTCATCTTTTGTGAAATTATTACCAAGTGCAAAGCCCTCTACAAGTTGGTACAAGTATTGTGGCAAGAAAGCAATTTTATCCTCCAAGTGAAGAACTTGAAGAAAGGTGAGGATTTCATGCTTTTGTTATGTTATAAATGGTATATGTATGTTGTAGTATGTGTGAATGAATGAAAAACATGGAAATTTTGTGTGTTGGAACTAAGGGTGTGTTGGCCGAATACATATATGTATATTGCATGATTTTGATGGTTTGAATTCATGTTGTAATTGAGTTATAGTATGGTGGAAATTGTATTAGCAATGAAAGTGGGATGAATTAATGGAAGTTGGGGGATATTGCATGTTGGCCGTGTGGTGCCTTGTATGAAAGTGGATGGATTGAATTTATTTAATGCAATACTTGTGTCGTTATGACTTTGTGAAGTAGATGGAAGGGTAATGGTTAAGCTAAAACGAAGAATTTGTTGGTTAAGTTGTTGTCGGAAAGTATGTCGCTTTAGCGTGATTTCTTGAAATTATGATTAATGATAATGAACTGGGAATATGGAAATGTGTTTATGAACTTGTATGTTGAAAGTTAGGAAAAGATTGGAAAAGTAGTGACTTAATAGAAAGTTGGAATGTTTGTGTATCTTATGAATATTATGTGAAAATGGTATGGATGCCTCCGATGTATGTCGTAATGATTTTGATGGATAATGGATATGAAAATAATAAGTTTGGTTTGGAAATGCAAGTTTGAAACGAAAAATGTTTCGTTATGTCGAAAGATGGCTAATGATGCCTTAGTGTATGTCTTGATGTTTGTTGTTGTTTGGATGTCATTTCTGGGTTGTTGTGTTGATGAATTGAGCCGAGCTAAGTCTCGGGGATGTCGTATATACAGAGGAAATGCTGCCGAAATTTCGGTAGGCAAGTATGTGTAAAGTTGGAATATTGAAAGTTTGAAACTAACCAAATGGTAAACTTGACCATTTCCAGATTTTGGACGAAATTTGGATTGACGCCAAGCGAGCATAAGGCGCCATCGAGGTATGTGAAGCCTTTCCCTTTGTTCTTAGGCATGTTCTGGATGTGATAGGCTCGGCCGCGAGCCTTAAGTACGACTCCGTTCCCCGGAATTCGAGACGGAAAACCGCTCCAATTCCTTCAATTCATTTGAAGCTATTTTCTTGCAAATTGCCTTTAAAGTGAGTTTTTGTACAAAACCTCCCTAAACGGAGTCGGAACACTTCCAAACGATTATGGATGACCTCATAAGGTCTATTAGCGATAATTTACATATGTTGCCTCGAGTTGGTCCGAGGCGGGCCCACAAGGCCCGATATCTTCTGTAATACTTTAAATACTTCCCTTTTGTCCGATTTTCTCAGAAAACAATTAAACTATTATTTTGATTATGATACAACTATTTTTATGCAATTCTTACAAAATGATTTCTGAACATCTGAGAATCTGATTCTGCTAATAATCTGTCGTGCCTTCCCAAGTAGGATATAGGCGCGTACTATGCATACTATCTGGATACTCTGATTTTGACTCGCCGTTTAGCACCCTTCAGTTTGATTGAGTCTGTATGTTGAGTCTGTATGTAAGTAGTTTCTCATTTATCGGTTCGTGTCTGCCTCAATGCATTCCTTCACTGCGTCTCGGGCCATGTTCTGTTATCGTGCATATTTCTCTGCATTGTTCACCGCGTCCCTCGGCGTACGGGCCGGGATCTGTATGTCTGTATGACATTATGATTTGTGTATGGGGATGGCGGCCAGGATGGCACATGATCTGATCTGATTCTGTCTGTCCACCGCATCCCGTACTAAGAGGGCCGGGTTCTGTTACCGCGCCCCCAGACAGGGCCGGGATCTGTATGAATGTATGCGTGTGCTATCTATATTTATATAAGCACATGCCTCTGTATGATTCTGTATGACTCTGTACTACTCTGCATGCATGATTCTGTCCGACATACTTCTGTCTGTCCGTCTGAAAGACGACTACGTCTGTATGTCCGTATGGATTCTGATTCTGCTCGTCTGTCCGTATTATGATTCCGTTTGTCTGTCCGAACCATAATTCTGTTTATTTGTATGGTACACGGTTCTGCATGTCTGTCTGGATCATGACTCTGTCCGTCGGTCTGATTTATGGTTCTGTTCGTTATGTTTCTGTGACTCCGGTTCGGACTATGTTTATATCTGTTATGTTCTGCTTTACATACTCGGTACATTTTTCGTACTGACCCCCGTTCTTCGGGGGCTGCGCCACATGCCCGCAGGTACCGACGCACCAGGTGATACGCCGCCAGCGTAGGGTTCTAATTCTGCTGTTTGAAGAGCTCCTTTGATCCGGAGCGTATACTTTTGGTATATATATCTTCTATCTTCTGTATACTCTGTATGTATGGATATTCTGGGTACGGCGGGGCCCTGTCCCGTCATATGATTCTGTATGTCTGTAGAGGCCTGTAGATAGATGTGTGGGTTACGGGTTTCGTCTGTATGTTAGCCTTATCGGCTTATCTGTATGTTTCTGTATGTCCAGATATATATATGTTTGCGCGCGTGCCGTAGTTGTATCGGCCTACTTCTGTAACTTCTGTTTTAAAAAAAAAAAATATGTATGATTCGAATTCAATCGGGTAGGTACGTATGGGTACCCAGTTAGGGTACCAGTCGCGGCCCACGGGGTTTGGGTCGTGACAGTGACCACGTTCCTGAGCTTTGCATGATTTTATCTGCATTATGTATATATATGTTTTGGTACAGATTTTGATATACTGGTCAGTATTCCCCTTTTGTATCCGGTTTGTTTTTTTCAGTTGTGATTTACATTTCTGTACTCTATGCTTTACATACTCAGTACATCTTTCGTACGGACCCCCTTTCTTCGGGGGCTGCGTTTCATGCCCCATGTACAGAGATCAGTGATCTGCCAGTGTAGGCCACACGTTCTGCTATTACAGAGTGCTCCTTTGATCCGAAGCCCATATGTCGGTATAAATCTTTTGTGATGTATATGTATCGGTATATTTGACTATTTGGGGTATGGCGGGGCCCTGTCCCGTCATATGTCTTCGTTTTGTATTTGTAGAGGCCTGTAGTCATGTTTGTGGGTCGAGGGTCCAATATGTGTCTGTTTGATTACGATTTGTGTCTTAATGCGGTCCGTCTGTTATGGTGGCCAAAATGGCCCTTATGTTTATATTTGTACATATGATCGGCGATGTGCATTCCGCCGCTTCTATTTGTTCCGATATGATATTTTGGTATGCGACCGCTTAAGACAAGTTTTGTTTTAAATTATGTTTAAAATAACTATTATGAAATCTGAGTTAAGTTTTGATTTGACGATTTGGCTCGTATGTCCGTTTGGGGTGCCCAAGTAGGGCGCCAGTCGCGGCCCACGGGGATGGGTCGTGACACCCGGTATGCTCCGACTATGGTGGCTGACATGGGAGACCGAGTCTATAGATTTGCGAGTGGTTTAGGACCATACTTGTTCAGAGATTGTCTGACAGCCTCTTTACAAGACGGGATGGATATTTCCCGGATACAGGCCCATGCTCAGAACCTCGAGGAACGACAACGACAGCAGAGAAGTGATCGTGATGGTGACAGAAGACAAGGTAAGAGGGCTAGATCTATGGGGGAGAGCAGTGAGTACCGAGGGGGACCGAAACAGACGCATTCTGGGCACTCAGGTAAAACAGTGACCAGTGCACCTCCCAGATTCTCGGATAGGATATTTGACTATTCTTTTCAGTCAGGCCAGGGGCAGAGTTCGAGGGCCTCAGATTCGCAGTCTAGGGGAGACTTTAGCCAGAGGAGACCTCCAGTACCGCGGTGTAGCTAGTGCGGTAAATTGCATTCCGGAGAGTGTCGTCAGGGTTCGGATGCTTGTTATGCTTGCGGGCAGGTTGGTCATATGATGAGAGACTGCCCCTCCGTGAGAGATAGAGCGGGGACTCAGCCCACAGGTTCAGCAGCGGGTTCTTCGTCAGCTCGCCCGACAGCACAGACTCCTCAGACTACAGCAGGCAGAGGCAGAGGTAGAGGGGGAGTATCCACTGCAGGTGCTTTTCAGCCCCGTGTATATGCCTTAGCTGGGCGACAGGATCTTGAGTCTTCCCCAGACGTCGTCACAGGTACCCTGACTATATTTTCCCGTGATGTTTATGCTCTGATTGATCCGGGTTCTACCTTCTCATATATTACTCCGTATATCGCTGATTGTGTTGGGGTGAGACCTGAGCCGATTAAACCTTTCGAGGTATTCACTCCGGTTGGTGATCCCGTAATAGCGAGACAAGTATATAAGGACTGTGTAGTCATTATATGTGATCGCCAGACGACAGCGGATTTGATTGAACTTGAGATGATAGATTTCGATGTAATTATGGGTATGGATTAGTTGGCATCGTGTTATGCTAATGTTTGCTGCCGGACCAAGGTAGTTCGATTCCAATTTCCGGGAGAGCCCGTACTTGAGTGGAAAGGTAATACGACATCCCCAAAGGGTAGGTTTATTTCCTACCTTAAGGCGAGAAAGATGATAGCCAAAGGTTATATTTGTCATCTGGTTCGGGTTCATGACACGGAAGCGGAAGTGCCAACCTTCCAGTCTGTCCCGGTAGTGAATGAATTCCCAGATGTGCTTGCCGACGAGTTACCAGGCCTTCCTCCAGAAAGGGAGATTGATTTCGCCATCGTTGTGTTACCATACACCGAGCCTATTTCTATTCCTCCGTATCGAATGGCTCCAGCAGAATTGAAAGAGCTAAAAGCACAGCTAAAAGATTTACTTGAGAAGGGGTTTATAAGGCCTAGTTCTTCATCGTGGGGAGCACCAGTCCTGTTCGTAAAGAAGAAAGACTGATCTCTACGAATGTGCATCGACCACAGGCAGTTGAACAAGGTGAAAATAAAGAATAAATACCCTCTTCCCAGAATCGACGATTTGTTTGATCAATTACAGGGCGCTAAATGGTTCTCCAAGATAGATCTGAGATCGGGTTATCATCAGGTGAGAATTAGGGAAACAGATATTCCCAAGACTGCCTTCAGGACAAGATATGGTCACTACGAGTTTCGAGTAATGTCGTTCGGGTTGACGAATGCCCCGGCAGTGTTCATGATTTTAATGAATAATGTGTTCAGACCTTTCTTGGACCTTTTTGTGATAGTGTTCATCGACGATATTTTGGTGTACTCTCGCACAGAGTCAGAACATGCAGATCATCTAAGGATTGTTCTTGGCGTTCTTCGAGATCGAGAATTGTATGCAAAGTTTTCAAAGTGCGAGTTTTGGCTTAATTTTGTTGCATTCCCGGGTCATATTATTTCAGATGATGGTATCCGAGTCGACACTCAGAAAATAGAAGCTGTGAAGACTTGGCCAAGGCCTACGACACCCACGGAAGTTCGTAGTTTCCTTGGGTTGGCAGGATACTATTGAAGATTTGTAGAGGGCTTCTCATCTATTTCAGCCCCATTGACAAAGTTAACCCAGAAGTCAGATAAATTGCAGTGGAGTGATGCCTGTGAGCGTAGCTTCCAAGAGTTGAAAAGCAGGTTGACCTCAACGCCAGTGCAAACACTTCCAGAAGGATCAGATGGCTATGTATTATATTGTGACGCCTCCGGTGTGGGATTAGGATGTGTATTGATGCAGAATGGGAAAGTTATTGCATATGCTTCGAGATAGTTGCAAAAACATGAACATAATTATCCCACTCATGATCTTGAGTTAGCTGCGGTCATTCATGCATTGAAAATGTGGAGACACTACTTATATGGTGTGCACGTGGACATTTATACGGATCACAAAAGCCTTCAATATATTTTCAAACAGAAAGAGTTGAACCTGCGGCAAAGGCGATGGTTAGAATTACTGAAGGATTACGATGTGAACATTCTATATCATCCAGGAAAGGCGAATGTAGTAGCAGATGTACTTAGCCGCCAATCGATGGGTAGTTTATGTGGAGTTCCTTCGGAAAAGCGAGAAATGGTTCGTGAGGTCCATCGGTTAGCAAGTCTCGGCGTACGGCCAATTGATTCAGGAGATGCAAGTATTAGCATCAATGACCCCACAGTTTCATCATTGAACCTAGAAGTGAAGGAACGGCAATATGAAGATCCTCAGTTAAGCCACTATCGAGATCTATCTCAGGAAAAGGAAAAGTCTCCATTTGAAGTTTCCATAGAAGGGGTTCTTAGATATCGAGACAGGTTATGTGTACCGAATGTAGCAAACTTGCGCCAACGGATTTTAGAGGAAGCACATTATTCCCGGTATTCCGTTCATCCAGGTGCAACTAAGATGTACCATGATCTTAAATCGATATATTGGTGGGATGGCATGAAGCGAGACATAGCAGAATTTGTAGCACAGTGCCCAAATTGCCAGCAAGTGAAGGTCGAGCATAAAAAACTATGAGGCTTATTGCAAGCAATTGAGATTCCTACGTGGAAATGGGAAGACACTAATATGGATTTTACGGTAGGATTACCCCGTACGCGAGGGAAGTATGATTCTATATGGGTGATCGTGGATAGACTCACGAAAGCAGCTCATTTTCTCGCCATTAGAACCACATATTCAGCGGAAGATTATGCTAAATTGTATCTCAAGGAGATTGTACGACTCCATGGTATTCCTTTGGCCATTATCACAGACAGAGGGGCACAGTTCACAGCCAAGTTCTGGAAGTCCTTTCAAGAAGGACTAGGTACTCAAGTTAAGCTCAGCACGGCGTTTACTATGGAGGAGTAAAGATAGGGAAGAGATGACGTGGGAAGTTGAAGCGGAAATGAAGTCCAAGTATCCCCATTTATTCCTTGCCATAGATGATACTATTCCGGAGGAATCCTTACAAGATGCCGCTTTATCCGTAAGTCACTTACAAGGTAAAAGTCATATTTAATCCCTTGAGAATCAATATGATGGAAAATATCATTCTAATTACTGCATGTTTTTGTGTCGTTGAATACGGTAGACATATAAATTGGAAGTTGTGGTAACCGGGAAATTAGCAATGCTCCAATTGCAAAAGATACTTTACTGAAGTTCCGTAGAATTTGAAATGTATGATTATACCTTATGTATTCCAACATTCGAGGACGAATGTTTCTAAAGGGGAGGAGAATGTTACACCCCATAGTTTTGTACGTGGAAATTCGTGGGTATTAGTTGTTGTAAGTATGGACATTGGAGTTACTTCCAAGGATACATGAGATTAGATGCTCTAACCTTATGTTTATGAGGGTTTAAGTTTACAAAATAAGTTACGGAAGGATTGGAGGGCAAGTGAATCAAGGAAATTGAGTCTATTGGATTTTAGAGAAAGTATGAGGGGTAATTTCGGCCCTACTTGAGGAAGGAATATCTTATGGTATACGAGGAGTTTTGAAGTGAAATAAAAGCCTAAATTGAAGTTCGGGAAGTCTAGTTTCCAACGCAATAAACTATGTATCGATCCGACATCGGAATAATGAATTGTGACCACTTTCAGACAGGATCCCAGAGCAGGGATTAGCTCTACGCGAACGTGCCCGTGGATGGCGCGAACACGCAGAGGAGAAAGGGGACAACTCAGCACAAACGCACCCCAAGCTAGCGCGAACGGACTGAGCAATTTTTAGGTCGGTTGAGGCAGAATTTGGAACGTTAAAAAGGGGGCTTACCCCTTATTTTTCATTCCAAACACCCCCAAGACTCTCTCAAATATTCTGGAAATTTCTCTCAACTTCCATACACCAAATTTAGCCCAAATCAAGTTTAATCTCCGGATTCGGGTTCGGACAACGTATAGTTGGGGTTATAAAATCGTATTGCGGTAAATCTTGGCTGGAGTTCAAGGCGAATATTGAAGGTATCGCGGTTCTAGCGGGAGTAAGGTATGAATCTCTATTTATTAATATTGATTTAAGGATATTTACGAGAATAAGAGCTATGGATTGCGGTGTTGGTATTGCTGGCTTGTGAACTGAAGTTGAAGAAAGTTTTGGATGAAATTATACATATTTATCTTGTAGGATCTTGATGATATTGTTGTTGATGTTGTTGGTATTGTTTGGGAGTTGTTTTTGTAGTTGGAGGAGGTAAAGAATATAGGGGAAATGCTGCCCAAATTTTCATAACCCAAATTAGTCTTCGATAACTAGTACGGATAAGTTGATGGGAAAGTATGATTAAATATGTGTTTCTCATTATATAGGTTCGGGTGAAGGGCAGGCACCGAAGTAAAGGTTCCCTTGAGAGGTAGCTTGACGAATAAGGTATGTAAGGTGTTCGTTTCTCTCTCTTTCCTTGTCACGAATCCAACTAGAGCATGAATATGAATGTTCCATAATAAAATTCACTCCATTCCTATGTCATGTAGCTCAAATCTTAATGTCTCAGTTATTTGATTGATTCTTTGTATATTATCATAGTTATCATCGATAAGTTAGTTCTCTGGATTCGACACGAACTCCATAATATAAATCGGTGGTTACCGATCTTACATCACTCCGATAAAGTTGTAGCTTTCATATGAGCTTGCATGAATTCTATTTACATGATGTGTATGTAACATATTATATTTATGGATCAGGCGGTACGTTCCTCGGCACTAACATGTGATATATATATATATATATATGTATATATATATATGGATCAGGCTGTACGTTCCTCGGTACTAACATATTTTATTTATGGACCGGGTCATATGTTCCTCTGCACTAACATATTATATTTATGGATCGGGCCGTACGTTCCTCGGCACTAACATATATGGATTGGGCTGCACGTTCCGCAACACTAACACTTATATGATATACGTATATGTATGTATATATATGGATATATATATATATATATATATATATATATATATATATATATATATATATATATATATATATATATATATATATATATATATATATATATAGATATATGGATCGGGCCGTACGTTCCTCGGCGCTAACATATATGGATCGGGCTGCACGTTCCGCAACACTAACACTTAAATGATATACGTATATGTACATGTGCTTACCTACATATGGTGTTTAAGATTCATGCATTGCATATTGTATGTTCTCAACTAACAGGTTACTTCTACTCTCTTTATATTTACGTCCTAATATGTTATTGCTTCCAGCCTTACATACTCAGTACTTTTATCCGTACTGACGTCCCATTGCACGGGACGCTGCATTTCATGCTGCAGGCTCTGACCATGTTATTGGAGAGCATCCGTAGTAGGACTTCCAGCTTCAACGATGTCAGTAAGTGCCACTACTCCGAACTTGCTATCTTTTGGTGCTTTTAAGTTAAGGTAATATATGTTTATACGTACATTCTTCGAGGCTCAAAGACATAGTGGGGTATGTAAATATTGTGTATGGTCATGTTGTCCTTGTTTTGGTCTGTGATACTTTCTTGTTAGCCTTACCGGCTTATGATACTCATGATATCGTAGCAACCCTGCCGGTTCACATATGTGTAGAAATGTTGGATTATTAGATATTTCTATGTTGGGCCTTTTCTGTGTGCAAGTGTTCTTGAGTTACGGAAGATGATGTTCAAAGTAACTGCAAAGTCAAGTGGTTCCCGGCCTACGGGTCGGAGCCCGTCGTACCCCTTGTCAAGGTGTGACAAGAAAGCCCTCTTTTAATGCCTTAACTCTTAACCATTATCCCCATGCCCCCAAAGTCAGTTTTCAAGAGAGAAAGTGACAAAATTCATTCCATTCTTTGGTAACAGCATCTTGGAGGGTAAGTCTCCGTCTTTATTTGTTCCTTTTCAGTTTATCTTCAAGTTCCATGATTATCTTAAGGTCCATTAATGGTGGGTGGAAATCCTAGAACCCTAGAATTAGTAAACCCTTAAATAATTGGTGGGTTGTTGATTTTATGGTTGATTGATCATGTTATATCCCGCATTTTTGTGCAATCGGATAACTCAAGATAATCGCGGGAAGATGACAAACAAGGCTTCATTTTTATTTTTGTTTGGCATATGAGTTGTTTATGAAGAATTTTGAAGTGGGAATGTTGAGAAAGGTCAAGGGTATAAAGGGAAATTCGCAACATGACTCGTGGAAATATGGAGGAAGACGAAGGGTAAATTTGGAATTCGGAAAAAAATTATTTTTCATGAAGAGCAAAATAGAACAAAAAAAATGGGCTTGGATCATTGGACCATGTTGGTCGTCCAAGTGGGTGGGCTTGGCCCAATTAAAGGCTTAATGGACAAGACTTAAAAGATGAATAAGTCATCTTTATCCTCATAATATTTCCTAGAAACTTTGAGAAGTCTCAAGAAGAGAAGAAGGAGAAAAAAATCTCCAAGGCCATTCGGCCATAGTAAGATCCAACAAAACCTTGGAAAAAATTTTCTTCAAAAATTATTTTCTACCAATTGAAGGGTTCCTAGCAAGGTGGAGTGGTTCTTGGAACAAGAGAAATTCATATTCTTGCAAGTTACAAGTCTTAACTAAGTGGGAAGTTAAGGAAGAAGGTAAGAACTTATACTCTTTTATATGTCATGGATGTTTATGTATGTTGTAGTGTACAAAAATGGATGAAATTCATATGGATTATGAACATGGGGTGTGGCCGTGCATGTATGTGTGTGTGTAGGAATCATGTCTTAATTATTTTATCTCGTGGTTAGTTGAGGTTGTAATGAATGCTATGTTAATAATGGAAGTTGGATGATTTTAGTGAAGTTGTAGCCATGTGTGTATGATGTTGGCCGTGAGTTGTATATCACATGTATAGCCATGTATATTTGGTGAATCATGAAGGAATGGTGAGTAAGTTTTATTTAGTATGTTGGTTGTTGTGTTGTGAATTTTATATTGCAAATGAAAGCCTAATGAGCTTAGTGAAGTATTAGTAGTTGGAGGCTTGTCTTGGAAGATTATGTAAATTAAATATGATGTTCATGCATGTATGGAAATATAATGTTGTTAGTGTGAAGTTGTTAGTGCGTAAATTATTAAGTTGTTATTGTTTTTATTGGGGTTGGAAGGCTTTGAAGGAAGTAGTATATTGATTGAGTTGTGATAATGTATCTTGGATTGAATATGGAAATTGTTAGTATGGTTGTTGACATTATGTTGATAGTTTGGCCGGGTTGAATTCCCGGATTGTTGTTGATTAAAAATTGGCTAAGTTGAATTTTGGGGATGGTGTATTTACAGAGGAAGTGCTGCCGAAATTTCGGTAGACAAGTGTTATCTTAAGATTCAACTTCTAAATGGTCTAATCAATGTTTGGTGAATGTGAGCAAATTGTAGATTTTGGCGGATTTGCAACTTGAATTTGGACTAGCATAAGGAGCGGAAAAAGGTATGTAAGGCTTTACTCTTTCTTCTTTGGCATGTCTTAGACATACTAGGTTGGATACGAGCCTCGGGAACAACACCACTCTCCGGAATCCGCACCTAAAGTTACCCCTTTTTCATTCAGTAGAATTGAGTTAGATATTCATGAATAGTTGGAAGAATTGCCTAAACATCTAGATCTTGCGCAAATGGAACTCGAATACCTTAAAACCCTCACAAGTGACGCCATGAAATGTAACATATGCAAATTGTGTACGCTACCTCACTCGGCCCGAAGTGGGCCCATTGTTTCCGGATTTTCCTTATTGTTCCGTTTGACCTATTTTGGAGTAGAATCCAAAGGAAACTTTTGATCCTCATTCCGTTTATCAAATGACAAGTACGGTAACTATTCTAACGAGAATACTTCTATGATAATAATGATAACAGTGATGTTAAGGATGAGAATATGCTTATGATAAGTATGACAAGAATGATTCCATGACTAAGAGTCTTAAGCTAAGGATTCAATATGAGTACGAAAGTAGCAAACTAGTTCTTGATCTTTAATTCCATTCCTTGGTTATGACACTATCTTCTAATGATTCCAAAGCAGATGAATTGATTTCTATGACATCCATGACTTCATTCTATGCTTCTTTCAACGCTATTCTCCGTTGATAGTCTCGCCTTAAAAATACTAATTCCTTCAAGGTGAGACAAAGCGATCACGGTTATTCCATAATGTAATCGGAGGTCACCGACCTTACGTCACTCCGATGGATACATGATTTTCTTTGGGCTCTCCTGCATGCTTATATGACATATGTATACGAGATATGAATATGTACATGGGGGATGGGAAGGGACACATGTTTCATTGCCACCTGGTCAGCTGGCGTTATCATCTCGGACACGGGATATATGGGCGAGCCGACGTATTTCGGCGCAATGTGGGCTAGCCGACGTTGTTCGGTGCTATGATATACATGATATGATATGACATGATACGATATAACATGATATGATATGATATGGTATGATATGATACGATACGATATGATATGATAAGACATGACATGATATGAGTTCTATTTTCTATGTCTATGAAAAAGAAATGTTTCTAAAAAGGGAAAGACAAGCATGCATGGTATCCGGCCTGAAAGGGTATTCCTATGTACAGGTTACTTCTTATCTCATTATATGTCCGATGACCCCATGATACTGTTATTCATACTTTATGTTTCTGTTTGTATTACTTTCCATGCCTTACATACTCGGTAAACTATTCGTACTGACGTCCCTTCTTGTGGACGCTGCGTTTCATGCCACACAGGTCAGCAGGTAGGCGGATTTGATTCCTAGGAGCTCTATCAGCAGTACTTGGCAGCACTCCAGTTGTTCCGGAGCCTCAGTTCCTTGGTATTATTTTGTGTATATATCCAGGCACGGCAGAATCCGGCCCCTCCTATGTATATGTGTACTTTGTTTAGAGGCTCGCAGACAGATATGTACAGTTAGATGTTTTGTACTTTTGATTGTCCTTGTCGCGGTATAATGTGCTAGCAAAGTTTATTAGCCTATGTTTATAATTATGCTACTAATGTTACTGTTAAGTAACAAAAAAAAAGATATGGTATAGTTCATACGGCCCACTCGGAAATAGAGGTAAAATGATAGATAAGGGGTGCTCGGTACAAGTATCGGGTATCCGTCGCGGCCCCTAGTTGGGTCGTGACAGAAGTGGTATCAGAGCAGTTCGGTCCTAGGGGTTTGTCTACGAGTCGTGTCCAGTAGAGTCCTGTGTATGGGTGTGTAGCGCGTCACACTTATAGACAAGAGGCTGCAGGGCATTTAGGAAATATGACCTTCTTTGTATTCTAGATCGTGCGATAGAGCTATGCTATCAGGTTTCCATATTCTCTTCCTAATCCTATGTTATGGTTTCAGTAATGCCGATGAAGAGAGCAGCTTCAGATAGTGGGGGCACTAAGAAGGCCCCTAGAGTATCTCCAGAGCCGAGTAAGGGGAGCCTCGGCTATTCTATTGAGACTGATCCGTCGGAGGACGCAGCAACAATTCCTCCAGAGTTCCTGACCCCCAGAGCAGAGGATCCCACGGAGGACAGCTATGATAGAGATCCGTCGGAGGACCCAGCAACAATTCCTCCAGAGTTTCTGACCCCTAGAGTAGAGGATCCCGCGGAGGGTAGCTATGATACGGATCCCTCGGAGGATCCGGCGACGATTCCTCCAGAGTTTCTTACCTCCAGGGAGGAGGATAGTTATGACACAGACCCATCAGAGCATTCTTCTGGGACACCGGAGGAGGAGACTTCCGGGGATATGCCAGCTGCTCCTGTGATGGAGCACTATGTCAGACAGGCCTCCCCGGAAAGTGCTACGGATTACTCCTGTCCTTGTCCTGGTCATCAGTGAACCAAGAATCGCCTGGTTATCTATACTCCTCCGATTCAGATGCGGGAAATGACGAGAGTCAAACTAGTGGAGAGCAGACAGATGAGGATGAGGAGCACACTTCACATGGCAGCTCCCTGGACCAGGCCCGAGATTGATCGGCTACAGGTATATGAAATTTTCTTTGAAACTCTCTATGTATACGTAATCTTTGCAAAATACTAATTAGTGACGGCAGACAGAAATTCAAATGGGGCCAAAGACTTAGCGGTTATGAATAATGGCGATTGAGATGTCTCCGCCACCAGTGCGAATTTAGAAACCCCGGATAAAAGATAATCATATGTATGGATGGGAGTAAATAGTGAAGATTTAAACAGAGGCAATATGGTAATTGTATGGTTAGGAAAGTGAAGATAGGAGTGGGACCCGCTGTGAGGACGTTTTGGAAGTTGTTAGAACCCCGACTTACCTTAAATTATGTGACAAAGGTCGTGCAGGGCAGTCGATATAATTATACCAGCATTCACGCATTTAAATGCACCAAAGTTTCGAGGTTAAGTGTGCTAAGGTGGGAGGATGGGTGACCCCCTGGGAAATATGCTGAAAATTTCATAAATGTAAAATTAAGTAATCTAAAGTAAATTAGAGTGTGTGAAGTGGTTAGAAACCCTACAGAAGTCGTGTAGGCTGAGACGGACTAGACTTGCAGAAGGGAAGAAAGCATGACAGTGCTTCAGGACTAAAGAAAGTTTGATTAGCTTTTGGAAGTGTTTGTCAGTAAAATAGTGGTGGAAATGTTTATATGTACATGACATCTTATCTGTGACTGTAGAACACTAACAAACAGTGTCGCGATACATAGAATATGCTAGCTGAATGAAATTCAAAAGACGTGATGAAGGATATAAGTACGGATGTCACAGGGTAAGACCGATGCCGAGCCCACACTAGTTAAGGCTAGAAGGCCCTAATGCGGTGATATACGGGAACATATCTAGCGAGGGAATAGACGCGGCAGACTCCGCGAAAAAAGGATTACAATTGTAAAAGATCGCGGAAGGCATCGATTATTTAAAGGGCATAGGCGTGTGTAGACCCTCTTAATAAAGGGGGGAGAACATGTTAGGCCTAAAATGGACTATGACGATTCAAGTTCCAATAAAGAGGGCTTATTAACGTAGGGCCAGAGTTCGGAGTATGTTGGCATATCGTGAGGGTCATGAAAGAGCGTAGAAATAAGTTGACAGCGGGTGTAATATCCAACAAAACCTTGGAAAACAATTTCTTCAAAAATTATTTTTTACCAATTGAAGGGTTCCTAGCAAGGTGGAGTGGTTCTTGGAACAAGAGAAATTCATATTCTTGCAAGTTACAAGTCTTAACTAAGTGGGAAGTTAAGGAAGAAGGTAAGAACTTATACTCTTTTATAAGTCATGGATGTTTATGTATGTTGTAGTGTAAAAAAATGGATGAAATTCATATGGAATATGAACATGGGGGTGTGGCCGTGCATGTATGTGTGTGTGTAGGAATCATGTCTTAATTATTTTATCTCGTGGTTAGTTGAGGTTGTAATGAATGCTATGTTAATAATGGAAGTTGGATGATTTTAATGAAGTTGTAGCCATGTGTGTATGATGTTGGCCGTGAGTTGTATATCACATGTATAGCCGTGTATATTTGGTGAATCATGAAGGAATGGTGAGTAAGTTTTATTTAGTATGTTGGTTGTTGTGTTGTGAATTTTATATTGCAAATGAAAGCCTAATGAGCTTAGTGAAGTATTAGTAGTTGGAGGCTTGTCTTGGAAGATTATGTAAATTAAATATGATGTTCATGCATGTATGGAAATATAATGTTGTTAGTGTGAAGTTGTTAGTGCGTAAATTATTAAGTTGTTATTGTTTTTATTGGGGTTGGAAGGCTTTGAAGGAAGTAGTATATTGATTGAGTTGTGATAATGTATCTTGGATTGATTATGGAAATTGTTAGTATGGTTGTTGACATTATGTTGATAGTTTGGCTGGGTTGAATTACTGGATTGTTGTTGATTAAAAATTGGCTAAGTTGAATTTTGGGGATGGTGTATTTACAGAGGAAGTGCTGCCGAAATTTCGGTAGACAAGTGTTATCTTAAGAGACGAATGTGAAATTAAGTAGTCTAAAGTAAATTAGAGTGTGTGAAGTGGTTAGAAACCCTACAGAAGTCGTGTAGGCTGAGACGGACTAGACTTGCAGAAGGGAAGAAAGCATGACAGTGCTTCAGGACTAAAGAAAGTTTGATTAGCTTTTGGAAGTGTTTGTCAGTAAAATAGTGGTGGAAATGTTTATATGTACATGACATCTTATCTCTGACTGTAGAACACTAACAAACACTGTCGCGATACATAGAATATGCTAGCTGAATGAAATTCAAAAGACGTGATGAAGGATATAAGTACGGATGTCACAGGGTAAGACCGATGCCGAGCCCACACTAGTTAAGGCTAGAAGGCCCTAATGCGGTGATATACGGGAACATATCTAGCGAGGGAATAGACGCGGCAGACACCGCGAAAAAGGGATTACAATTGTAAAAGATCGCGGAAGGCAACGATTATTTAAAGGGCATAGGCGTGTGTAGACCCTCTTAATAAAGGGGGGGAGAACATGTTAGGCCTAAAATGGACTATGACGATTCAAGTTCCAATAAAGAGGGCTTATTAACGTAGGGCCAGAGTTCAGAGTATGTTGGCATATCGTGAGGGTCATGAAAGAGCGTAGAAATAAGTTGACAGCGGGTGTAATATGAGCTACAAGAGATACCTGGAAAGGTCGCTGAATATAAACGACAACTGAGACGGTACTAGGTGGGGATTTGTATCTTAGGAAGAGTAAGTCATTAATCGGTTGGTTTGGTATTAGCGGAGCTAAGTCAATTGGCCTACAAGCAACCCAAGCTCCTAAAAGGGATATGTTCAGTGACGTGTAAGATATCTACAAAGGAGACCTCCCCGAAGTATTATAATACATTATGAGACCAGTTTAACATTCGAGGACGAATGTTCTAAAGGAGGGGAGGATGTTATATCCCGCATTTTTGTGCAATCGGATAACTCAAGATAATCGCAGGAAGATGACAAACAAGGCTTCATTTTTATTTTTGTTTGGCATATGAGTTGTTTATGAAGAATTTTGAAGTGGGAATGTTGAGAAAGGTCAAGGGTATAAAGGGAAATTCGCAACATGACTCGTGGAAATATGGAGGAAGACGAAGGGTAAATTTGGAATTCAGAAAAAATTTATTTTTCATGAAGAGCAAAATAGAACAAAAACAATGGGCTTGGGTCATTGGACCATGTTGGCCGTCCAAGTGGGTGGGCTTGGCCCAACTAAAGGCTTAATGGACAAGACTTAAAAGATGACTAAGTCATCTTAATCCTCATAATATTTCCTAGAAACTTTAAGAAGTCTCAAGAAGAGAAGAAGGAGAAAAAAATCTCCAAGGCCATTCGGCCATAGTAAGATCCAACAAAAACTTGGAAAAAAATTTCTTCAAAAATTATTTTCTACCAATTGAAGGGTTCCTAGCAAGATGGAGTGGTTCTTGGAACAAGAGAAATTCATATTCTTGCAAGTTACAAGTCTTAACTAAGTGGGAAGTTAAGGAAGAAGGTAAGAACTTATACTCTTTTATATGTCATGGATGTTTATGTATGTTGTAGTGTACAAAAATGGATGAAATTCATATGGAATATGAACATGGGGGTGTGGCTGTGCATGTATGTGTGTGTGTAGGAATCATGTCTTAATTATTTTATCTCGTGGTTAGTTGAGGTTGTAATGAATGCTATGTTAATAATGGAAGTTGGATGATTTTAATGAAGTTGTAGCCATGTGTGTATGATGTTGGCCGTGAGTTGTATATCACATGTATAGCCGTGTATATTTGGTGAATCATGAAGGAATGGTGAGTAAGTTTTATTTAGTATGTTGGTTGTTGTGTTGTGAATTTTATATTGCAAATGAAAGCCTAATGAGCTTAGTGAAGTATTAGTAGTTGGAGGCTTGTCTTGGAAGATTATGTAAATTAAATATGATGTTCATGCATGTATGGAAATATAATGTTGTTAGTGTGAAGTTGTTAGTGCGTAAATTATTAAGTTGTTATTGTTTTTATTGGGGTTGGAAGGCTTTGAAGGAAGTAGTATATTGATTGAGTTGTGATAATGTATCTTGGATTGAATATGGAAATTGTTAGTATGGTTGTTGACATTATGTTGATAGTTTGGCTGGGTTGAATTACTGGATTGTTGTTGATTAAAAATTGGCTAAGTTGAATTTTGGGGATGGTGTATTTACAGAGGAAGTGCTGCCGAAATTTCGGTAGACAAGTGTTATCTTAAGATTCAACTTCTAAATGGTCTAATCAATGTTTGGTGAATGTGAGCAAATTGTAGATTTTGGCGGATTTGCAACTTGAATTTGGACTAGCATAAGGAGCGGAAAAAGGTATGTAAGGCTTTACTCTTTCTTCTTTGGCATGTCTTAGACATACTAGGTTGGATACGAGCCTCGGGAACAACACTACTCTCCGGAATCCGCACCTAAAGTTACCCCTTTTTCATTCAGTAGAATTGAATTAGATATTCATGAATAGTTGGAAGAATTGCCTAAACATCTAGATCTTGCGCAAATGGAACTCGAATACCTTAAAACCCTCACAAGTGACGCCATGAAATGTAACATATGCAAATTGTGTACGCTACCTCACTCGGCCCGAGGTGGGCCCATTGTTTCCGGATTTTCCTTATTGTTCCGTTTGACCTATTTTGGAGTAGAATCCAAAGGAAACTTTTGATCCTCGTTCCATTTATCAAATGACAAGTACGGTAACTATTCTAACGAGAATACTTCTATGATAATAATGATAACGGTGATGTTAAGGATGAGAATATGCTTATGATAAGTATGACAAGAATGATTCCATGACTAAGAGTCTTAAGCTAAGGATTCAATATGAGTACGAAAGTAGCAAACTAGTTCTTGATCTTTAATTCCATTCCTTGGTTATGACACTATCTTCTAATGATTCCAAAGCAGATGAATTGATTTCTAGGACATCCATGACTTCATTCTATGTTTCTTTCAATGCTATTCTCCGTTGATAGTCTCGCCTTAAAAATACTCGTTCCTTCAAGGTGAGACAAAGCGATCACGGTTATTCCATAATGTAATCGGAGGTCACCGACCTTACGTCACTCCGATGGATACATGATTTTCTTTGGGCTCTCCTGCATACTTATATGACATATGTATACGAGATATGAATATGTACATGGGGGATGGGAAGGGACACATGTTTCATTGCCACCTGGTCAGCTGGCTTTATCATCTCGGACGCGGGATATATGGGCGAACCGACGTATTTCGGCGCAATGTGGGCAAGCCGACGTTGTTCGGTGCTATGATATACATGATATGATATGACATGATACGATATAACATGATATGATATGATATGGTATGATATGATACGATACGATATGATATGATAAGACATGACATGATATAAGTTCTATTTTCTATGTCTATGAAAAAGAAATGTTTCTAAAAAGGGAAAGACAAGCATGGATGGTATCCGGCCTGAAAGGGTATTCCTATGTACAGGTTACTTCTTATCTCATTATATGTCTGATGACCCCATGATACTGTTATTCATACTTTATGTTTCTGTTTGTATTACCTTCCATGCCTTACATACTCGGTACACTATTTGTACTGACGTCCCTTCTTGTGGACGCTGCGTTTCATGCCACACAGGTCAGCAGGTAGGCGGATTTAATTCCTAGGAGCTCTATCAGCAGTACTTGGCAGCGCTCCAGTTGTTCCGGAGCCTCAGTTCCTTGGTACTATTTTGTGTATATATCCAGGCACGGCAGAATCCGGCCCCTCCTATGTATATGTGTACTTTGTTTAGAGGCTCGTAGACAGATATGTACAGTTAGATATTTTGTACTTTTGATTGTCCTTGTCGCGGTATAATGTGCTAGCAAATTTTATTAGCCTATGTTTATAATTATGCTACTAATGTTACTGTTAAGTAACAAAAAAAAAGATATGGTATAGTTCATACGGCCCACTCAGAAATAGAGGTAAAATGATAGATAAGGGGTGCTCGGTACAAGTATCGGGTATCCGTCGCGGCCCCTAGTTGGGTCGTGACAGATCATCTAGCAGTAAAGATTATAACTTTCTAGGAAGGGAATTTGATTTCCTATGGTTGAAATTGCATATTGAGACATTGGGTTCTAATAAAAATGGAAATTTAGTCCTAAAATCTGTTTGAAAGGGTAAATTGATTAGAAACCCATGGATTGAAGGTTAATGATTGTAGAGATAGAAGTTATGATAAATTCACCATTAAAGGATGGTTTCATCCATCGAAGAGGGTAGAAGTAAGTGGGTCTTCTTTCCCAAATTGTTGTTCTTGTTTAAATAGATGGTTTGTTTCTTACTTAGCATCATATTGTTAGACTTTCATTGTTTTGAGGCACTTCGAAAATAGAAGACTCGTGTGGAGTAGTTCGTGGCTCCTGTTCTGCATTCCAGGTAGGTTATGTCTTACTTTAGTTAGACTTTGATTAGTGAAACGTACGTATTGTGTAGAATTGATGGGAGAAATCATGATCAGGTTTTCGGATATGGTCTTTTGGTTGGATATTAGCTAGGTTGGTATGGCTTCTGATTTTGTGGGCTCGTCGCCGTTACTTTATGTACTGAAATATGAGGTGTAGCTATATTCATATTGTGGTGACTCGGGATGGATTTCTATTAGGTTGATTGTTGTTGATGGTGGCTTGTTGCCCTGTTATTGTGATTAGACTTATTGCCTAAATTGTCGTGTTGTACTCAGTTCTCTCTTATTGTGACATATATTATCGGAGAAAGGGAGGATAATGAGTTTAGGCTTGAATTTTGATATAAACTTATGACAGTATGTAGATGAAAACTTGATGTATGATTTATTGTTGATGATAATATATAGAAAAGTGTAGCATCTTGGTGATACAAGGTTTAGTTGTGAGGCATACTCGCCATGTGTGGAAGTAAAGAGGGATATAGACTCTTATGTTGGTGAGACGGTTTGTATGATTCATTTCATGGTTGAGTTGATCCAAGTCTTAATATGACTTGTGGCCTTGTGACTTGTACCTTCATTGTTGCTTTATTAGATTGCATTGATTTACCATGTTTACACTCGTTTATGCATTCATACACTAATACATGATGGAAATGGTTCGGAAGACTTGTGGCATAATGCCTTGTGTTTGACATTGATATTGCTAATTGTTCATAGTCCATACTTACTAATGAACTGGAATACGTTGAGACATACACAGTGATGTGAAATTAGTGAAGAAGTTAATATAATCTTCTTCTTGAACTTGTGATACTATTTCATACATGGTAATTGATGAATTGATCATTGAGAGTGATGTGATAGTGTTACTATACATATGAAAAGGCACATTTGACAAGGGGTGAAGATGTGGCCTAGTTGTGAGCTCGTGGTCCGAGGTTCATTCCAAAAATGAGGGATATATTGATATGGCCCGCGTCCGAGGTTCATTCTGGAGCCGAGGTTTATGCTCAGGTCCGAGGATTGAATCCGGAACGAGTGGTACATGGACACCATGGGTCCACTGCAGGCCATGACTATTGAGAAATGACATCAGTTAACATGTGTGTACAGTGTGTATTTGGCCAGTGCATCGCATTGCATTGCACATCATTATATTTTTCATTGCACATCATTACATTTTATTCTGCATTATTATATGCTCATTTGTTTCTGATTTTGGTATGGATGTTGAATGCCTATTGTGATATAAATATGACCATTGACTGAGTTAAATTGTGGATTAGTAACTCTACCTAGGGAAGGAACTTAGACTTGTGATTATCAGGTGAGATTATTGAAACTTGACAGACTTGTGGTTTAAAAGCTTCATCTTAGGTTGTGACTTCGTTATGAGATATTCTATTACTTGGATTTGAGTGTTAAGTGCCTATCTGTTTATCTTGTTGATTTTATACTTATAAGCATGAACTAATATTAGTCGGCCTATCATGCTTACCTGTACATAGTGTTTGTACTAATACTACCTTGCTACACCCTTTATGAGTGCAGATTGTGTTTCAGAGATTTCATCCAGACTACATCCCTAGCTTAAAGCTAGTTTCCTCGATCAGATCCGAGGCTGAGCTTCTATCCATGCCATGCCACCTGAAGATCTCTCTTTCCAGATGTCTATTTTTATTCCAGACATTCTTGTTATTATATTTGGGATATACTTCATTCTTCAGACATTGTTAGGTAGAGTCCTTGTACGATGACTTTCAGATAGTTAGACTTCTACACTTCTATCATCTATTAATCTTTTAATTATGATGTCACGACCCAACTAGGGGCCATGACGGGTACTTGAAGCTACCCTACCGGTCACCACCCATCATACTTGTCATCAAACCCTTCCTATATATACATTACTCTCGGCACGGAACTTCTCATAATACAATCATTATCATTTCCATAATACATCTACCTTTGAGCACATAAGCCTGTGAGGCTATCAAAAATGATATACGAATATACACTGTAGTAATCATGAGACATCT
Organism: Lycium barbarum; assembly: GCF_019175385.1. NCBI lineage: Eukaryota > Viridiplantae > Streptophyta > Magnoliopsida > Solanales > Solanaceae > Lycium > Lycium barbarum. The sequence goes on along the minus strand of NC_083341.1, from coordinate 50,740,648 downwards.
CCTACCCACACATAAGTATCTACGAGCCTCTACAAGAATACAGAGGCATAAGGACGGGATAGGACCCCGCCATGCCCCAAACATGTACACAAAAGAATATACCAATAGGTTGCACCTCCGGAGTAGTGGGGTGCTCCTGTACAACTGCTGAGTAAGCTCCTAAGAATTTGCACCATCTCCCTATCTACCTGTGAGCATGAGCACAGCATCCATAAATAAAAGGACATCACTACGAACAATGTACTGAGTATGTAAGGCATATATGGTAACATAATAAGGAAATATAGATGTTATATCCCATATTTTCATACATTGGGACGTTTTAAACTAAACGTGACAAGTTAAAGACAAGACTATTTTAAGATACGAAGTAGAGATTTTAACTTCCGGTTTCGTTTCAAGTCACAATTTAACTACAAATTTCGTTTGGCATTTATATATTAATGGAAAAAAATGGGATTAAACTAACCATAAGTGGGATTGGGAACAAAAATCTGCCCATATTTTATTTTCCATGTGTAGCCGTGCATAATAGTGCCATGGTCAAAGGTTCTTGACCCAAGTTAGTGGGATACACATGTCCAAAGCATGGGGGAAACATATACACAAAAAAAATCTGTGTTACTCCACCTTAACAACTCATTTCAACACTTACAAGTTGAAGATACATAGTGAGAGAAAGAGAAGCTCTCGGCTAGAGCTAGCCGAGAGTGGTGAGTGAGATTCAATCCAAAAAAAATCAGTTTTCTTCCATCAAATCAACTCCTCATTTAGTGTACAAGAATATGTAGTAGTTGTTGAAACGAAACAAAGAAGTGTAGCACCTCAATAGTGTTGAAGATTCGGCCAAAGTGAAGAACAAGATTGTAAGGTAAGAATGCTTATTGTTCTTGTGTTTCATGACGATTTGAATGTGTAGTTCACGAAGGTTGTTGTTGGATTGTTGTTGTAGTTGAAGTAGAGAGTTAGCCGTAAGTATTGGTGAAGTCATGGTTGATTTCATTTTGCTTGTATTGTTGATGAATTGAATATGTATCAACATAGGTCAATGAACAAAGATTGTAGAAGTTTGTTTGTGATGTGGCATGTTGGATATTGGACTGTTTTTCTAAAAATTAAAATGAGCCGTGTGTCGAAGACTCTAATGAAATCATGTTTAATCTTCTTGTACATATATTAGAAGTGGATTGAATGTGTTGTAGTTTGGATAAAAGGATGAAAATCATGAAGTTGTTGGAATAGTGTTGAAGCCGTGTAAAGGGACTATTTTAGGGGAGATTATGGACTGTTTTGTGTCACATTTTGATTGTTGTTGTTATGGACATTGTGGTGTATTGTATGCATGTTGAATATGTGAATTAAGGTGTTAAAGAAATGAATTATGTTGAAGTATACGAGCAGTCCAAAACAGTGGACTGTTTTAGTGCTAGAGGTGAATTTGTATGTGTTGAGTGTTGATTCTTGTTATGAACGTTTAGTGGAAGTGAAGCATAATGATTCAAGTTGAAATTGAGATGAATTGTGGGCTGTTGTAAGAATGGAAATGATGCTAAAACAGTTCCAAGAATCATGAAAGTAATGTCATTAAACATGTTGTTGTCGTTGTAAGGTTTTAGTGTCGACAATGTAGCTATTTGCGTACGAATTTGGTGATATATTTATCGTGTGACTGCTGGTCGTATTTTACTAAAATTATATGAAATGAAGACATGAAATAATGTGTAAGAATCATATGTGGTTTGCTTGGTATGTTCGTAAACGTTCGCAAGAATTCCGGGCATCTTTATGTTGTTGGTTAGGGACTGTTTTGGGCGTGTTGTTGGTTAGGGACTGTTTTGGCCGTGTTGTGGTTAGGAACTGTTTTGGAAATGTGTCTTCTTTAAATTGGAAAGACAAATGATAGTTAAGAATATATATTGTATTTACGTTGTTTGGGTTGTTGTAAAGTTGTTACACGAAAACGTTAAGGCTACGGATTATTAGGAGTAACTTGAGAATGTAGTAGCCGTATGTGAATCGTTATGGAATGTTGTGAATGTGGGCTATTTGGAATGTTATGTGGGCTGTCCGGATTGGTATTGAGCATATGATTATTGACGTTGGATCGGTTGTATGTAGTTGGTTTGAATGCGAACGAAACGTGGTCTAAATGTTTGAAAGGGATTGTTAACGTTAAAGTACGTATTGAATTCCCTCGTAGACTAATTGTAGCTCTTGATATCTTGATATAGGATAAGTGTTTTTGGGCAGCAAGTACAAGTTATAATACGACTAAACGTTAAAGGTATGTAAAGCCTATTCCTTCTTTCTTTTGGCATGTCCTAGACGTAAGTATGAAACGATATGAACCTTGGGGTAAATTCTACTCTCTAGTTCCATGCATGACTTATGATTCTATATTTCCTTAATGCTATTGTCACAAGCCTACTATATGATTGACTAATGAATGATGTATAGAAGTTCCTACTCTTAAAGAATTGCACAAATAGAGGCATACTTGACTTTCAAAAGCTACACCATGTTAAGTTGATACATGTACACGAAATCTGAAACGTTTCTTGTTATAGTTTGTTATGAGACTTAAAAAGAACTGAATATGAATATTATTTTGACACTTTAGAGCTGGTTAGTGCTTGTCCATTGAGTCTCAAAAGATGAATTGCATATATGTGGTTGCTATTTATTCTGCTCGTGCTTACCGCTATATCCTTCACTGAGTCCCGGGACAGGACACGTTTTCGTGCGCATGTTTACTATATTATTCACCGAGTCCCTCACTAGAGGGCCGGGAGACGTTAGATATATATATGATGATATGATGATATGGAGATGGTGTCCAGGAGGGCATATATTCCTTATTACCGAGTCCCTTATTAAAGGGCCGGGACACGTATATGTTTATGTTTATGATGATATGATTTTAATTACCGAGTCCCTCATTAAAGGGTCGGGACACGTTATATATGTTATATACAGAATGATTTTGCAGCTTTGATTACAAAATTCTATATTGATATTGATATGAGAATGATACAGATGAAATATGTTCAAAGGCAAGTTTTATAAAATTATGTTTGTTGCATTGGGTCCTACACACCTTGTCTCAGTATGAGTCTATCACTATGTTTCATGCTTTACTTGCTCAGTACATATTCCGTACTGACCCCCTTTCTTCGGGGGGCTGCGTTCATGCCCGCAGGTACAGACGCTCGTTTCAGAGATCCGCCAGCTTATGATACTTATTCAGCTATTTTTGACTGCTCCTTTGTTCCGGAGCCTAGCTTGTGGTATAACTCCCTTATGTTGAATTCATATGTGTTTATTTGGGTACGGCGGGGCCCTGTCCCGCCATATGATACGGTCATTACTCTTAGAGGTCTGTGGACATCTGTGTGGGTCTGTATATAGTTGTTGTTGCGTTGTATGAACATGACTTATGTTTGGGGCGTACCCATTCGTGATGGCAGCCTTGTCGGCGTGCATTTTGTATATGTTTTGGGGCCGTTGTGCCATTTGTTAGCCTTGTCGGCTTTTGATACATTTGATAGCCTTGTCGGCTTTTGTTATATATATGGATATGGTTGTGCTAAAATGTGTCCGATACAGTTTGATGAAGTTTGAGACAGCATATAGTATTTATGGCCGTATATGCTATTTGGATAAATGTGTTACGATTTGATATGTTTGTCTGTCTGGGTGCCCAAGTAGGGCACCAGTCGCGGCCCACGGGGCTGGGTCATGACAATAGAAAGCATAAGAAGAAAAGAAAACTGTAACTGCTTGCCTCTTGAGGCGGAATCATGCATGCCCACTTTTACCTTTAAAACCAAATTATAACACATATATACATATATGAGAAAGCTGTCTGAGTCATATGTCATCGGTTACAACCCCAAAATTTTTTGTTAACGTACAGTGAGTCGACTAATGAAGGGCACGATGTATACGATGTTTCGATAAGAAAGAAATACCATTTGATGATTTTAAATAAGATTTCAAAGACATTTGAGGTAGGAGATGAAAGTTGTTAAGGAAAGCAAGGCATATGTTGTGTGTTGGGCAGAAATTACGAGTATCGAATTAATGATGGCTTAATGATGTTTTGGAGAAGATTTATAATGTTCCCTAGATTGTTAACGAGATGTTAAACAAGTATCAAGAAGGTCCCATGAGGATTTGAGGTCAAACGAAATGACGAGAACAAAATCGGAGAAAGGACAGATTATACGACCAATTGTACGGTCCGTATAATATTATAGGGTCCGTATAATGGTCCGCAGAATTATCACAGCGAAGGTCCCTCACTGATGGGATTATACGGTCACTTATACGGACCGTATAAAATTATACAGACCGTATAATGGTCACAGAATGAGTTGTTGAATGGGGTGATTTTACGGTCACTTATACGGACCGTATAAAATTATACGGACCGTATAATGTGCCGTATAACCGACACAAAAAGTGATGATTGCTGAAGAGATTTCACGGTCACTTATACGGACCGTATAAATTTATACGGACTGTATAAGTGTCCGTATAATAATGTCGGGACAGATTTTTAATTTATAAAAAGAGCACCCCAAGTTCATTTATTTCATTCCCATTTCTCCTCCACGACTCATGAGTTCTATAGAACTTTCCACATACTTCATATACAAGAATCCAAGTGAAACTATGGATCCACTTCATCAAACCCACAAAATTAAATGTAAGAAACACATTAAAGTTCATCCAAGCCAAGGAATACCAATGGAAGTCAACTAGGGTTTTGGTGCAAGAGAAATATTTCAACTCAAGGCTTATTTCTACACTATCTAAGGTAGGTTTTATAGTATTTCCATGTTATTTAAGGTATTGAAAAGTGGAAACACTTGGATTGTAGAAGGATATAGAAAATGTGTTATGAATATGGGAATAGTGACATTTTGAGTAGTAGTTTGGAGCGAGTCATGAATATTGATATGCGGTGATTATAAGTAAGCTATAAATGACATTTAGAACATGGGGTAATTATTATATGTGAGAAAACGCAATAGTGAACCATGACCATGATTATGGAGGAATTGAAGTGAAATTGTGAAATGTGGATAATGTAGATGAATGATGATTGTTGCCTATAATATTGTGAATGTTGTTATGGATATTTGGGAATTGATATAAGATATGGAGAAAGTAATAGAAACAAAGGAGATGCTGCTCAATTTTCTCTAGCTTTAGTTGAAACACACTTATGTTATCGATTATCTAATATGAGTATGAACTCTCTTGAAGGCAACAACGTGAATATCGGAGAGGAACATTCAAGTGATAAAGTAGCTAAACGAAATAGGTATGTAAGGCTAATCCTTTCCTTCTAAGGCATGAATCTTCCTAATTTTCCATGATCTTCCTATATAATGGAAATTATGAGTCTACGATTAAAAAGAGCTTCATAAAAAATAAAGAAAAGAGACACGTTACGAGCATGACAATATTGATGATGAATCTAAGTCTAGAAGTCCTAAAGCTCATGATATGACATTCCTACGAATCTAATGATCCATATATGATTCCTATGATATTATTTCTCTACCTCTCCATGACTTTCTTACATTCCGAGAACTATGAGTCAATATTGATAAAGATCTTCTTATGAGATAAAGATGAGGAATATGTCATGAATATGATAATAATGATGATAAGTTTAAGCCTAGAGGTTCTAAAGCAAGAAATGATGTCTATGAAGTTAATAATCCTATTTACGATCCCTTGATGTTGTTCATGGTGTACAGTCACCTTAAAATGTTAGTTCCTTCAAGGTGAGATATGATGAATATGATCACTTCATAATGTAATCGAGGGTTCTCGACCTTATGTCACCCCGACATTGTTATAGATTGTCTATAAGCTCTAATGCATGTCCTATGACCAATGTTCCAAACAATTATGAGTCTATGTTCATAGAGGATTTCATATGAGATAAAGGTAAGAGATATGCCATAGATGCGATGATGGTAATGATGAGCCTAAGTCTAGAGATTATAAATTCTATCATACAATATTTATACGAATTTCATGCTACGAATATGATATGATTTTCATAGATTGTCTTTAAATTCAAATGTATGCTCTATGAAAAGTTATGATAAGCTTATGAGATGTATGTGATGGCAATGATGATGATGAGATATACCGAGCCTTGTTATGGCCGGGTACGGAAGATTTGTATGTGATATTGTCGAGCCACTACGTGGCCGAATACGGATAATGCTTTATGTGTATGAGCAGATACGGTACTACTATATATATATATATATATATATATGATACAATGATGTATGCGCTATGACTATACATGTACTATGATTATATATGATATAGGCATGAAAGTTATCCACCCTTAAAAGTTACGCAGGTTATATCTTCATCTTATGTCTTATGATTCTCTATTATGTTCATTCCATTCATGCCTTACATACTCAGTACAATATTCGTACTGACGTCCGTTTTCTTTGGACGTTGTGTTCATGCCCACAGGTAGACAGGGAGGCGACCCAGATTTATAGAAGCCGATAAGCTGACTTTTAAGAGCACTCCATTATTCCGGAGGTGCTATTGATTCACTATTTTATGTACATATATGTTTTGGGCACGACGGGGTCCTGTCCCGTCCATACGTCTAGTACTCTAGTAGAGGCTCGTAGATACGTATGTATGGGTAGCATGGTCTCACGATGTTACTATTGTATATGTATATATTATTATTTTGATAGCCGAGAGGCTTATGTATATAAAAGTAATTATATTTTCAAATGAAAAATGGTTTTCCTATGATTTGAGTATTATATTAATGAATGTACGCTTAATGAGTATGATAAGCAATAGAATGAGTGGTGCTCGGTGGTTAGCCTCGGGTACCCGTCATGGCCCCTAGATGGGTCGTGACATCATCACTAGCCCGCGTCCGGGTATCCCGCGTCTGAGATAGTCATCTCACGCCGCCCACTAGTGATGCAGCATGTGCCATATAGACACGATGTAATCATCTATAAGACGCCCGCCTTAGCGGTGCTGCTCGGCCGTATAGGCGTGGTGTAATCTTACATATACATAAGCCAATGCATGCATAGGAGCTCAAATAAAAGCTATCAATATATCGGAGTGACGTAAGGTCGGGAACCTCCGATTATGTTATGGAATAATCATGATCATCAAATCTCACTTGAAGGAACTAAAAACATAAGGTGAGGCTGACAACAAGAAGCAACATCCATGAAACCATAAAAATAACAATATATCGCTCATCATAGCATCATTATCATCATCGTTGTCATGGAACATGTCTCATCTCTATTTCATAAGAAGCTCTTAAAAATCATTAACTTTCCTCTTTTAGAGTGTAAGAAGATCATGGAAATATAAAGAAGAAATCATAACATAAGAGTCATGCCGTTGAAAGAAGGGGACTAGCCTCACATACCTTTATGTTTTCTTAATGACTAAGAGTTCTCCTTCCTAGCTCGCGATTCTACATTCAAGAGAATCCGTACAAAATTAGCTCATTGAGAACATGCTTAAATCCGGATTAAAGTGACTAAAAGGCTAACGAAAATTGAGCAGCATTTCCTTTGTTCCTATAACTTTCTCCATATAATCAACAACTCCCAAATATCATTAACAACACCCAAGACATCATAATCAATAAACTTCTTTAAGTTAAACATTATTTGATTCATAAAATGCCCTTCCAATGTCATTCATAACCATAACTATGGCCTACCACCATATTCGTTCACATGTAATGCTTCTTCAACATTCTTAATATCATTCATCACAAGATCATTCTCATGGCACATCAAGAACTATGATTCATGTCAAGTCACTATTCAAGAATACCATTAATTCCACCTTTGAGCTTAATATTCTACTCCTTTCCGTTATTCAAGTTATTCTACAACCAAATACTCTTATTAACATAGATTAAATGCGAAACTCACCTTTGATCACATAGAAATGGTACTTGGATGAAAATACTCCATGTGAGAAAACCCCAACTTCAACTCCAAAGGGCTTCTTGGCCTCTAGCAATCCTAGAGAGCTTCCTTGCTCTTGATTTCCTTGGATTAATGATGCTTGATCTTTGATTTGCCTTGGATTTATGTTAGTAGGGTGTATAGAATGTTCTAGAGCTCTCAATAAGGGTGGAGGAAATGAGAGAAATTAAAAATAAGAACTTAGGTCTAATATATATACTTGTTAAAATCTAACTCGACATGGTGTTATACAGACACTTATACAGTCCGTATAAGTCCATCAGAGACTAGTCCATTCTGAAACTGTTATACGGACCATTATACGGACCCTTTAAAGTTATATGGACCGTATAAATGGTCGTATAACCCACTTTTCTCCCGAACTTGTTCTCGTCGATTCGTTTGATCTCCAATCCTTATGGAACCTCCTTAGCACTTGTTTAACACTTCATTAACAATCTAAACATACTTATAACTCATTCACAATACCTTACTAAATAATCTTTAACTCAATGCTTACGAAACCTTTTCCCTAAACGCGACTTATACTTCACTTTCCTTCAATGAACTTTCTTCCTCCGATTCATACACTTCAAAATCTTATCGCATACACTTTAACACTACCAAATGCCATCCTTAACGTCATAAGAACTCCATGTTCACCTTAAGCTATAGTCTACGTACGACACAATGATATGAAATTCAGAGGTGTAACATATGACTTGTTTTATTTATTCATTCATTCACTTATCTATTGACTATTAATAAATGATTAAAGAAGTTGAAATTGGCTAATGATTAATGGGTTAACAGGTAAGGGTTCGCCTACTAGTGATAATAAGGTAGGTGCCCGCACGATCGGTAATTAGGGTCGTGACACATCAGTTTTAGAGATAGAATCGAAGGGGGTATGTCACTATTGGATTTTGCAATGGCCTTTTGACGTGGTGATAGCTAATTCGACTTTCCCAAAGAAAGAAGAGCACTTATTGACCTTCCATAGTTCGATAGCCAAGAGCCAAATTGATTATCTACTCCTAAAGAAGTGCGATAGGGATTTATGCACAGATTGCATGGTTATACCGAGTGAGAATCTCACCACCTAACATAGGCTCTAGGTGATGGACTTGGAGATTAAGAGGAAGAGGAGAAATAAGGGTGTGTGTGGCCAACTAAATATCAAATGGGAAACCTTGACTAAGGACAAGGCCCAAGAGTTAGTCATGAAGCTTCTGGGAATGGGGGCCGGCGGAGTAAGGGGGATGCGAATAGTATGTGGTCCCCGACAGCGACATGCATTAGGGAAATAGCTGGAGAGGTGGTCGGGGCATCGAAGGATTACTCAGGTAGACGCAAAGGGGATTGTTGGTGGAATAAAGACGTCCAAGGAAAAGAGAAAGGTAAGAAAACGGCATATGTGAAGCTAGTGGAGAGCAAAGATGAGGAGGAGAGAGGATGAATAGGAAGTGGTATAATAAGGTGAAGAAGGAAGCGAAGTTAGCAGTTGGCAGCAAAGACTACAGCATTTGGATGTTTTTATTAACAACTTGAGAAAAAATGTGGAGACAAGAAGATGTACAAACTAGTCAAGGTGAGGGAGAGGAAGACTCAGGACCTAGACCAAGTTAAGTGCATTAAGGACGAAGAAGGCATATAATTGATGGACGAGTCATATATTAGGCGTAGATGGCAGATTTTCTTCAAAAAACTCTTGAACGACAAGTGGCACAAGAATATATTCCGCTTAGTGATTCTGAGCACTCTGAGAGTCATCGTAATTTTGGGTATTGTAGGAGTGTGAAGCTTGAAGAGATGGACTGGACTATGCACAAAATTAACAGGGGAAGAGCGACTGGGCCGGATAAAAGTGTATCTATTTCTGAGAACTAGTTCGGATTCATGCTGGGGCCATTGACTACATAATCCATTCACCTTGTAAGGAAGTTGATGGAGCAGTATAGGGAGAAGAAGAGAGACTTGCATGTGGTGTTCATAGACCTGGAAAAAGCATACGACAAAGTTTCGAGGAAGGTTCTATAGAGATATTTGGAGGCTAGCAGGGTGCCGGTAGCATATACTAGGGCGATTAAGGATATGTATGATGGTGCTAAGACTCGGGACAGGACTCTGGGTGGAGACTCTGAGCACTTCCCAGTAATGATGGGGTTGCATCAGGGATCTGCTCTTAGAGCACTTCCCAGTAATTATGTTGCATCAGGGATCTGCTTTTAGCCCGTTTTTATTTACTTTGGCAATGGACGTGTTGACGCAACACATTCAAGGGGAGGTGCCTTGATGCATGTTATTTACGGATGACATAGTACTGATTGATGAGACGTTATAACGACCTATTAGGTCATTATATGCATTTTGACTATTTCACCCCTGCTGATCCGTTTCCGAGACTAGGAGCAAGTCTAGTGAAAACTTAAGGAGTTAGAATCCTTAAGCGAAGAAATTTTACCAATACTTGACTTTTGGGTAAACGGACCTTTTTCAAATTTTCATCGATTCCGTGTGGTCAAGAAGGTCGATTAGGCCGAGCTTCTAAAGAGATAGCATCAGTGAAGGTTTAGTGGAAGAATCGTCCAGTTTGAGGATGCCACTTGGGAGACCGAGTTCGATATACGTAATAAGTATCCCCGATTTTTCACCCAGTCATGTACCTTTCCTCTTGTTTTTCCCTTGTCTGTCCGAGGACGAACGATTATTTAATTGGTATCTGATGTAATTACCTGTGAGGTCATTATGTACGTTTTGACCATTTTACCCTTGTTGATCCGTTTCCGAGACTAGGAGCGGGTCTAGTGAAAACTTAAGGAGTTAGAATCCTTAAGTGAGGGAATATGACCAAAAGTTGACTTTCGGGTAAACGGATCATTTTTTAATTTTCGTCGATTTCGTAAGGTTCGGAGGGTAGATTATGACTTGATCGGGTGGATGATTCAATTTTCGAGATGCTTGATTGTATTTTGTGCACTTGTTTGAAAACTTATTTTATTCTGTTTGGGGGTTGACTTAGTAAATTAGACCTCCGTTTGGAATTCCAAGACCACGGGTGAGTTCGTTACGCATTTTTTTTACCTATGTGTGCATAGCTGGTTTGTTGATGTTGTCACGACCTAACCAGAGGGCCATGACGGGCACCCGGAGCTAAACTACCAAGTGCCTAAGAACATACATCTCATAATCTTTCTCAGGTGGACCGCATGGGTATCATAATCTTTAAAGCATGCATCACCGGACAACAGCACATTTCTATATAATCATTAACAACTATGCCATCATCACAAGCCGACATGGCTACCAAAGCATTATACAACAATATGATCTGACAAGGCTAAGAAACATCTAGCTACATACATCTGTCTACAAGCCCTATATAGAATATAGGAATCCATAACGACAGGGCAAGACTCCGCCGTGCGCAAGTATATACACAAAAGAGTAGTACCAATAAGCTGCAGCTCCGGAACAACTGGAGCCTTTCCGAAACTCCGCTGATAAAGCTCCTAAGGATCAGGTCTGTCTACCTGTCTACCTGCGGGCATGAATGCAGCGTCCACTAGAAGGGACGTCAGTACGAATATTGTACTGAGTATGTAGGGCCTGAATAACAACATAACAAGAGATACAGAACATAACATGAGATAAGGATAACCTGTACATTTGAATATCTCGTAAGGCGGATATCATGCATGCTTAGCCTTTTTGAAAAAAAAAATCATATATATTTACAACATAACAGTGTTGCGGAACGTGCAGCTCGATCCATAAATGTATTGTTTTGCAATGGAACGTGCAGCCCGATCCATATATCCCGCGTCCGGGACGATATAATAATATATCAACTGATCAGGTGATTATGTGTATATAACGCCTCGCCCTTTTCCCATATCCCATATATATATATATATATATATATATATATATATATATATATATATATATATATATATATATATATATATATATATATATATCATATACATATATAATATAAGTAGCATGCGTGAGAACCTAAATAAAAGTTACCACTTTATCGGAGTGACGTAAGGTCGGTAACCTTCGATTTATATTATGAAGCAATCATCATCGCTATATCTCACCTTGAAGGAACAATTATCATAAGGTGAGATCAACAACAATGAATAAAATCAAGAACTTTTTGAAATAAACTCAATAATCTCATAATAGCATCAAAACCATAAGCCTTGGAATTTCTAGAAATGGGATCATCATCATCAGCATAGAAAATATCTATCTTTAGCACCATAAGAACTGTGAGAACCATGAACTTCTAGCTTTATGGAAATAAGGATGTTATGGAAAACATGTATGAGTGCATAAGAAAGGAATCATGCCTTTAGAAAGGAAGGGACTAGCCTTACATACCTTTAGTCTCCTTAACTACTCAATGTTTATCCTCCCGAGCTCGTAAATCTACATTCAAGAGAATTCATACTATCGTTAGGCTTATCGTTGTATGATTGTCTTAAGCTTTCAAATTAAACCACTTAAGAATCTGCCGAATATCAGGAAGCATCTCCCCTGTTTATATCCCTAGCCCGAAATCACAATTCCAACAACCAACAACAACAACAACAACAATACTAGCATCAATAACATCATCCTTAGTACCAAAATATTCCATAAAACATCCCACACGATGTTTATCCAATTTCTCCACCAAAAAATTCGTTATAGGATTATTAATAGTTCTATCTCCATAAATAAACCTAAATCAATATCAATAAGGAGAGATCTTACCTTATTCCCACTAGAGCCACAATATCTTTAATATTCACCTTGAGTTCAAGCTAAGATTCCCCGCAATACGATATTATAGTCGCAACTACACGCTGTCCGAACCTAAATCCGGAGATTACACTTGATTCATGTTAAAATTTTATGAACGGAAGATGGGGGAAAGTTCCAGAAAGTTTGGGAGTGGTTTAGGGGTATTTGGATGAAAAATGAGGGGGTAAACCCCCTTTTATAATGTTCTAGAGTCGGCTTGCACCGACCTAGAATTTTCTCAGCTCATTCGCGCCACCTTGGGCTGCGTTTGCGCTGAGTTATCCCTTGCTTCTCTGCACGTTCGCGCCACCTCCAGGTGCATTCGAGCAGAGTTAATCCCTGCTCTGGCAATTTGTCTTAAAATGCTCATAACTTTTGATTTTGATGTCGGATTGACGCGCAGTTTGTTGCATTGGAAACTAGACTTCCCGAACTTCAATTTAGGCTTTTGTTTCACTTCAAAACTCCTAATACACTAAAAGATATTCTTTCCCCAAGTTAGACCAAATTTATCGTACGAAATCTTGCCCAACTTTTCTCTAAAGTTCCAAAATGTAGTCTCCTTGATTCACTTGTTCTCCAATCCTTCCATAACCTATTACATGAACTTAAACCCTCATAACCATAAGATAGGTGCATATAATTTCATATATCATAGACAATAACTCCAATGTCCACTATTGAACAACTACCACATAACGAATCTCAACGTACAAAACTACGCGGTGTAACAGATGTGGGGCCTCGAACTGATGTCGGGATTTTGGGACTTGGTGAAAACCCAAAGGTTTCTGGCTCTGGTAGGATCGTCATAGCGGGTATGGTGCCGCTACAACAGGACCGCCACAGCAGAGTGTTGACCGCCACCACGGTCAGTTGGGTTTAGAGGAAGTCCGCCATAGCGGGACCGTTACGGCCCGATATTGACCGTTATGGCGAGCTATGCCTTTTAATGAGGTCCACCACAGCGGGGTGTTTGACCGCTATAGCGAGATTATTGGGTCGGAAACATCTACCGCTGCAGCAATTGTCAGGAAATAGTAACCCATTTTTATATTGCTAAGTACTAGTCACTAACCATAAACTCCCCTAAACAATTCCCAGAGCAATAGAGGCTATTTATTTCATTACTTTGGTGGAAGCATCCTTGAGGATAAGTCCTAACCATTACTTTGTTCATTTTCATTCCTCTATTAAATTCTTATGCCAGTTCTAGGTTCTCTAATGGTGTAAGAAAATCCTAGAACCCTAGAATCAGTAAACCCTTATTTAAATAGTGGATTATTGATTATATTACTGTTCATATTATCTAGATGTGTAGGTTATTACCTTTTAGGATGGAATTGCTTAATTACTTGGGATTATATGTTAAGACTTAGGGTTTCACCCAAATTGGGGGTTTTGCGTAAATTCTGATTTGAAGAATTTAAGATGATTAGAAACCTATAAATTGGAGCATTATGATTGTTTGGACTAAGGGTAAGATAAATTCACCCTTAAATTCTGGTTTCTCCCTTTTGGATGGTTCGGGGCATTTTGGGTATATTTCCCAAATGTTGTTTCTTATTTGATTAGAAGGTCTGTTGCTTACTTAGAATTATATTGCTAGACTTTTACTGTTCTGTGGCGTTACGTAAGGGGAAAGCTCACGAGGAGTAGCTTGTGTTCGTTCCAGTTCTGCATTGAGGTAGGTTATGGATTACTTGAGTTAGACTTTGATTAATATCTTGTATATGTAGTAGAATTCATGGAAGAAAGCATGATTAGGCTTCAGGGCATGAAGTCTGGTTGGATACTACTTAGGATGGTATGACTTCTAATTATTTGGGCCTGTCGCCATTAATTTATGTATCGAATATGAGGTGTATTTGTTATGAATTGGAAGGAAAGGGTCAATATATACTCTTCTTGATAGTTCATGTTATAGCCCGTACTTTGTGCGTTTGGATATTTCAAGGTCGTCGTGGAAAGTTAAGGGCGAGACCATTTTCAAAACTTATTATTGTATACAAGTCGATTATGAATATTATTTATGAATATTGGTAGTATGGAGAGATTGAGAAAGGTTAAGGATAAGAAGAGAAATTCACAAAAAGGAGTTGTGGAAACAATGTGGAAGGCTAGGGGCGGAATAGCAGTATTGAGGAAAGTCGAGGAGCAAATGGGAATTTTATAAAAGGAGTTCATGAAGGTTCCAAAAAGGGCATATTGGCCATGTGATGGAAATCTATGGACCAAAGTGTACATGGAAAGACAATGAGTCATCTTTTAATTCTTTAAGAAAAATTCAAGAAAAAGAGAAGAATTCTCTAGGAAATGAAGAAAGGAGCATGTGGCCATTTCATAAGTAATGGGGGCTATTTGTAAATTTTAAAAAGTTAGGGGCCAAAGCTTCTTAAGAAGACATTAGTAATCTTCTTTTAGTTTTAAGAAAAAGAAAGAATTTTCTAGAGAGGGGCATGTGCCCCTCACATGATTGGAGATATATATATATATATATATATATATATATATATATATATATATATATATATATATATATATATATATATACATGTTGTCTTCTAATTCAAGACAAGCTCATGAAACTTCAAGAAAGAAAAAGAGAAATGGAGAGCAAAGAGAAGGGCAAATTCGGCCAAGCCATGGAAATTCAAGCCATAGAAATATTGCTCCAAAAATTATTTTCTTGTGGTATCTCCACTAATTCAAGGGTCCTCTACAACGTGGCATAATTGTTTCGGAAGATAAGTCATCTGTTTCGTCGTTCCCGCATTTGAGGCAAGTTGAAAAGTTGAAGAAGAAAGGTGAGTTTTAATCTTGTTTTATGTGTTATGAAGGGTTTATATGTATTGTAGTATGCTAAGATGGAAGTTTGCATGATGAATATGTAAATATGCATGTGACCGAATATGTTGGTGTAGAAGTAGAGATTGAATTAATTTTGTGTAGTATGTTGGTTGTTGATGTAATGCATGAAAAAGGATGAAAGTTTATGAAAATATGCATGTGGTTGTTGTGGTTGTGAGTTGTATATGGTACATATGGCCGTGTATATTGATGAATTATGAAGGAATGGTGAGCAAGTTTTATTTAGTAGTTTGATTGTTGTGCTATGGATTTTATGTTGCAAATAGAAGCCTAATGAGTTTAGTGAAGTTGTAGTAGTTGGAGGCTTGTTGTGGAAGTTTATGTAAATGGAATGTGATGTTCTTGCATGAATAGAATATAATGTTGTTGGTATGATGTTGTTAATGTGTAAATTATTAAGTTGTTATTGTTCTTATTGGAGTTAAAAGATCTTGAAGGAAGTAGTATGTTGATTAAATTGTTAGAATGTACTTTGGGTTGGTTATGGAAATTGTTGGTATGATTGTTGGCATTGTGTTGATAGTTTGGCCGGGTTGAATTCCCGGATTGTTGTTGATTGAAATTGGCCAAGATAGATTCTTGGGGACGATGTATTTACAGGGGAAATGCTGCCGAAATTTCGGCAGACAAATGTTACTTTGAAGAATCAACTTCTAAATGCTCTAATTAAGTTTTGGTAAATGTGACCAATTTGTAGATTTTGGCGAATTTGGAACGTGAATTTGGAGAAGCGTAAGGAGCGGAAAAAGGTATGTAAGGCTTCACCCTTCTTTCTATGGCATGTCTTAGACGTAATAAGTCGGATACGAGCCGCGGGGACAATTCTATTCTCCGGAACCCGCACCCAAAGTTTTCCCTTTTTCGTTCAGTAGAATTGAACTAAAAATTGTGCGAAATGTTAGAAAAACTTCCTAAACATCTAGAACTTGTATAAAGAGGACCCGACTACCCTAAGACCCTCCCAAGTGACGTCATGAAATGTAATGAACGTAAATTTGGTACGCCGCCTCATTTGACCCGAGGTGGGCCCATGGTTCCCGGATTTTCCTTGTTGTTCCGTTTGACCTATTTTGAAGTAGAATCCAAAGGAAACTTTTGATCCTTATGCCGCTTATCAAACGACAAATAATGTAGCTATTCTAATGAGAATATTTCTATGATGATAATGATAATGATGAAGTAAGGAAGAGAATATGTCTATGACAAGTATGACGGGAATGATTGTATGACAAAGTCTTAAAGGAAGGATTCAATATGAATACAAGAATAATGGACTAGTCCTTGAGTCCAACCCTATTCTTTTGTCATGACTTTATTTTCTAAAAACTCTAAGGTACATGAAGTAATGTTTTATGAGCTTTACGATCTTGTCCCATGTTTTTTTCAACGCTATTCTTCGTTGGTAGTCTCGCCTTAAAATACTCGTTCCATCAAGGTGAGACATAACGATCATGGTTATTCCATAATGTAATCGGAGGCTACCGACCTTACGTCACTCCGACGTGGACATGGTTTTCTTGGGCTCTCGAGCGTCTGGTATGCATGTTATAAGTATATGTATATGATAAAAGATCCAGAGCGCTATAGACGCTGATATATGTACATGATACACGTATATGTATATGATAAAAGATCTAGAGCGCTATAGACGCTGATATATGTACATGATACACGTATATGTATATGATAAAAGAGCCAGAGCGCTATAGACGCTGATATATGTACATGATACACGTCTATATATATGATAAACGAGCCAGAGTCCTATAGACGCTGATATATATATATATATATATATATATATATATATATATATATATATATATATATATATATATATATGATGTACGCATATGTATACGGGGAAGATGGGAATGAGGGCAGAGCGTTATATACGCATATCCACCTGATCAGTTGGCACTACATGACATGATATCGTCCCGGACGCGGGATGTATATATTTATGGTTAAATGGATTGGCTGCCGACGCCTCGGCAATATGACATGTTCTATTTATATATATATATGAGCAAGAAATGTTTTTTTTCAAAGGAAAGCTAAGCATGCATGGTATCCGCCCTCAGCGGCCCTCATATGTACAAGTTACGCTTTTATCCTATGATATGTTCTATGTTCCCGTGCAGTTATTGTTCATATGCATATTTCTTGCTAAGTTACTAATCTTTCCTTACATATTCAGTACATTACTCGTACTGACCCCTCTTCTTCGGGGGGTTGCGTTCATGCCGCGCAGGTACGCCCAAGGGATGCAAAGTTAGCATAGAAGATGTTTCAGTGGAGTTGGTAGGCTCCATTTGTCCTGGAGTGCTGCCAAGTCAGAGTATATGTATTATGACGCTATGTTTGAGGTTAGAGACTTTGCAGACAGAGTTGTGGGTATAGAGTGTCAGCTTTGTAGACGGCTTCGCCTGTCGATATGTTATTATGTTTCATGTCACGAGTCCCATATGATGAAAGACTTTACTTATGGAAAAAAAAATTGAGAGCTTACTATGTATTTTATTCTTTATTGATCCACGAGTTTATATGTGTAATAAGAGTCAGCGTGTTCGCTCGGCTCCAGATATGGGGTCGGGTGCCCATCACACCGTAGTAAAGTCGGGGTGTGACAGAGTGGTATCAGAGCAGGTCGGTCTAAGGGTTGTCTGCAAAGTCGTGTCCAGCAGAGTCCTGTTTATGAGTGTGAAGCCGGCCACATTTATAAACAGGAGGCTGCGAGGCATCTAGGAAATGTTGACCTTCTTTCTGTCCTAGATCGTGCGAAAGAGCCAAGTCATACGAAGCAAGATTCCTTATACTAATCGCTGATATCCGCAGACGCTCAGTGATGACGAAAGAAGACAAGTGACGAGATGGTAAGTTACAAAGGTAAGCTTGAATAATCATTATGTTACTTGGAACTAGAAAGTTCTGATGGCTGGAATATGTCCTATAGCCATATGTTTTGCAAAGTATTGTCGATATTTGCTATGTACTGATTTTAAATAGCGGAAGTGGTGAACGAGGTCCTGCCAGAATGGATACGTTTAATAAAAAGAGACGCGAAAAAAAAGGGTAAATGCCATAAACAGACAGTAAACGGGATGTGTTGTTCTGGAGGACCTATGGGTCTGGCGTGGCGATAAAGGTGCGATCACTACTATCAGGAATCTGGAAGTCCAGGATAGGAGTTAGCCATATACACGGGCGGAAGGTGAGCGTTGGAAATCGAGAAGGGCAAAACGGTAATTATAAAAGCAGGGACATGTTACGGAAATGTCCCAGAATCTGTAAGACTTCGACTTGCTCCAGAACATGTGATAAAGGTCATGTGAGGAAGCGGACGCAAAAATATCAGCATTAAGACACTGAATTCCAGTGAAGTCTTTGGGTTAAGCGTGCTCAGGAGGGAGCAATTCCATGATGGGTGACCCCTGGGAAGTTGACAAGAAATTTTATAAATTGAGGCATAAGAGACAAATGAAAAGCTAGGGTAGGCTAATGAAAAACTAGAGTGTATGGGATGGTTGGAGACTATAAGAAGACACGTAGGACGAGGCAGACTAGCTCGGTGAAGAGACAGAAAAGGCATCACAGCCCTAGAATTAGGCTAAGCCTGAACAGCGTTTGGAGGTATTTTGTGGGCTAGTAGATAGTAAATATATATAAATATATAAAGGTGTAGCGTATCCCATACAAGATTGTAGCGGAGGACACGTGAGTCCCAGCGCCCGGAGCTACGGAAAAGGGGCATTGATCACGCAAGGATACCGATGTTCGAAAAGTGGCAAAGATAAACGGGAAATTGTTGCCAGGTAAATCATTATTGTTCTACTATAGGTAAAGATTGGAAATTCTAGTATAACAACACTTGGAAAATAAATAGTGAGTAGATGGAAAACAAAGAGATCAAAGTGTCACAAGAAAAAGGGAAAAGTAAGAAACCTCCGCGAGTAAAATCTTGGGAGAAGCTACCGACAAAACACGAACCCGCTCGGATGGAAATTCAAGAAGGCATGTAAAAAGGGATAAAGTGTGGTTAGGTGGAACAAAAGAAGAGTGTATGAAGTTCGAGAACGGATGTCGATAAGGGGGATAAAGGAGTAGTGACTAGGATAAGAGAACGTGAAGTGAGAGGAAGAGTGCTTAGGCTTGCAATGATGTTGAGGTGAGAGATCTATAAAAGAATAAGTATGTAGCTATGGTAATGTACGAGCAAGGATAGGGAGAGCGGAAGTTGTAAGAATTTGGTGCGAAGGACAAAAGTAGTGGACGCCTGAGAGATATGGACGTATAGCTGTAATACAAACATGTAGTTGATGGAGAATCACGAGCAGGTGGGCCAAACGAGTGAAAGGACGAATAGTGAATGGAAAGGTGTGGAAATATGGACAAAATGAGGACTGTTGGCATATAAAGAGTCCCCTAAAGGGGGGGAGACCATATTAGACCTAAGAAGGAAACCTATTAGCTTGGAATCAGAGTTTAAAATAGGTCGGCGTGGCGCAAGAATACTTGGGAGGGAAGTAGAAGCGAAATAACAATGAGTATACCAAGAGATGGACCTGAAGATGAAGAAATAGCCTACGGCTACACTGAACCGTTAAGTAAGGATGGTGCACTAAGACAAGGTTTCCGTTTAGGTGCGGTGACGAGACAATAATAGAAAAGGAAGGACCCGGAAGGAACAAGGATAATGAGGTGACACAGTGAGTTAGACAAAACCTATGACATAGAGCAATGACTCATGAAAAGGCAAGGAGTTCGATCATAAGGAAAAATAAGGTAAAGGATATGGAACGGACATGGAGAAAAGGGCAACTATAAAGGAACCCCCTCCCGAAGTGCTACCAGACCCCACAAGATCAGTTGAACATTCGAGGACGAATGTTCTAAAGGGGGGGGGGGGGGGGGATGTTATAGCCCGTACTTTGTGCGTTTGGATATTTCAAGGTCGTCGTGGAAAGTTAAGGGCGAGACCATTTTCAAAACTTATTATTGTATACAAGTCGATTATGAATATTATTTATGAATATTGGTAGTATGGAGAGATTGAGAAAGGTTAAGGATAAGAAGAGAAATTCACAAAAAGGAGTTGTGGAAACAATGTGGAAGGCTAGGGGCGGAATGGCAGTATTGAGGAAAGTCGAGAAGCAAATGGGAATTTTATAAAAGGAGTTCATGAAGGTTCCAAAAAGGGCATATTGGCCATGTGATGGAAATCTATGGACCAAAGTGTACATGGAAAGACAATGAGTCATCTTTTAATTCTTTAAGAAAAATTCAAGAAAAAGAGAAGAATTCTCTAGGAAATGAAGAAAGGAGCATGTGGCCATTTCATAAGTAATGGGGGCTATTTGTAAATTTTAAAAAGTTAGGGGCCAAAGCTTCTTAAGAAGACATTAGTAATCTTCTTTTAGTTTTATGAAAAAGAAAGAATTTTCTAGAGAGGGGCATGTGCCCCTCACATGATTGGAGATATATATATATATATATATATATATATATATATATATATATATATATATATATATATATATATATACATGTTGTCTTCTAATTCAAGACAAGCTCATGAAACTTCAAGAAAGAAAAAGAGAAATGGAGAGCAAAGAGAAGGGCAAATTCGGCCAAGCCATGGAAATTGACGCCATAGAAATATTGCTCCAAAAATTATTTTGTTGTGGTATCTCCACTAATTCAAGGGTCCTCTACAACGTGGCATAATTGTTTCGGAAGATAAGTCATCCGTTTCGTCGTTCCCGCATTTGAGGCAAGTTGAAAGGTTGAAGAAGAAAGGTGAGTTTTAATCTTGTTTTATGTGTTATGAAGGGTTTATATGTATTGTAGTATGCTAAGATGGAAGTTTGCATGATGAATATGTAAATATGCATGTGACCGAATATGTTGGTGTAGAAGTAGAGATTGAATTAATTTTGTGTAGTATGTTGGTTGTTGATGTAATGCATGAAAAAGGATGAAAGTTTATGAAAATATGCATGTGGTTGTTGTGGCCGTGAGTTGTATATGGTACATATGGCCGTGTATATTGATGAATTATGAAGGAATGGTGAGCAAGTTTTATTTAGTAGTTTGATTGTTGTGCTATGGATTTTATGTTGCAAATAGAAGCCTAATGAGTTTAGTGAAGTTGTAGTAGTTGGAGGCTTGTTGTGGAAGTTTATGTAAATGGAATGTGATGTTCTTGCATGAATAGAATATAATGTTGTTGGTATGATGTTGTTAATGTGTAAATTATTAAGTTGTTATTGTTCTTATTGGAGTTAAAAGATCTTGAAGGAAGTAGTATGTTGATTAAATTGTTAGAATGTACTTTGGGTTGGTTATGGAAATTGTTGATATGATTGTTGGCATTGTGTTGATAGTTTGGCCGGGTTGAATTCCCGGATTGTTGTTGATTGAAATTGCCCAAGATAGATTCTTGGGGACGATGTATTTACAGGGGAAATGCTGCCGAAATTTCGGCAGACAAATGTTACTTTGAAGAATCAACTTCTAAATGCTCTAATTAAGTTTTGGTAAATGTGACCAATTTGTAGCTTTTGGCGAATTTGGAACGTGAATTTGGAGAAGCGTAAGGAGCGTAAAAAGGTATGTAAGGCTTCACCCTTCTTTCTATGGCATGTCTTAGACATAATAAGTCGGATACGAGCCGCGGGGACAATTCTATTCTCCGGAACCCGCACCCAAAGTTTTCCCTTTTCGTTCAGTAGAATTGAACTAAAAATTGTGCGAAATGTTAGAAAAACTTCCTAAACATCTAGAACTTGTATAAAGAGGACCCGACTACCCTAAGACCCTCCCAAGTGACGTCATGAAATGTAATGAACGTAAATTTGGTACGCCGCCTCATTTGACCCGAGGTGGGCCCATGGTTCCCGGATTTTCCTTGTTGTTCCGTTTGACCTATTTTGAAGTAGAATCCAAAGGAAACTTTTGATCCTTATGCCGCTTATCAAACGACAAATAATGTAGCTATTCTAATGAGAATATTTCTATGATGATAATGATAATGATGAAGTAAGGAAGAGAATATGTCTATGACAAGTATGACGGGAATGATTGTATGACTAAAAGTCTTAAAGAAAGGATTCAATATGAATACAAGAATAATGGACTAGTCCTTGAGTCCAACCCTATTCTTTTGTCATGACTTTATTTTCTAAAAACTTTAAGGTACATGAAGTAATGTTTTATGAGCTTTACGATCTTGTTCCATGTTTTCTTTCAACGCTATTCTTCGTTGGTAGTCTCGCCTTAAAATACTCGTTCCATCAAGGTGAGACATAACGATCATGGTTATTCCGTAATGTAATCGGAGGCTACCGACCTTACGTCACTCCGACGTGGACATGGTTTTCTTGGGCTCTCGAGCGTCTGGTATGCATGTTATAAGTATATGTATATGATAAAAGATCCAGAGCGCTATAGATGCTGATATATGTACATGATACACGTATATGTATATGATAAAAGATCCAGAGCGCTATAGACGCTGATATATGTACATGATACACGTATATGTATATGATAAAAGAGCCAGAGCGCTATAGACGCTGATATATGTACATGATACACGTCTATGTATATGATAAACGAGCCAGAGCCCTATAGACGCTGATATATATATATATATATATGAATGATGTACGCATATGTATACGGGGAAGATGGGAATGAGGGCAGAGCGTTATATACGCATATCCACCTGATCAGTTGGCACTACATGACATGATATCGTCCCGGACGCGGGATGCCCGGACGCGGGATGTATATATTTATGGTTAAATGGATCGGCTGCCGACGCCTCGACAATATGACATGTTCTATTTTTATATATATATGAGCAAGAAATGTTTTTTTTCAAAGGAAAGCTAAGCATGCATGGTATCCGCCCTCAGCGGCCCTCATATGTACAAGTTACGCTTTTATCCTATGATATGTTCTATGTTCCCGTGCAGTTATTGTTCATATGCATATTTCTTGCTAAGTTACTAATCTTTCCTTACATATTCAGTACATTACTCGTACTGACCCCTCTTCTTCGGGGGGCTGCGTTCATGCCGCGCAGGTACGCCCAAGGGATGCAAAGTTAGCATAGAAGATGTTCCAGTGGAGTTGGTAGGCTCCATTTGTCCTGGAGTGCTGCCAAGTCAGAGTATATGTATTATGACGCTATGTTTGAGGTTAGAGACTTTGCAGACAGAGTCGTGGGTATAGAGTGTCAGCTTTGTAGACGGCTTCGCCTGTCGATATGTTATTATGTTTCATGTCACGAGTCCCATATGATGAAAGACTTTACTTATGGAAAAAAATTTTGAGAGCTTACTATGTATTTTATTCTTTATTGATCCACGAGTTTATATGTGTAATAAGAGTCAGCGGGTTCGCTCGGCTCCAGATATGGGGTCGGGTGCCCATCACACCCTAGTAAAGTCGGGGTGTGACAGTTCAGATAGCTTGTTTGTTCATGCTATTGTTGAGTTGATTTATCTAATCTTGATATGACTTATGGCATGAGGACTTGTATTCATAGACACTGATATTATTGATTGATCATGCTTCATATTGAGTTCTGGACTTGAACCATGTTGATATTCATCTTTTGATTGAATACAGACATATATATATATATATATAAGGCACATTTGACAGGGGGCAAGTGTCACGACCCAACTAGAGGGCCATAACGGGTACTCGGAGCTAGCCCACCGAGCACCACCCTTCAGAGTTATCCTCAAACCCAACCTGAATATACACCATTCTCTACACAAGCTTATCATGAAATGATCTTCTAATATCTCTCAAAATATACATATATGTATAAGCCCACGAGGCCACAAAATAACATACAAGACATACGCTAAAGAGATCATAAAACATCTACTACCCACACATACGTATCTACGAGCCTCTAACTGGAGTGCTGAAATCATAAGGATGGGACAGGATCCCGCCATGCCCTAAATATATACACAAAATAATAAACCGATAAGCGGCAACTCCGAAGTAGTGAAGTGCTCCTGTATAGCTGTTGATAAAGCTCCTAAGCATCTATGCCGTCTCCCTCTCTACCTGTGGGCATGAACGCAGCCTCCATAAAAGAAAGGACGTCAGTACAAACAATGTACTGAGTATGTAGGGCATGTATAACAACATAATCAAGAAATAAGAGAGCATAAGATAAAGAGATGCCCTGTAACTGATTGCCTCTTAAGGCGGAGTCATGCATGCCAACTTTTATATTTAAAACATCATCATATCATATATAAATACATAAACTGCCCAACCATATAGGTACGGTGTGATCATCATTAGCCCGCGTCCGGGCCTCCCTTGTCTGGGGTAACCATCTCATGCCGGCCACTAGTGGTGTCTGCCGGGCCAGCTAGACACGGTGTCAGTATCATTATAGCCGCCCACTACGCCCATTGTAGTGGTGTCTGCCCGGCCAACTAGGCACCGTGTAAGCTCACATATACATATCACAAAGCATGCATGAGAGCTCAAGTAAAAGCTGTAACTCTATCGGAGTGACGTAAGGTCAGTAACCTCCGATTATATTATGGATCAAACATCATCGCTAGGTTTCACCTTGATGGAACTAATATCATGAGGTGAGATGGCCAACAATGAATGTGTCGCGACCCAACTAGGGGCCGCGATGGGTACCCGGGGCTAGCCACTGAGCACCGCGCGTTCTATCTCTCATCATGCTCAATTAATCCTCTTTTATCAATTTTATACTCAACTCATGAGAAAATTATCTTTCATTTGAGAACATAAAATACGTTTATATACACAAGCCTTTAGTGGTGTCTGCCCATGCCATTTGGCCATGGTGTATAGCTGCCCACCTTAGCGGTGACTGCCCGGCCAAGTAGGCGTGGTGTGATATCATCAGTATAATATACTCATCATAATGCATACATAAAGGCTCAAGGTTAACTATGCTTTGTCGGGGTGACGTAAGGTCGTGATCCCTGACCTTGAAGGGAATAGTATATGAGGTGAGTGTAAGCAATAATGACATCATATCATGAATATTTAGAACTCCTATACTCTAACTCATTACCTTGTGTAGCTAATTAGGGATATCAGCTCGTATCTTTTCGGAACTTAAGAGATTCATGGAGAAGAAAGAAAGTCATATTATAGGATTCATGCCAATGAAGGAAAGGACTAGCCTCACATACCTTTGTCGTTTAATTATCTTATCGCTTGACCATCCTCATTTGATGCTCGCGTTTCAACCTTCGAGAAGAATCGCATTAACATTAGTTACTCGGCTATAAGAACATTTCACTATTTCTAGGGAAAATTAGGCAGCACTTCCTTTATTCATACTACTTTTCCCACATTCTATATCAACTCCCAACGTTAATAACAACATCCACAATATAGCAACAACAATCATCATTTATCTACAATTACCACAATTCACCATTTTCCTTAGATTTCTCCACAATTATGATTATAACTCATTATCGCGTTTTCTCATATATAATACTTATTTCATGGTCTAAAGGTCACTTATAACATATTCACAATCACAGCATACCAACATTCATAATTCACACCAATCACTATTCACACCTTTATGACCCAATTTCTATGTCTTTCCACAATTCAAGTGTTTCAACTTTCAACCACTCAAACCATAAAAAGGGTCATAAAACTCACCTTGGATAATGGATGAACAACCTTTGAGTGGAACTTCTCTTCTTGCACCAAAACCCTAACTCACTCTTCTTGAGTTTCCTTGGCTTAGATGAACTTTTAATGGGTTTCATAAACTTGATTTCATGGATTTGGTGTAGTTGACCATGGTTTTCCTTTGATTTCTTGTGGATGAATGGTGGAGAAGGTTCTAGAGAGTTCTTGGAGTGAAGAGAGTGGAAGATGAAATGAAATAAAAATGGAGGAGGGGTCTTATATTAATTCATGAAATCAGTCCCGTCCGAGATGTACGGTGCGATCGACGGAGCGTCGATTGGATCGACGGAGCGTCGATCCAAGCGTCAAAGTCGTCAAATTTCCAGTGAGCAATCTGTCATTTCTTCTCATTCGACGGTGAGACGGACCGTCCGTCGAACTGATCGACGGAGCGTCGACCTGTTCGTCTAGTGGTCTTCGCTCCAGCTCTGTTTTACGACGCCATCGATGGGGCGTCGACTTGTTCGACGGTACAAAGGACGTCCGTCGAATCCCCTTTTCGCAGGACTGCGGTGAAGTTTCATTTAACGGACTTTTCTCCCTTGCCTTTAACTTCTCTGAAAATTAACGTTAGTCCCTTCATCGCTTAGCAACCCAAAGTTCCAAGGTGTAACATTTTTCCCCCCTTTTGGAACATTCGTCCTCGAATGTTAAGTACTCGGGAATTCTACAAAAATTTCGCAAGAGTTTCCCCTGTAATATGGCGCTACCATCCTGTCACAACAACCCATAATAATCTGCCTCACAGGGCTACAACACAATAAAACTCTAAGAAAGACTTACGATAGCTGCTGAAAATAGGGGGACATAATTTCTGAGTAATGATGGAAATAGGGGTATTCAGATACTCTAATTATTACACTTCATTTATTTCATACATACCTTGCAGTGCCGGCGTTTCATCTTGAACCACTCTTGGGGTTTGGATAAGCATGGATACCTGGATTTCATTTTCTCTTCTGCTTCCCAAGTCATCTCTTCTCGATTGTTATTCCGCCATAAGACCTTAACTGAAGCCACTTCTTTGTTTCGAAGTCTTCGTACTTGTCTATCTAAGATGGCAATGGGTACCTCCTCATATGCCAACTTTTTTGTCACTTGTACATCATCTACTGGAACAATTCTTTTGGGATCTCCAACACATTTGCGGAGCATTGAGACATGAAAGACTGGATGAACTGATTCAAGCTCTGAAGGCAAATCCAATTCATAGGCTACTTGGCCGACCTTACGGATAATTCTGTAAGGTCCGATATATCGAAGACTTAACTTCCCTTTCCTGCCAAATCTCATCACTCCTTTCATTGGCGACACCTTCAGAAATACCCAATCCTCAACCTGAAATTCCAAGTCTCGCCGGCGGTTGTCCGCGTAGGATTTTTGGCGGCTTTGAGATATCAACAATCTATTCCGGATCACCTTGACATTTTCTACCGCTTGCTAAATCAATTCTGAGCCTATTAGATGTACCTCTCCTATTTCAAACCACCCAATTGGGAACCTACACTTTCTTTCATATAGGGCTTCATACGGAGCCATCTGGATACTGGAATGGTAGCTATTGTTATAAGCGAACTCAATAAGGGGTAGGTGATCATCCCAACTACCACCGAAATCCAGCACACACGCTCGAAGCATATCCTCTAAGGTCTGAATAGTACGTTCCGGCTTGTCCATCGGTCTGTGGATGAAATGCTGTGCTAAGCTTCACTTGGGTACCTAGACCTTCTTGGAAAGATTTCTAGAATTCGGTTGTAAACTGCGCCCCTCTATCTGTAATAATGGATAATGGAACACCATGAAGTCGCACAAATTCCTTGAGATACAATCTCGCATAATCTTCTGCGGAGTATGTGGTCCTGACTGGAAGAAAATGAGATGCCTTTGTTAACCTGTCCACAATTACCCATATAGAGTCATACTCTCCTCGGGAATGGGGCAACCCTACAATGAAATCCATATTGATAATTTCCCACTTCTAAGTAGGGATTTCCATTGCTTGCAATAGCCCTCCTGGCTTCCGGTGTTCGATCTTTACTTGTTGGCAATTTGGACATTGGCCTACAAATTCTGCTATGTCTCTTTTCATGCCATCCCACCAACATATCAATTTGAGATCGTGGTACATTTTTGTTACACCCGGGTGAATAGAATACCGAGAGTAATGGGCTTCTTCTAGAATTCGTCTGCGCAATTCTGCAACATTCGGAACACACAGCCTGTCATGGTATCTAAGGACCTCATCCATCAAAGTTTTTGTCACGACCCGGCTAGGGGCCGCGACAGGTACCCGGGACTAACCACCGAGCACCGCTCGTACT
Source organism: Lycium barbarum (assembly GCF_019175385.1). Taxonomy (NCBI): domain Eukaryota; kingdom Viridiplantae; phylum Streptophyta; class Magnoliopsida; order Solanales; family Solanaceae; genus Lycium; species Lycium barbarum. Next base: position 50,711,904 of record NC_083341.1, on the reverse strand, counting down.
ATCATTTACCTAACTCATTTAACAATCATTCATCTATTTCCGGTTAACTTTAAAAAGAGGATTTTCTTTTCATTACAAAAATATAACGCGTTGATACAGAAACATATTTCAATATACTTATACACATGCGTACTACCCATGTTGTGGAACCACACAACCCACACCGAGCATCTATGAGCCTCTATTGAGTGACATACAAATATATACACAAAAGGAACAACCAACTAGCACCTCCGGAAGATGGAGTGCTCTTCAGCTCGGCTAGTGACTCCTATCAGTCTGGATCGCTTTCCCGTCTACCTGTGGGCATGAACACAGCATCCAAAGAAAAGGATGTCAGTACAAACATTGTACTGAGTATGTGAGGCATACATCAAGAAATAAGTAAGAATAAGAAAATAAAGTAAGTACAAGGAGATAATCGATAACTGCTTGCCTCTTAAGGCGGATCCATGCATGCATACTCATAAAGCATCATATAGTAAATTGCTGCGGAACGCGCAGCCCGATCCATATGTCATCATATGTTAGTGCCGAGGAACGTACGGCCCGATCCATAAATATAATAAGTTAGTGCCGAGGAACGTACGGCCCGATCCATAACCCATATATCCCGCGTCCGGGCATCCCGCGTCCGGGCATCCCGCGTCCGGGATGGAATCATGATATGCCAGCTGTACAGGTAGCTATGCGTCTATAGCGCCTCACCTTTCCCCCTTTCCCCTGAAAACATTTTCATATCATATATATATACATACATAATATACATAGCATGCTGGAGAGCCCAAGGAAAAGCTGTAAGTACGTTGGAGTGACGTAAGGTCGAAAGCCTCCGATTGTGTTATGGAGTAATCATCGTCGCTTTGTCTCGCCTTGAAGGAACAATTATTATAAGGCGAGACTTTCAATGAAGAATAGAATTAAAAGAAAGCATAGAATAAAATCATGAACTTCATAAGGCATCCATTCATATACTTTGGAAGGTTTAGAAATAAAGTCACCATCCATGAATAAATTGAGAAATCAGTAAATAGCTCGATGTTCTCATATAGTCCTTGAAATCGTAAACTTGAAACTTTTAAACATAAGATTTGCTCTCATCATGGTCAGCATAATAATACTTTCACTTTTGACATCATCATTGTTATTGAAAACAATATCCACGGTCGCTATCATACCGCTCACATAATCATAACCTTTGGTTTGGAAAATAGGAGTACTTTGGAAAACATTTATGAAATATCAAGAAGGAAATCGTGCTTCGGAATCTTAGATTATTTAACCTTTGATAGCAAGGAAAAGATGGGAGAATTTATGAAATCGTAAGCTAGGGATCATGCCTTTGAAAGAAAGGGAATAGCCTCACATACCTTCGACGTTTACAATTCTTATTGCTTGCTCGTTCTCCCCTAATGCACTCGTATACCTTCAAGAGAATTCATGTCGTCGTTAGCTAAGTAATTACAAGAACGGACTACCATTTCTAAGGAAAATTGGGTAGCACTCCCTTCATTTCTAATACTTTCCCCCATGTTTCATTTCCACTCTCATACATTCGTAACGACACTCACAATATTACTTTCAACAATCATCACTGATACACTTTGAGAAAAATCTATCATTTTCCTCCAATTTCTCCACATTCATGGTTATAGCTCGTTATCATGTTTTCTCGTATATAATACTTATTTCATGGTCTAGATGTTATTTATAACATATTCACAACCGTAGCTTATCAACATTCATGACTCCATTCAACTACTATTCAATTGTGCCACTATTTACCCATACAAGGCCCATTTTCTATGTTCTTATACATTTCAAGTATCTAAGCCTTCCAATACCTTGAACCATATGGTATAGTCATGAAACATACCTTGGATGATGGTGGAACAAGCCTTGAGCAACAATACTCTTTTTATACCAAAACCCTATTTCAACCCTTTTGAGATTTCTTGAAGAAGATGACTTCCAATAGTGTCTCATGCACTTGCTTCCATGAATTAGATGTTGATGATCTTGGTTCCCCTTTGATCTCTTGAATTTTGTGGATGAATATTTGGAGAGCTTCTAGAGTGTTCTTGAATGGTGTAGATGCATAATGAAATAAAATGAAGCCTTGGTCCCTTTTATTAATTCAAAATCTGGTCTTTAATGAATTCCAGTCAGGGTGAACAGTGGTCGTAAACCACAGTTTACGAGCCGTAAACTGGTTTACGAGCTGTCCTCCCTGGTCGTATTTAAGCATGTCCAAAACAGAGAAGTTGGCTGAAGAATATTGCAGTTTACGATCGAGGTTTACGGTCCGTAAACCAGTTTACGGGCCGTATTCCAAGTCGTATTTAAGCATTTCACCACTTAACAGAAGGTTGAAACTTGAAAGGCTGGAGAACGATGGTGGTTTACGGTCCGTAAATCACTTTATGGGTCGTATACCACTTCACGACCACTGTGCTGAATAAAATTCCATAACTTTTTCATTTCCAAAAATTCACGAATCATCACCCCTTGCTTAGTAAAACACCCCACACTCATACCCTTGTCGTTCTATTCCTTGTACATGTACGGGGACTTTTCCGAGGTGTAACAGTTTTAAATGGAGATCTCTCTTTTTCATGAAATGTGTCTCTGTAGTGGCTCAACCGCGGATCTTCATACTGACGCTCTTTCACTGCCGCATTCAAAGACGAAACTGCGGGATCATTAATACCAATCCCCGCACTACCCGAATCTACCACACGCACTCCAAGATTAGCTAGCTGGTAAAGATCATGAACCATTTCTTTCCTTTCTGGGGGAGCTTCACATAAACTACCCATCGATCGGCGGCTGAGCGCATCGGCTACTACATTCGTTTTTCCGGGGTGGTACAAAATGTTCACGTCATAATCTTTTAACAATTCCAACCACCGCCTCTGCCGCAGGTTCAACTCCTTTTGTTTGAAAATGTATTGAAGACTTTTGTGATCTGTATAGATATCAACATGCACACCATATAAATAATGTCTCCATATTTTTAAGGCATGAATAACCGCAGCCAATTCAAGATCGTGAGGTTGATAGTTCTTTTCATGCTTCTGCAGCTGTCTTGAGGCATAAGCAATAACTCTACTGTGTTGCATCAACACACATCCTAACCCAACACCGGAAGCATCGCAGTATACTACATAACCATCGGACCTTTCTGGAAGTGTTAAGACTGGGGCTGAGGTTAATATGTCCTTCAACGTTTGAAAACTGCATTCACAAGCATCATTCCATTGAAATTTGGCTGACTTCTAGGTTAACTTCGTCAATGGGGCTGAAATAGATAAGAATCCCTCTACGAACCTTCTATAATAACCTGCCAATTCCAGAAAACTACGAACCTCGGTAGGCGTCGTAGGCCTCGGCCAATTCTTTACCGCTTCAATTTTCTGAGTGTCAACTTGAATACCATCATCTGAAATAACATGGCCCAGAAATGTGATGGAATTTAGCCAAAACTCACACTTTGAGAATTTTGCATATAGTTTTCGTGTTCGAAGAATTCCAAGTACGATACGCAAATGATCAGCATGTTCTGATTTTGTGCGAGAATACACCAGAATATCATCAATGAATACTATCACAAATAAGTCCAAGAGTGGCAGGAACACGTTATTCATCAAATTCATAAACACGGCCGGAGCATTAGTCAACCCAAACGACATCACCCGAAACTCATAATGGCCATATCTCGTTCTGAAGGTTGTCTTAGGATTATCTTCTTCTCTAACCCTCACTTGATGATATCCCGACCTCAGGTCTACTTTAGAGAACCATTTGGCACCCTGCAACTGATCAAATAAATCATCAATTCTTGGGAGAGGATATTTGTTCTTTATCGTCACCTTGTTCAACTGCCCATAATCGATGTACATTCGTAGGGAACCGTCCTTCTTTCTCACAAACAAGACTGGTGCTCCCCACGGCGATGAACTGGGTCTGATAAACCCCTTTTCGAGCAAATCTTGTAATTGCGCCTTTAGCTTTTTCAATTCTGCCGAAGCCATTCGATAAGGAGGAATAGAAATAGGCTCGGTGTCCGGCAACACATCAATCGCGAAGTCAATTTCTCTTTCTGGAGGAAGGCCTGGAAGTTCATCTAGAAACACATCCGGAAATTCACTTACTACCGGGACAGATTGGAAAGTTGGCAGCTTAGCTTCGGTATCATGAACTCGGACTAGATGATAAATGTAGCCTTTGGCTATTATCTTTCTTGCCTTGAGATAGGAAATAAACCTACCCCTTGGAGACGCTGTATTACCCTTCCATTCCATCACGGGTTCTCCCAAAAATTGGAACCGAACTACTTTCGTTCGACAATAAACATTGGCATAGCATGAGGCCAACTAATTCATACCCATAATTACATCAAAATCTAACATTTCCAGCTCAATCAAATTAGCTTTTGTTTGGCGATCACACATCACTATCACACAATTTCTATACACTTGTCTAGCTATCACGGGATCACCAACCGGAGTAGACACCTCGAAAGGTTTGATTGGCTCAGGTTTCACCCCAATGCGACCAGCAACGTACGGGGTAATATAGGAAAAAGTGGAACCCGGATCTATCAAGGCATATACATCATAGGAAAATATGCATAATGTACCTGTAACCACATCGGGGGAGGACTCAAGATCCTGCCGTCCAGCTAAAGCATATATACGGGGCTGAGTAGCACCGGAAGTAGATGCTGCCCCTCTGCCTCTACCTCGGCCTGCTGACACCTGAGGAACCTGCCCTACCGGGCGCACTGAGGAAGAACCAGCTGCTAAACCTATGGGCTGAACCCCAACTCTGCCACTCGTCTACGGGCAATATCTTATCATGTGCCCTACATAACCACAAGTATAACAAGCATCCGTGCCTTGGCGACATTGTCCGGAATGTAGTCTACCGCATTGGCTGCATCGCGGTACTGAGGGTCTCCTCTGGCTATAGTCTTCACTGAACTGAGAATCTGAGGCCCTCGAACTTTGACCCTGTCCTGAACGAAAGGAGCGATCAAATCTCCTACCCGTAAACCGAGGAGGTGCGCTATTCACCGACTGGCCTGAATGTCTAGAAGATATCTGCATTGATCCCCCTCTATAATCACTGCCTGCCCCCATAGACCTAGCCCTCTTGCCTTGCCGTCTATCAATATCACGATCATTTTTTTGTGGTTGTTGTCGCCCTTCTAAATTCTGGGCATGGGCCTGTATCCGAGAAATATCCATCCCATCTTATAGCGAAGCTGTGAAGAAGTCTTTGAACAAATGTGGCCCCAAGCCACTCACGAATCTATGCACCCGATCTCCCATGTCGGCCACCATAACCGAGGCATATCTAACCAAGGAATTAAATTGCATGTTGTACTCCTGGGCACTCATATTCCCTTGCCTCAAATTTAGAAATCTATCCGCCCTAGCTCGGCGGACCTCGGGTGGCAAGTAGTGACGAATAAAAGCATCCACGAATTCTTGCCAGACCGGAGGAGTTCTCTCCTCTGAAAATTCCCAGTTATTATACCATAAGACTGCCACATCTCGAAGTCGATAAGATGCCAACTCCACGGATTCAGTTTCGGAGGCATAGACAATCTTCAATGTCCATAACATCTCATCTATGAAACCTTGCGGGTCTTCATCCGGCATTGACCCCGAAAACTCCGGAGGATTTAGAGTCATAAAATCACGGGCTCTCTGGTACTGGCTGAAAGATCACTTGGGCCTGCATTTTGCCGCTGTGCCTGTGCGGCAACTAATTGTGTCAATAGATGTATGGCCTCAGTCATTTGTTGACCCGAAGCAACTGGTGGAGGGATTGGAGCTGGAGCTCCTCCTTGCTCTTCCACATTAGGCGGGGTAGAAGAAGTATTAGATAAGGCCTCGTTGTGTGATTCGCCTCCCTCTATATCCGTTGGCGGCTCTCTTACTACTCGCCTGTTTGTCGTAGTCTTGCCCTTATGGGTGGCTGTAGCTTTTCCCTTTGGCGGCATTCTGGAATCACAACACACTATTAGGGAGGATAAAATCTTATATACAGCTCTATCGCACGATTTCATAAGGAGAAAGATGGTCATTTTTCCTAAATGCCCTGTAGCCTTTTGTTTATTAGCGTGGCACGTAACACACCATAAACAAGACTCTACTAGACACGGCTCGTAGACACTTCCTAGGACTGAACTGCTCTGATACCACTTTTTTCACGAACCAACTAGGGGCCGCGATGGGTACCCGGGGCTAGCCACCGAGCACCGCTCGTTCTATCTCTCATCATGCTCAATTAATGCTCTTTTATCAATTTTATACTCAACTCATGAGAAAATTATCTTTCATTTGAGAACATAAAATACTTTTATATACACAAGCCTTTAGGCTATCAAAATAATATATATATATATATATATATATATATATATATATATATATATATATAGTAGCAATCTCGTGAGACCATCTAACTCACTCTGCGCATCTACGAGCCTCTACCTGAGTACTAGACATATGGACGGGACAGGACCCCGTCGTGCCCAAAACATACATGTACACAAAAAGGATAACCATAAGCACCTCCGGAACAATGGAGAGCTCTCAACAGCTAACAGCTCCTACGAGTCTGGAGCAGGATCACCTCCCTGTCTACCTGTGGGCATGAACACATCGTCCAAAGGAAAAGGACGTCAGTACGAACATTGTACCGAATATGAGAGGCATAACCAATAACATCACATCAATGAAATAAAGGAAGCATCAATGAGGAACATCTATATCTGACTGTCACATAGAAAAGGAGTGATGCATGTTGGCTTACTCATAATCATCATCATATCATAAATGCATAGATATATAAGCTGCCCGTCCATATTGGATCGGTGTGATAATCATTAGCCTGCGTCCAAGCCTCCCGCGTCCGGGGTATCATCTACTGCCGCCCACTAGTGGTGTCTGCCCATGCCATTTGGAAATGGTGTATAGCTGCCCGCCTTAGCGGTGACTGCCCGGCCAAGTAGGCGCAGTGTGATATCATCAGTATAATATACTCATCATATTGCATACATAAAGGCTCAAGGTTAACTATGCTTTGTCGGGGTGACGGAAGGTCGTGATCCCTGATTCCATTATGAAGAACTCATTGACATCCTGCCTCACCTTGAAGGGAATAGTATATGAGGTGAGTGTAAGAAATAATGACATCATATCATGAATATTTAGAACTCCTATACTCTAACTCATTACCTTGTGTACCTAATTAGGGATATCAGCTCGTATCTTATCGGAACTTAAGAGATTCATGGAGAAGAAAGAAAGTCATATTATAGGATTCATGCCAAGGAAGGAAAGGACTAGCCTCACATACCTTTGTCGTTTAATTATCTTATCGCTTGATCGTCCTCCTTCGATGCTCGCGTTTCAACCTTCGAGAGGAATCGCATTAACATTAGTTCCTCGGCTATAAGAACATTTCACTATTTCTAGGGAAAATTGGGCAGCACTTCCTTTGTTCATACTACTTTTCCCACATTCTATATCAACTCCCAACGTTAATAACAACATCCACAATATAGCAACAACAATCAACATTTATCTACAATTACCACAATTCACCATTTCCCTTAGATTTCTCCACAATTATGATTATAACTCATTATCGTGTTTTCTCATATATAATACTTATTTCATGGTCTAAAGGTCACTTATAACATATTCACAATCACAGCATACCAACATTCATAATTCACACCAATCACTATTCACACCTTCATGACCCAATTTCTATGTCTTTCCACAATTCAAGTGTTTCAACTTTCAACCACTCAAACCATATAAAAAGGTCATATAACTCACCTTGGATGATAGATGAACAACCTTTTAGTGGAACTTCTCTTCTTGCACCAAAACCCTAACTCACTCTTCTTGAGTTTCCTTGGCTTAGATTAACTTTTAATAGGTTTCATAAACTTGATTTCATGGATTTGGTGTAGTTGACCATGGTTTTCCTTTGATTTCTTGTGGATAAATGGTGAAGAAGGCTCTAGAGTGTTCTTGGAGAGAAGAAAGTGGAAGATGAAATGAAATAAAAATGGAGGAGAGGTCTTATATTAATTCATGAAATCAGTCCCATCTGAGATGTACGGTGCGATCGACGGAGCGTCGATCCAGGCGTCGAAGTCGTCAAATTTCTAGTGAGCAATCTGTCATTTCTTCTCATTCGACGGTGAGAAGGACGGTCCGTCGAACTGATCGACGGAGCGTCGACCTGTTCGTCGAGTGGTCTTCGCTCTAGCTCTGTTTTGCGGCACCATCGACGGGGCATCGAATTGTTCGACGGTACAAAGGACGACCGTCAAACCCCCTTTTCGCAGGACTGTGGTGAAGTTTCATTTAACAGACTTTTCTCCCTTGCCTTTAACTTCTCTGAAAATTTACGTTAGTCCCTTCATCGCTTAGCAACCCAAAGTTCCGAGGTGTAATAGAATGACATCAAGGAAATTATGAAATAAGATCATTAAACTCATAATAGCATCAATTCATAAGCTTTGGAACCTCTAGAAGTAAAATCATCATCATCATCATTATCATAGAACACATCTTATCTCTTTCTCATAAGAGGCTCTTAAGAACCTTTAACTTTCATCTTTTGGGATGTAAGAAGGTCATGGAAATATTGAGTGGAAATCATAATATAGAAGTCATGCCTTTGAAAGAAAGGGGCTAGCCTTAACATACCTTTGCATCTCCTTAGCGACTAAACGTTCTCCTTCCAAGCTCACAATTTTACATGCAAGAGAGTTCGTACTAATATTAGATCATTAGAAACATGCTTAAGTCTAAATTAAAGCGACTAAGAGCTAACGAAAATTGGGAAGCATTTACTTTGTTTCGACAACTTTCTCCATATACTAAACAACTCCCAAACATCAATAGCAACACCCATAATGTCATAACCAATAGACTTCTTCAAGTTAAACATTGTTCAACCCTCAAAACCCCTTTTTCAAACTCATTCATAACTAATAACTACAACATAACACCATATTCATGTACATATAATACTTCCTCAATATCATTAGTGTCAGTCACAACAAGACTATACTCATAGTATACTAAGAATCATGACTCAAGTTAACTTACTACTCAAAATATCATTATTTCCATATTTGAGCTCATATTCTATTTTATTCTCTCATCCAAGTCATTCAACCACTCAAATACTCTTAATAACATGGAATGGATGTAAAACTCACCTTTGATCATATAAGGATGAACTTTGGACTTCACTTGAGAAAAACCCCAACTTCAATACCAAAGGGATTCTTGATTTTTACCAAACCTAGTGAGCCTCTTTGCACTTGATTCTCTTGATTCTTGGTGTTTAATCTTTGATTTACCTTGGATTTTTGTTTATATGGTGTGTAAAATATTCTAGAGTTCTCAAGAGGTGTGGAGAATATGGGGAAATGAAAAATAAGAACTTGGGTCATATATTTATAATTATGAAAATCTGACTCGACGTGATTTATACGGACACTTATACTGTCCATATAATCCCACCAGAAATTGATCCATTCTGTGACTATTATACGGACCCTTATACGAACCGTATAAGTGGTCGTATAACTCACTTTTTTCCAAACTTGTTCTCATCGATTCCTCAAATCCTTATGGAACCTTCTTGGCACTTGTATAACACTTCATTAACCATCTAAGGAGCCCTATAACTCCTTCCCAAGACATTACTAAACAATCGTTAACTCAATAATTACTAAACCTTCCCAAACACAACTTATACTTCACTTCCTTCGACGAACCTAGTTTCACCGATTAATATAACTTCAAAACCTCATAGCATACACCTTTAAGCTACCAAATACGCTCCTTAAGGTCATATGGACTTCATGTTCACCTTAAGCTTGCGTTAGTCTATTCACAGCACAACAACATGAAATGTCCGAGGTGTAACAGTGAGGATGTGTCCTAGTTATGGGCTCGTGATCCGAGGTTAGTTACGAAGCGAGTGGTACATGGACACCATGGGTCTCCTCTAGGTCATGACTATTGTGTGAACAATTCCCTTAGCATGTGTGTACGGTTGAGATACTATCATTAACTCATTCTTATGGTACATTGTGGACTGGTTGATGATTGATTCTTGATATTGTTGTGTTGTTGTGCTATTATGCCTATATGCCTATTTTGTTGGTTTTACAAATGTATGCATGATACTAATCTTAATCGGCCTATGATATTTACCGGTACATAGTGCTTGTACTGATACTACCTTGCTGCACCCTTTTTTAGTGCAGATTGCTTGCCAGACACTTCTTCCAGACCTCACATTTAGACTGAGGCCATTTCCCGTTCAGATCAGAGGGTGAGCTCCTATCCATGTTATGCCGCCTGAAGATTTTTCCTTATTGATGTCTATTTCATTTCTATACATGTATTCTATTTCAGACAGGTTAACTCAATCACCAACAATTTGTGGCATAAGTCTATTCCTTTTAAACATACTTTTATCTATTGGCGATTATTTTTTGCAAAACTTTCTTTTAAAGAAGCAATGTTTTGGATTGACAATCAAGAAGTTGTTGACTGTATTTGCTGCCATGTTCCAAAGAATGAGACCATTCAACATGTTTTTGTGGAAGGAAAGGTTGCATATATAGAAGGCCATGGGCACTCCTCTTGGAATAACACATCATCATATGCCTATAAGGGGCTTACTAAATTATTGGTGGAATAAGAAAGCAAAAAAAAGAGTCCACAAAACTATTCTACAAGCTACTCCCTTCATGGTTTTCTGGGAAATATGGAAGGCATGGACTGCATGTAGATATGGAGATAGTTGTAGATATGGAGATAGTAGTAGGTTCCAACTATAAAGAATGGTCACAAAATGCATTTGGAATATGAAAGCTATTTTATAAGATTCACATCCAAACATTGCTATTGATGAAAGCTGGATCAGTATTTGCAACTATGCAAAAAGTCTTAGCCTAGTTCCCAGAACTATCATGATCTAATGGAACAAACTTGCTACTAATATGCTTAAGTCGAACACTGATGGGAGCTTTTATCAGTCCACCAAAAGCAGGAATAAGGGGAGTGTTAAGGAATGAAGATGGAGATCTCATTGTGGAATTTACCATCCCAGTGCAATGTAGTAGCAGTAATCAGGCAGAAGCAAATGGCAGTCAGAGCTGGTGTAAAGTGGTGCATACAAAATGGCCATATGAACCTGCATGTGGAACTGGACAGAAATATAATTTCCAATATGCTAATCAACAAGGACACCAACAACCTCAAGCTTAGACACCTTATGAAGAGCACCATTAATTTATTGAATGACACAAATTGCTACAGAGAAATCAACCAAGCTACTGATTTTTGGCTAAACTAGCTGCTACAAGTAGTAATAGGACCTTCTATCAGTCTCTTCAAGAACTTTCCTGAGAGATAAAGGGATTATTACAACTTGACAAAGGGCAAGTCCCTACTTTTAGGAGGAGATATGAAAAATGTAATTTTTTTTGTTAGTTAATCTTGCTTTGTAGCTTGGAAAGGAACTTGTATAGGCTACTTCCTTTCCTTAGATTGTTTTGTCAATCTTTTTTGTAGATAAGAGGCAAGGTTCCCATGTCCTCCTCTTATCATTGTAAGTTATTCACTTATAAATTAATATGGTAGGGGTTCAAGCCAAACCCCCCACACCTGAGGCTCACAACCTAATGGTGATGGCTTAAATAAGAAAATAAAAAAATGCAGTTATTTATTCTTAGACATCTTTATGTTTTAGAGTTCTTGTACGATGACTTTTGGACCTTTGGGGTTGTAATAGCTTATATTTTCGCACTTTTATCTTATTATGGCATGACTAGAAAGTTTATGGTTATTTTCATTATTGATGATTTATAATTGATTTAATGAATGTGAAATTAGTTAAGGGGATGGTTCGCCCACCAGGGGGGTTAGTGTGGGTGCCATCACGACGAGTTGGGTCGTAACAGACGCGAGGCTGGAGATTTGGAGATAGACGTTGGAGTCTAAATATTTCAAGTTGAGCTGGACTAAAACTGAATACTGGGAATTTAAGTTCAGTGACGTAACTCTTGAAGTGGATATGGACGTACGACTAGACACTCAGGTCATCCCCAAGAAAGGAAGTTTTCAAGTATCTGGGGTCAGTAATCTAAGGTACTGAGAAGATTGAAGAGGATGTTACACATCATATTGGGGGGGGGGGGGGGTGGATGAAATAGAGGCTCGCGTCCGGTGTTCTTTGTGATAAGAATGTGCTACCAAGACATAAAGGTCAATTCTACAGGGTAGTGGTTAGACCAACTACGCTATATGGGGCTGAGTGTTGGCTAGTAAAGAACTCGCATGTTCAGAAGATAAGAGTAGCAAAGATGTAGATGCTGAGATGGATGTGCGGCCACACCAAAAGCGATAAGATTGGGAATGTAGATATTCGGGACAAGGTACTAGTGGCCCCCGTAGATGATAATATGCAAGAAATAAGGTTGAGATGGTTCGGGCATGTGAGGAGGAGGGATACAGATGCCCGGTAAGGAGGTGTGAGAGGTTGGCCGTTTTGAGCTTGCGAAGAGGGAGAGGTAGGCCGAAGAAGTATTAAGGGGAGGTGATTAAGCAGGACATGACGCAACTTCAGCTCACAGAGGACATGACCCTTGATAGGAAGGTGTGGAGGTAGAGAATTAAGGTAGAAGGGTAATGGGTAATCTGACACTTTCCATTCCCGTTCCCGTTCCCGGAGTCTTAGCATTATTCTTGTATTTTCTTATTTTTAGATTCCTATTACATTCTATTGTTTCTTTGGCCGCGGCTATCTTATTACCTTGCTATTGTTTCTGCTTGTTGCTAATGCCTATTTTTTGTTTTTCCATGAGCCAAGGGTCTCCCCGGAAACAGCCTCTCTTCCTTCCTAAGATAGAGGTAAGGTCTGCGTACATTCTACCCTCCCCAAACCCTACTTGTGGGATTACACTAGGTATGTTGTTGTTGTTGTTGTTGTTGTTGTTGTTGTTGTTGTTGTTGTTGTTGTTGTTTTTGTTTCTTCATAAATTAATAGCATTTCAATATAACCAAGTCCTTTGAGTAACTACGCAAGAAGGCAAAGTGCAGAATAATAAATCAACACAAGAATATAGTGTTGAAAACGCGTTGCTCAAGAGAGGAAAAATCATGACCTACCTCTGTAGAAATTTGCCCAAACTTTCCACTGAGCATGAGGAACTTGTTAAAGGTTACAATGATTTTTACACCTAATGAATTGTTACAGACAATCCGTACCCCCAACTCGCTCTTCCTTAACAGTTCCAAATTGTTGTCTCTCTTTCTACTCTCTTCAATGACACTACCCAGTCAGAGAAGTTCCTTACAACTCGATAAACACCTATTATATAGTTTATAGGAAAAGTAACTAGATTTTGAACCACACTTCAGAACCTAACTATTACAGCTCAAAAATAGAATGATAAATCTTGATAGAAACAGATTCATTGTAGCTTCTCTAGTTGGCTCCCTCGAAACTCTGATGTTGACTCTGAAATCACTTTAGATGTATCTCTCTTTAGATGTGGTCAAGTTCCAAAGATTTTGACGTGCTATATTTATAGGAATGTTTGTCGCCTTCAATTCTCTAAATCCACACAAGGCATGGTTTCATAAGTTTTATGAAAACCAATCCTTATTTGATATGGATTTCCTTCTTTTCTTGTTTAAGCGCATACGGTTTCCTTCTCATATTTCCTAGCTAATTCGATGTGTTCAACTTATGATAATCGTTCCATAATTTGAACTTCGGTTTCTCGTTGAATAGGAATGAGTTAAAACTTCCAATTTTCTAAGTCGACATGAAACAGCTTCTCTCGACAGTCTCTTGTTCTTCTTTCTAAGGACCAGTTTCTCTGAGTTGTTCCTCTCATGTTGTGACTGTTTCACTAGTTCCTTTGGAGATCTGTTTGGATGCTGGTTCTTCTCATCTTTGTTTGTTCCTCCTTGTACTTCATTGTTTTTTTATGCATAGTTTGTCAATCTTTAAAACTTTATTTTAAGCTTTGAACAATTATTGAGGTAGCAGTATCTCAATAGCACCTTTTTATCTTCTACCTTTTAGTATCATTAATTTATTCTAGAAAGGTGAAGAAATAAGATGAATCAACACAAGAGTGAGTGTGTGTATATATACATATAATTTAAAAAAGGAATAAGTGAAAGACTTTTTGTAAACTTCTTATTATATTGTGAAAAAAGACTTGAAAATAAAGCTCTTCTTCCCTTTTTGTGTGCATTCTCAACCATGTACAACTAAAAACCAAGCAGATAAGGAAAAACCCAAAAGATGAACTGCTCATTCATGAACACCTCCTTTGTCCCTAAGGCTTTGCCTTCTCTTCCTCTTCCTCTTCTCCATGGAAAAGTCCAGATATCATCAATCCAACAAAAGGTTTCATTTCCTTAGAAATTCTCAATATATATACAATCAATTAATTATATACCATCAAGGAACTTACTCTTCTTTTCTTGAATTCAATTTTAACAGGCATCAAAAGGCATCAACTTGAAGGCTATAGAAAGGTTGGTCTCTTCAAAATCCTCATTGGCTATTCAAGTTGGAACACTTTTGGCCACTGTAAGAACCCTTTGATTAGCTTATATATTTATTTTGCTCTTTCTTTATAAGAGTTGGTTTTTCAAGAATCCATAATAAATGTATAGGTAGGTGCTGAGCCAGCTTTGGCAGTGACAGGAGTGAATAATGAAGAAGACTTGATTTGGGCGTTGACCCAATTGGCCATTTCCGCATTCTTCTACTTCCTTGTTTGCCCAGTAAGTGGAGATTAAAACATGGATTTAATTAGTTATAAACATTTATAGTATATAATTTCTTTTATATTGTCATAGTAATTTAATTTGCGAGCAGATTAATTATCAATTTTATTATGCATAATTAATGATAGATTTTACTTGTATTGACTTATAATAACCTCATTGAGTAAATATTTTTTACGTCATCCATATATATAACTTAAACTCTGAAAAATAGAATACTTCTAAAACTATGCTAGTTGTCTATAGTATGCTCTTGTTATTATTTATTTATTCTCTTTATCACTTTCTGTTTTATGTGACTTCGATTGCAGCCTATCATAATGACATGGCTTAGGAAAAGGTGGTACAAGAGGGACCTATTGGAGATGTATTTGCAGTTCATGTTTGTCTTCATTTTCTTTCCAGGGTAAGTGGTGGTTATACCATGTATTGATATTTTCAATAAATTATTTACCTGAAATTCTGGCCAAAATAGGGTAAACTAGAATTAATATGTAATCCAAACACCATCAGACCTAATGAAGTTACTAATACTATAACAATGTGAAGAAACTAGAAAATACCACATAAACATGGAGGAAAAATAAAGAATATCAAAATTCCTACAAACCACAAATTTAAGCTAGCAAGCAGCATAAGATTCTTGGAATAATTGAAAGTACGTAGATGGTTCAGGCCTTCAGGGGTTTGGCAAAATCCAATACTTCAGCGTCGAACAGTAGATGTACGTAAAAAGTCATTATATATACAAGGCTTAATGCATATGCGGCCCACTAAACTTGCCCCTTTTTTTCATTTTGGCATCTTAACTAAGTATTATTTCTATTGAACTCCTGAACTTGTTCTCAAGTGTGTCTATTAAACCCCTTAAATCTGATTTTTATTAGAAGCAGAAATTGAATTGAGAAAATGAAGGCGGAGTAATATTTTAGACATATGGTAAGCTAATCTTTAGGTTCATGGATGTGTCGGTTTCTGTTGGTTCTGCTCTTCCACTGCCAGCTTAATTAAGAAATGCTCCTTTTTTCCCTCTCAATTGCTGCTAATCTTACCCCCTGTTTGGATGGTTGTTTCCCGTGGTTCATTAATGTACAGTATGGTATGGTACAGTATGGTGTTGTATTATATTGTACTGTATTAATGAACACCATGTTTGGATAGACTGTATCGTTTGTTGTGGTTTAATAACATTTGTATTGTTTGGTTTGACTGTATGGTACTGTATAATAACTTGTAAGTTTACTAAAATACCCTTAACTCTTAATTAGAAATTAGTTTATATATATTAATAAAACTCAGGTAAAGAATAAAATAGGAACTTTAAAAAATAAGTAGGTAGTGGGTAGGGGTGGTGGAGGGGTAGGTGGTGTGAGGTAGGTGGTTATGGAATGAGGGTGGGGGTGAGGTTGGATGGTGGTGAGGGGTAGTGGGTGGGGGTGGTCGAGGGGTGGGTGGTAGGGTGGGGTTGGGCGGTGGTGAGGGGTAGTGGGTGGTGGTTGGGGTGGGTGGTAGAGGAGTGGGGTAGTTGGGGGTGGGAGTGGGTGGTAGGGCGGGGGTGGGGTGGGGTGGGGGTGAGTGGTAGGGTGGGGTGGTGTGGGATGGATGGTGGAGGGAGGGGCACGGATGGGGTGGGATGGATGGTGGAGGGTGGGGCAGGGATGGGGTTGGGGTCAGTGTTAGGGTGGGGGTGAGGTGGGATATAATGGAGAAATAAAATATGTAACCACGGAAAAACCACCAAATCTATGGTTACAAAAATTGGGACTTTTCATGGTTGTATAACCATGGAATGAACCACGAGTTTACAACACCATACCACATAATTTTAAGAACAATGGAAACAAACATGGTTTCATAGAAAACCATACATTAATGAACCACGGGAAACCACCATCCAAACAGGGGGTTAGTTAAAAGATGACATAATTAAATTAAAATACATATTAGCATGTTGCTACATTGAAGATGGAATACTATGTAAGTCGAATTGTATTTGATAGACACACTTGAAGATAAGTTCAGGAGTTGTATGAACAACACTTAGTTGAGGTGTCAAAATAGAAAGAAAAGGGCAAATTTAGGGGACCGCATATGCGTTAAGCCTATATACAATTAGAAATATAGAACAAAACACTCTCTTGATTAAAAAATTCACGTCTAAATTTTTGAATTTAAACACTGATTGATAATGGGATGTGATAAGATGGAATAATTGTACTTCTGAATGAATTGAAACAAATGAAGGAACTATGATAACTGATTTCTCTTTTGTTAAACAGAACGTTATTTTTCTATATTTAAAAATAATTTAACTTTATGAGATAATTTACAGTCACATAAATATCTAAGGCTTGTTTTTTACCATAAATTTCAAAAGTATTACTTTTTTTCTAAAATTTTATGTCAAGTCAAATAATGTCACATATATTGAGATGAGACGGAGGGAGTACAACATTTTTTATCCCTCCCTCAATTTGTCAAATTCCATGAATGAGTAACAACTATGCCCTTACTAGTGTATTATTTAATTACTATATTTCTTGTTTGGAATCATTTGCATGAAAAAGCACATAGACAATCAGTAAATGCTAAAATAGGCATTTAGTCTGTATGTATTTAACTTGTTTGAAAGAAAAGATATTCCTAATGATTTCTCATGTTTGGAATTGATAATTAGTTGGTTGACATATTGACCAAGAGAATTCTTTCAAAAACTAGGGTTCTTCTATGGGCACCATTTCTGAACTTCAGAAAGTTCCCAAGAGATTCATCAATGAAGTACCCATGGTCTACGCCAGAAAATCCATCTCAAGTTAAGAATATGTACAGGAAGTATCCATGGGCTACTGAAGAAGACTATGAAGTACTATAAATATAGCATATACAAGTTCATAAATAATCTCTGACTCATGTAAGTCTGAATTTGTAGCATGGTGATTTATTGTATCTTCCACAATGTAAAGTTGTTGTCATGTGTTTATAAAGATATATGCAACAACAAAGATCTTGTAAAAAGGTCACATTTACAGAGATAACTGGAAAAACAAAACTCCAAAGACTTGCGAAACAAATTTTTGGAAGCAATCGTTAAGAGAATGGTTAGAGGATTAAATTAGCTATAGTTTACTTTTGTCAGTTTGTTATATTCCGTGTTTTATATATCAAATGATTGGCTAAAAAATTAAAATGTCAAGTAAACCCACTTCTATATCTCCGTCCCAAGAACGTAGCCTCTAGCTCTCTTTAAAAACATCTATATATATTATTAAAAGGAGAGGAAGAAGCACCACATTAAGCCAAGTGGCATAAGCAGAATGAGACATGTGTACAGTTTTAGGATAAAGCTCCAAAAGATTTGGAGTTTGAAAATATTTTATTTTATTTTTTAAAATAAAGGTCTGAAAATTTAATTTAGAAGAAGTGCTCAAGATAATGCTGCTAAAGGGGTGATATGAGTCACAACTCTGTTCTTTTATTTTTCGTTTTGTGTATCGCTTGTTCAATCAATTAAAATAAGTTGTTGGTCTCCTACAAATTTCACTATCAAAAGAAATAAAGCTTTCCAATATATGTTTGTATGTTTTTGGCTTAATTATGAAGTTAATTTCATTAATATCATTTTGTATCTGATCTTATGTTATTATTAATCGGTGCATAATCTATATTTATCTTGAATAATTTATGATAATTTTATCGCTCTTGGCATTACACGGAATATGAAACTGAGAGATTCATCACTTCTTTGATCTTTTGAGTTCAAGCTACAACTAAGCAGTTCAGTATGAAGGTTGAGATTCAAAAGGGCAAAGAAATTTGTGCTTATGCCGACTCTTTCTTAATTTTACCTACCTTTTTTTTTTTTTTTTTTTTTTGTTGTTGTTGCCCTAATGTTCAACATCTTTATAAGTATTTAACAAAAAAAAAAAGTGTCTAGAACCGAAGATAAATGAAAGATTTAAAATTAAACAAAAATAGATAAAGAAAGTAGAAATCTTCTTGAAGTCAAGCATGGCAATTACTTTTCAAGTTTGAAAGCTTCATTGGCACATCGACAGAAAATATAGAGGATCAAAATGTGATTATTCATTATATATTATATCATTTAATAAAATTGGTGTATTTTAACTATTTGGACTAATAGTCTATAAAACTTATGATAAAAGAGTCACACAAGAAAACAATGATAAAGTACATCAAAATCACATAAACATGTGATAAATTTAAATTGAGTGAAAAAGTTTTCATAATAAATGATACTGGACTGTGAAAAGTTTCATAATCCAGTTTTTTTTTTTAATTATTTAATTATTATCTGATAACTTTGAACATTAAAAGGGAGGTTAGTGTCATAAATAAATCAAGGGAAATAAATATAATATGGCAAAACGCAAGAGAAATTAGTGTTGTATAGGAAAATCTCTCTTAAATTTCACAATATTAAAAAGAGAATAGTAAGTAGAGATATTAAATCAAGTGATAAACTAATAATAAAAGGTACTAAGAGCATGTTGTTAGATTCTCCTTTTATCCCAATATTAAAAGAAGAACAGTGAGTAAAAATATTAAGTCAAGTCACGAGCTAATAATAAAAGGCGACGTAATAATTTTTGACAATCTTAATAGACAACATAATAAAATTAGGTGAGATTAGTTTTTGAATTGTAATTAAAAGATAAAGTTTTAAAACTAAGACTAATTTGCTTGAAAACTTGAAATGAAAAATTATACCATTAAATTTGAATAAAAAGATAAATTTACGTTTCCAAGTCTTAACATATTAAACAAATAAATATAGAAGTCAACTAATTAAAAATTAATTTTTAATCATAACCTTTTTAAAATTTGTCAATGAGATATGATCAGAATGTTTTTTCCTTACCAAAACGTCGAAAGTAATTGCAATCGTGTTATGATATTAAGTGTCAATATAAACTTTTTATTTAAGTATGCATCATTGATGATACTGACTATAGTATATTAACAGTTATATTTATTATTTTACAAATTTATTGATTTTAAATATGTCAATATAGTATTAATTTTCTTTGATACTAATCGCGCATCGCGCGGGTACAATTACTAGTTTAAAAGAAAGAGAGAGGGGAGTGTAGAGGTTACGTTACAACCTCTTAAATATTTTAAAAAAACAGATTGCAACAAGAAAACTACTAGGTATCCGGTACCAACACCATTAGTTGAAAATGAAGAGAGGAGAAGTTGATGCAATGTTAAATTTGGATGGAACGCTGTTTGAATGTGCTTACAAGACATAATTATCTCAACTCCAAACTCTTGTGCATACTGAAAAGAAAAAAGGAGAGCTAAACTTATAGTTAATGAAGTAACCGATCCTAAGGTCTACTCCAAGATTTAGAACAGTCGCTACTCGCTAAGTGTCGCTCTTTCAACTTTTTAAGAAAACAAGCAAACTATGCCTGTGAGATACACGGGGCCTAACATGATTAATTTGATTGCTCAATTTAATTAGTCTTTATGATTTGTATATTTTGCAAAGGATATCACGATTATCCTTAGTGAGTCTCCATATTTTGTTTCTTTTCCTTTTAGTTTTCCCCTTAATTTCTCAATTATTGTTAAAATTTGTCTTATTTTGGTTATGTCCGTCTCTTTTTATATTTAGTAAGTTGACAATTCAAATATCCTACATGTCAAGTTTATAATCACAAGATTCAAATGATATTTTATTATATTATACACATTTTTAATTTAGAACCACAAGATTCAAAAGTCTATTTTTATTTCTTAAACTCCGTGTCTAGTCAAACTTAAACACTTAAATTGAGATAGATGGAGTATATGCCAAATGAAGGAAATGAAATGACAATTGAAACACTGCATTAAATCTAATTAACAAAGAAATTTGTAAAATAAACTCACCAAAATTAATAGCAAAACTCTAATTTAAACACGAAAAATTAAAACAACAAAATCTCAAATTCAGACTACCAATTATGTGAACCACCAAGCAGCTCTCCTTAGTGAGTCTCCATATTTTGTTTCTCTTCCTCTTATTTTTTTCCCTTAATTTCTCAATTGCTATTAAAATTTATCTTATTTTGGTTATATCCGCCTCTTTTTATATTTAGTAAGTTGACAATTCAAATATCCTACATGTCAAGTTTATAATTACAAGATTCAAAAGATATTTTATTTATATTATACACATTTTTAATTTAGAATCACAAGATTCAAAAGTCTATCTTTATTTGTTAAACTCCGTGTCTAGTCAAACTTAGACAATTAAATTGAGACAGAGGGACTATATGCCAAATGAAGGAAATGAAAGGACAATTGAGACACTGCGGACACGTGAGGACTTAAAAAGTAAACACACAAGAGGTAGAATTAATGTTAAACTTCTTAAATGTACACATGTTAGTCCCTGCTTAGAGTACAATTTCATGTGCTTTCTATAATAGAGTAATAAAATGAAGTGTAGAAGTAAAGAAATATGATAACGTAAAAGTAGAATACACGTGTAGAGAGAATAAGTGGCAAACCAAGTAATAGTACTTATTAAATGAAGTGGACCCACAACTGGAAAAAAAAAATCGAGTACAATTGAAATAAGTCCAAATTTAGTGTACAACTCAGACAACTTTTTGTATAATTTGTTGTTGTTGTGTTCGGCCCTCTTGGACATTTATATATAACAGAAATATTAGAATTTTTAGTAATGTAGCCAAATAATATGGGATGGGGGGAGTACTTCATTTATTAATTCTTAAAGAATATGAAAAGTCAAAAGTGAACAAGTAAAAGTGCACGGAGAAAAATAAATGTCGAAGAATTAAAATTGAAGTGCATACATATATCTATGAAAAGAGAATAAATATTTAATATTATGACATATGTCCACGTAAGATAAAAAATAATTAATTAAATTGTATAATTTCTATAGCTTTTGATATAAGTATTCATTATTGTGTTAGTCCCTCTTGGACACTTAATAAAAAATAGAAAATTGTCAATGCTATGTTCGTAACAGAGAAGATATGAAGAGTGCTCCATCGGCAGTAGGAAGAAGGATAGAAGCGAAGTGGAAGCCACATGTCACATAAATTAAAAAAAAAAGTGAGCACGTGTCATCCAAAGCAGCAAATAGAAGGGCTGCAAATTGAAGTGACTTGCAAGTACAATTATCTGAAATACCGAAAGTAGCCTTGTTCGTCCCACCCAACTGCTGCTTCTATAATACTAGAAAGTGATGTCAGTGCTACGCACGGGCCCAATATAGAAAGACTCTTGTAGACAAAGTTTTGGTAGAAACTATTGAGCTATATAAGCCACAAAACTAAGCCCAACTTAGAGAGACAATTTGTAGACAGTTTTGCTGGAACTTATTCAGCTTGTCACAATTTTGAGGAACCAAATCGTGCAAGTTGAGTTTGTTTAAGTGAAAGGGATGATCTTGTCATTTACAATAAAATTCTACTCAATCAAATGTGTCTTCAAAGTACGTATAGTACCAAACCATCAAGAAAAGAAAAAAACATCAAAGCTAGCACAGCTTAAAACCACTTGCACTAGAAAAAGGAAAAATAAAGAAAGATGTTCAAAGAAGATGTTAGAAACATTCAACTTTTACATTATTCCCCTCTTTGACTCTTTGTGTATAATGATTTTTGGAGTCTCCAATGTGCAATGGGGAACATCAACTTTTCGACTCTTTGTGCATAATGATTTCCAGCGCCTAGACATCACCATTTGTAGTTCCTCGAATCAAAGAAAAGCATATTTCATTTTCAGTGCCCAGACATCAGCATTTGTAGTTTCCTTGAATCATCGAAAAGGGCACACACATCTGTAGTTAAATCGTTCTTTACATCTATATAACTGTATGTATGTTGTAGGTAAAGAAATTTTAGTAATATTTAATTCAACAGAAATTCAGATTACATTCAAGATATATTAGTCCGAATAAATAAATTGTGGGCTAATAAAATTGGGTTAATTATTTAAATCCAATAAATATGAATTTAAGTAATGGTCCAATTTCGTTGGGCTAGTCCATTTAATTGGGCTACAAATAATGAGTCCACTTTGTCAAGCCCAAGATGTCATCTTATTCAAGAGGCTCAAATTGGTGTCACGTATCAAATGACATGGCACACCAAGTCAAGTAAAGGAGCCTATAGCGTCATGCCACGTGTCAAAATGATGCAGCATGCTTATTCAAATCAAAGGCCAATTAAGATGCGCCACGTGTACAAGTGACATGTTCCGACAAATCAAATATCGACGTGTCAGCTTAAATCTAATTGGCTGAAAGAAGTCTGGCCTTAGCACAACTCCTCTATCCTACAACTATAAATAGGGGTCTCATAATTCAGAAAGGGGACATAAATTCTAACAAGAAGCTAGAGAAAGCTCGTGGATCAAACGCTGCAGATTTCTCTTCAAGCTAAAAACATTCAAGCACTCAAGTATTTATCTAGAAGTTCTAGAGATCCAGACGAAGATTCAAGATCAAGCTTCAAGCCCTTGAATCCAAGTACAAGTTCAAGATCAAGACCATTAGATTCAAGATCAAGCTCAAAAGCCCTCGAATTCAAGTACAAGTCAAGATCAAATCCATTAAGTTCAAGATCAAGCTCAAAAGCCCTTGAATTTACTATAGAAGAGGCGAATCAGAGGAAACATAGAGATTGTAACACTCATATTCTGAAATCAAATACAAAGATTGTTGCGATATTTTCCTGTCTTGATTATTATTTTCTCGACGCGAATTTTATTCCCCAGTCCGAATAAAGGGAACAGTGTGTCTTTGAAGAAGAAGAAGAAGAAGAAAAAGACAACTCCCGCGCTCTGCTATGTTCCAAAGATGAAGAAAGAGGAAGGTCAAACATCTGAAGCTCAAGGAAATGTGCTAGGGGGGCTAACTCTTCCTATAGACGAATTGATGCGATAAATTTATCCTCAAAGCTACTTGGAGACTTCGTGGCTCAGAATTCGCCACAAAATATGGCACTGTCACACCCTGATCTTACTAGGGTGTGATGGGCACCCGACCCCATATTCGGAGCCGAGCGAACCCGCTGACTCTTATTGCATACGTAATCTCTTTGGGCCTTTAAATCGAATAAAAATGAAATACATAATAAAACTTCCAGAAACTTTTCCTTCATCGTGCTCAAATCAATTATAAATTCTATCGTCACATGAAACTTGTAACATGAAACACAATAACACATCGGCTGGTGGAGCCGCTTACAAGACTGACATTCTATACCCACGACTTTGTCTGCAAAGTCTCTAACTTCGAACAAGACATCATAGCATAATACTCTGACCCGGCAACTCTCCAGGGGCAATTGGAGCTTGCCAATTTCTCTGGAACATCTTCTATAATGGCTTCTACTCATCTGGGTGTACCTGCGCGGCATGAAACGCAGCCCCCTAAGAAAGGGGGTCAGTACGAGCATTGTACTGAGTATATAAGGCATTTATGATAACATATAAAGAAGTATAAAAACCATAGGAATAGAGTATGACTGTATCTACTTGTCCCTTAAGGCGGAGTCATACATGCTCATTCTTACTGTTTCACATATCACATATTCATAAATAACGGTCTGAATCGAATAACATCATTAGCCCGCGTCCGGGCCTCCCGCGTCCGGGGTAATCACCCCACGCCGCCCACTAGTGGTGCTGCCCGTGCCATATAGACACGGTGTTATTATCCATAAGCCACCCGCCTTAATCATCACAACTTAAGCATGCATAAGAGCCCAATCAAAAGCTATAACTCCATCGGAGTGACGTAAGGTCGGTGACCTCCGATTATATTATGGAATAATCATCATGACTTTGTCTCACCTTGAATGAGCACTTATTATAAGATGATACTAGCAACGAATAACAGCGTTAAGAGAACATAGAATAAGATCATAAAACTCATAAGGCGTCGCTTCATGTACATATGCACATAGAACAAATTTTTAAGACTCGATGGGTACGTACATAACTCGACACTTGATGGCTCAAAAACAAGTTTCGGGTCAATCCGACTTAGTATAAAAAGGTTATGATCGTTTGAAGTACAGAACCTTCTACGAACGTTTCAAAAGTCATTTTTGGAAAATCAAAGCAATAGTCATATCAAGTACCTCTCGGAGTTTTCTATGGATCAAATCAACATAAAGCTTTTGGAACCACACACTTGTATCAAGACATAGGAAAATAGTTCTTCGGAAGTCAGGAACATTAGCCATCCTAGTGGCTCCAAGAATAGGAATTTCTTTAAAATCATACATATACTTTGTCGTGTTGGTTTCACAAAGACCATGCCAAAAGAAAGAAAGGGTAAGTCTTACATACATGTTCCACGTCCTATTAGCTACGCTTAATTGTCCAAGCTCGCTATCGCTAATCTACATTCAAGAAGATTGACACAATCATTAGACTCATTATCATATACTTGTCTTAATCCTTCAAATGAATTCATTTATAATCTGCCGAAGTTTCGGCAGCATCTCCCCTGTAAATACACCATCCCCGAGAATCTAACCCGGCCAATTTATCAACAACAATCCGAGAATTCAACTCGGCCAAATGATCAACAACAATACCAACAATCATGCCAACAACATCAACAATCAATTCAAGACGCATTCTAACATTAACAACCTTTGTCATACAATTCAACGGCATTTCATTTATATTCAATTCAATTCACATAATATTCAAAACAACCCAATCAACATACTACTTCACCCGAAACCTTCCAAATTCAAAAACCTATTTCATTCTTTCAAATTCAACCACAACAACCCAACTTACAATTTTCCAAACACAATAAAATCAACACATTTCTTACCTCCAAATTCATGCATTATATCTACGACCACATGTTAACAACATTATCTTCACAATACAAGAAACCATGCTAATGTCATATTAATTCCTTCAATAATCCCACAATGATTCCAACTTCATTTAAATTCATCAAACCTTCATTTTCATCATAGAATCCGCAACTACAACAATCAAAATACTAAATAAAAATCAATTCATCACATCTACACAACACCACCTCTATCCGGCCACAACCATACACATACATATTTCATGAATTCCATCCATTTCTACATACAACAACATGCATAAACCATCCATAACATATATAAAAGAAGATTGAACCTTACCTTCCTCCACTTGTCTTCTTACTTGGCTAGGGTTTGTAAATCACCCAATAAATGCTTGGCTTGCTCCAACAATCACTCCATGTTGTTAGGGACGTTCCACTTGGTTGAATTACTAGGAGAAAATAATTTTTCTTGATCAATTTCCATGGCACCATTTTTCTTAGCTAGGACTGAATGCCCTTGGTGTTTCTTTCCTTCAAGTTTCTTGAATTTTCATGAAAAATATGTCTTGATTGGTAAGCTCTCTCTCTCATATATATATATATATATATATAATCCACCCAAGGGTGGCCACATGTCCCCTTCTCCATTTTTTTTGAAGTTTCTTAAAACAAGAATGAGTTAATTGTGTCTTGCTATGTAAGCTTTGATCCATGTATATAATTACATAGCTCATAAAAGGGTGGGACCCACACACACCACCACACGGCCAAAGGGCCCCTTTTCATGAACCTTCTTGAACTTTTTTTGTGAAATTCTTGTTTTGCCCCTAGCCTTCCACAATATTACCATAAATCACTTTGCGAATTTCCCTTTTTACCCTTAGCCTTTCTCAATATTTCCATACTAATAAACAACTTGTATATTAAAATAATCTTGAAAAATAATCTTGCCCTTAACTTTTCGCAATTATCTTGAATTATCTAAACGTGCAAAATACGGGCTATAACAGGCACTCCCTACAAAACGTACAAATGAAGGCTTTGATCCAAATGCTTACAAGTTATTTGTCAAGGCTGGGTACAACCCCAACGAGCCGTCAAAGTTAGGGAAACTTCCATCAGGAGATACCATGATGCAATCACGTGAAGGTTTGGGATACAAACGACCTCCGCCAGTTCGCATCTCCATAAGAAGGGCAAGTACCAACTACATCACTATGGAAGATGAGTCTGTTGCTTCCAACAAAAGGCCTGCAGTGTTTGATCGTCTTGGAAAGTCAGTCGTAAAAGCTTCTGTGTTGGAGAGATTGGGGCCGTTGAAGATGAAGAAAAAGAGCAAGTTCCACAGAAATTATCAGAGCATGATGCTCGCTTTGCCTAGATCCCAGAAGGATATAAAAGTTTGATTCCTTCTAGAATGAGGCGACAAACAAACCTTGTGATTTCATGTGGGCATGTACTAAAATCAAAGTTTCACACTGTGGTGTATACCAAGGAGCGTGGCGAAGATGAGGAAAATGTAGGCTCTAAATATCATATTACTGCACAAAGTGATCAAGATACCTCATTTCAGATGGAGGTTGCCAAGAAATTGGAGGACATCTCCTCGTGTTACCACATATATTTTAATGATGGTGATCCTCAAGAGAATGAAGATGCTAGAAATGCTCCTCCAGAACTTGAAGAAGGGGTGAAGACCACAGTAGACTCCTTGAAAGAAGTTAATCTTGGTACTGATGAAGACCCAAGGCCCACCTACCTAAGTGCTTTTCTAACAGCTGATGAAGAAGACACTTACATTGAAATACTCAAAGAGTATAGGGATGTTTTTGCTTGGAGTTATAAAGAGATTCCTGGATTAGATCCCAAAGTAGCAGTCCACATCTGGCGGTCAAGAATGGTGCCCATCCTGTTAAGCAGGCCCAAAGGCAAAGCCAGATTTGGTTCCTTCAATTAAAAATGAAGTCACCAAACTCATTGAAGCTGGCTTTATTCGTGAAGTTAAATATCCTACATGGATTTCGAGTATCGTTCCCGTGAAAAAGAAGACTGGCCAAATTCGAGTTTGTATTGACTTCAAGGATCTTAACGACGCATGCCCTAAAGATGATTTCCCGCTTCCCATCCCAGAATGATGATTGATGCTACCACTGGTTACGAGGCGATGTTTTTCATGGACGGTTCATCCGACTATAAGCAAATTCGCATGGCACCAAAAGATGAAGAGCTTACTGCATTTCGTACACCCAAGGATATTATTATTACAAAGTGATGCCTTTCGGTTTGAAAAATGCTGGTGCCATATATCAAAGGCCTATGCAGAATATCTTTAATGATTTGCTCCACAAAAATGTTGAATGCTATGTGGATGACTTGGTGGTAAAATCAAGAAAGAGGAGCGACCACTTGCAAGACCTGAGAATGGTGTTCGAGCGACTTCGGAGATATCAACTTTGAATTAATCCATTGAAATGTGCCTTTGGAGTTACTTCTGAAAAATTCCTTGGTTTCATTGTTCGACATCGAGGAATCGAAATTGATCAAGCCAAAGTTGATGTTTTTTTAAAAATGCCTGAGCCTCGAAATATTCATGAGTTAAAAAGTCTGCAAGGGAAGCTAGCTTACATTAGGAGATTCATTTCGAATTTAGCTGGAAGGTGCCAACCGTTCAGTCGTCTCATGAAGAAGGGCGCCCCTTTCAAGTGGGACGAAGCATGTACTAATGCCTTCGAGAATATCAAGTCATATTTAATGAAGTCTCCAGTTCTAGTAGCCCCTGTACCTGGAAAACCATTGATACTATACATTTCAGCACAAGAAAGGTCGGTTGGAACGTTGTTGGCCCAAGAGAATAGTGAAGGGAAAGAAAATTCTCTTTACTACTTGAGCAGAATGATGACACCAAATGAGTTGAATTACACGCCAATTGAAAAGTTGTGTTTGGCCCTAGTCTTCTCGATTCAAAAGTTGAAGCACTACTTTCAAGCTCATAGTGTTAACCTCATTTCCAGAGCAAATCCCATCAAGTTTGTGATGTCAAAACCAGTCCTCAGTGATCAACTAGCAAGGTGGTACCTCCAGTTTCAACAATTTGAGATTACATACATCTCTCAAAAGGCTGTAAAAGGACAGGCATTGGCAGACTTCCTAGAAGATCACCCGATACATGATGACTAGGAGCTAACTAATGAACTTCCCGACGAAGATGCAATGGTCGTTGAAATTCAATCTCCGTGGAGAATGTACTTTGATGGTGCTGCACAATGTGATGGAGCTGGTGCTGGTGTGGTGTTTGTTACTCCGCAGGGAGAAGTTCTACCATACTCCTTTACTTTGACACAACGTTGCTCCAACAATGTCGTTGAATATCAAGCACTAATAATTGGACTTGAAATGGTCGTCGACATAAAGCAGTTGCAGTTGCAAGTCTTTGGTGACTCTCAGTTGGTGATCAATCAACTCTTGGGAAGCTACGAAGTCAAGAATCCTGAATTACTCCCCTATCATGGTTATGCTCAGAAGTTGATAGGATGGCTTGGTGATGTGACTCTTCAGCATGTTCCTAGGAGTGAAAATAAGAAAGTTGATGCTTTAGCTGCTCTAGCTTCAGCACTTACTCTGCCAGATCAAAAACAAGTGACTATCTGTCAAAAATGGGTAGTACCTCCGTCAAATGAGGATGAAGGCCCGGAAAGTGAGCTTGAGCATCTCGTAGCTGTTTCTGAAGCTGCAAAGGAAGACTGGCGACAACCCATCATTGACTACTTAAGTTATGGGATACTGCCAGAAGACTCAAGAAGAAGAACTGAGATTCGTCGTCGTGCACCTAGATTCCTTTACTACAAGGATACCTTAAATAGAAGATCTTTTGAGGGGATACTCTTGCGATGTTTGGGGGAGGATGAAGCAGTCCAAGCTTTGCAAGAAGCACATTCAGGAGTATGTGGATCACATCAATCTGGACCAAAGCTCCACTTTCACATAAAAAGTATAGGATATTATTGGTCAACGATGGTGAAAGACTGCTTGGACTATGCTCGAAGATGCAAGGCTTGTCAGTTTCACGCGAATTTTATACATCAGCCGCCCGAAGCATTACACCCGACTGCCGCATCTTGGCCATTTGACGCTTGGGGGTTGGATGTCGTTGGTCCGTTGCCGAAATCTTCTGGTGGAAACTTATACATCTTGGCTACAACTGATAAATTCTCAAAATGGGCCGAAGCTGTTGCTCTTAAAGAAGCGAAGAAGGAGAATGTTACAAACTTCATCCGGGTAAATATCATCTGCTGCTTCGGCATTCCTCATTACATAATAACGGACAATGGCAAGCCATTTGATAACAAATTGATGAACAAGATTTGTGATCTCTTCAGTTTCACGCAGCGTAAATCTTCTATGTATCATGCTGCTGCCAACGGTCTAGCTGAGGCGTTCAATAAGACTCTGTGTAACTTGTAGAAAAAGGTGGTCTCCAAGTCTAAACGAGATTGGCATGAACGAATGGAAGAAGCTTTGTGGGCATATAGGACGACTTACCGCACACCAACGCAAGCAACCCCATACTCGCTTGCTTATGGAGATGAAGCAGTCCTACCACTTAAGTGCCAAATACCTTCTTTACGACTTGCTATTCAAGAAGGGCTCACTGAAGAGGAAAATGCTCGATTGCGTCTTGCAGAGTTAGAAGCACTTGATGAGAAAAGGCTGGAGGCTCAACAAAATCTTGAATGCTATCAAGCCCGTCTATCTCATGCGTTCAACAAAAAGGTTCGCTTGAGGTCCTTCCAAGTGGGAGATCAAGTCCTTGCAGTAAGAAGACCCATCATCGTTTCTCATAAGTCTAGGGGCAAATTCACCTCAAAATGGGATGGACCATATGTCATACAAGAAGCATATTCAAGTGGTGCTTACAAGCTTATTGATGCGGATGGCTTGAGGATCGGTCCTATCAACGCAAATTTCTTGAAGCAGTACTATCCTTGAAGAAAGATGACGCTCCTTAAGGCACGAGCATAAACTGCATGTAACTCCTAGCCCGCAAGAGTATAAACTGTGCACGGCCCCAAAAAAAATGTCCACTAGGTTAAAAATCTCGCAAGAGGTGTCCTAGGCAAAAGTTAGGACACAAAAAAAAATGTCCGCTAGGTTGAAACCCTCGCAAGGGGCGGCCTAGGCAAAAGTTAGGACGCAAAAAAAAAATGTCCGCTAGGTTGAAAATCTCGCAATAGGCGGCCTAGGCAAAAGTTAGGACACAAAAAAAAAATGTCCGCTAGGTTGAAAACCTCGCAAGGGGCGGCACAGGCAAAAGTTAGGACACAAAAAAAAAACAAAAAAAAAAACTCATTTTTCTGAACTACGGAATGACTTGATCCTCTTCACCGAGGTACGTAGGCCGCTTAGAGTTTTATTCTAGGCTCAGTCTCATGAGTTTAAAAAAAAATACATCATTCTATATGTTGTTCAAGTGAAGTATGATGAAGTGAACTCCGCCTGACCATACACATGCAGATCATCTATACAAGCATCCTTTCATTGAAATTCGAACCTTCACCAAATTCTGATGGTTCAATGGGGGCAAATCTCCATTTCCATGGGTTTCTCCAACGGGATGACTGTAATCTCTTAGCAAGTTGAAGTTTAAAAATACAGCAAGCCTTCAAGTGGAAGTTTCAAATCCACCATTCTGCAAGTTAAAATCTTAAAATTTAGCAAGTCTGCGGGCTGAAAGTCTCAAATCTACCAAGTCTGCAATTTGAAGTCTTCAATTCCTCTGAATGTTTCAAATCTACCACATCTGCAAGTCAAAGTCTTTAAATATGCCAAGTCTGCAAGTTGAAGTCTCGGATCTATGAAGTCAGCAGGTTGAAGCCTCAGATCCACCATGTTTTCAAGTTGAAGTCTTTAAATCCTCCAAGTCCACAAGATGAAGTCTCAAATCTTCCATAACTGCAAGCTGAAGTCTTCAAATCCTCCAAGGCTTCCCAAGCTTACCGTTCTTAGGGCGAGGACGAGTATCCATCCCTTTGCGCCGTAAGATTACCTTACCGTTCTTAAGGCGGGGACGAGTGCCCATCCCTTTGCGTCGTAAGATTACATTACCTTTCTTAAGGTGGGAACGAGTGTCCATCCCTTTGCGCCGTACGATTACCTTATCTTTCTTAAGGCGGGGACGAGTGTCCATCCCTTTGCGCCGTAAGAGTACCTTACTGTTCTTGAGGCGGGGACGAGTGTCCATCCCTTTGCGCCGTAAGATTACCTTACCGTTCTTAGGGTGGAGACGAGTAACCATCCCTTTGCGCCATAAGATTACCTTACCGTTCTTAGGGCGAACGAGTATCCATCCCTTTGCGCCATAAGATTACCTTCATGCAAGGATCGTCTCCTTGAACAAGAACACATCATTCTGATCTACAAAAAAAAAAGGAATAAAGAGAAAATGACAATAAACGAAAGCGCTGAAAAAGATATTACCTGTCGAAGATGAATTGATTTGTGAAGACGGCACATTAATGATCAACAAAGACAAGATCTTGCGGTATATATAGGTAGCAATGGACGGCTATATAAATACTTATTTTCGATGTAGGACGGTTACTTTGTGATTTGACTCCTAGAAGGATTTGGCTTAGTTAACACTAGTTGAGTTTCATTGGAACACAGCAAGTGGATGATAGCAGCAATTAGATGATAGCAGCAAGTGAAAAATAGCCGGTTAAATCAAATTGCTATCTGATCGTTATAAAATTGAGTTGGAGAATACTAGAAAATAATACATTGCCATGTGGAATTCCTATAAATTAAAGAATGCCACATATCATAAATTGCTAGAAAGTTGGGAAGTGTAAACTTCAAAACCCAATCGGGTATAATCAAGTTACGTGGGTATGGGATTTAATATCCCTGGTATTTGTATTGATTTTACTTTAACAAATAAATAAAGAAAAATCATTCAAGAAGCTATCTAAATTAGATATGCTTCATGCCAAATCGAAAAGCATGTGCCTTAGTGAAAGACGATATAATTCTGGTAAAATGTTGTTTTTCACGGTACTTCAAACCTCATCAACAAGTTTGCACTTCGACAAGGCTTGAAGCAGGGGGCATTTGTAGGTAAAGAAATTTTAGTAATATTTAATTCAAAAGAAATTCAGATTACATTCAAGATATATTAGTCCGAATAAATAAATTGTGGGCTAATAAAATTGGGTTAATTATTTAAATCCAATAAATATGAATTTAAGTAATGGTCCAATTTCGTTGGGCCAGTCCATTTAATTGAGCTACAAATGATGATCCCACTTTGTCAAGCCCAAGATGTCATCTTATTTAAGAGGCTCAAATTGGTTCCACGTATCAAATGACATGGCACACCAAGTCAAGTAAAGGAGCCTAGAGCGTCATGCCACGTGTCAAAATGATGCAGCATGCTTATTCAAATCAAAGGCCAATTAAGATGCGCCACGTGTACAAGTGACATGTTCTGACCAATCAAATATCAACGTGTCAGCTTAAATCTGATTGGCTGAAAGAAGTCTGGCCTTAGCACAACTCCTCTATCCTACAACTATAAATAGGGGTCTTATAATTCAGAATGGGGACAGAAATTCTAACAAGAAGCTAGAGAAAGCTCGTGGATCAAACGCTGCAGATTTCTCTTCAAGCTAAAAGCATTCAAGCACTCAAGTATTTCTCTAGAAGTTCTAGAGATCCAGACGAAGATTTAAGATCAAGCTTCAAGCTCTTGAATCCAAGTACAAGTTCAAGATCAAGACCACTAGATTCAAGATCAAGCTCAAAAGCCCTCGAATTCAAGTACAAGTCAAGATCAAATTCATTAAGTTCAAGATCAAGCTCAAAAGCCCTTGAATTTACTATAGAAGAGGCGAATCAGAGAAAACATGGAGATTGTAACACTCATATTCTGAAATCAAATACAAAGATTGTTGCGATATTTTCCTGTCTTGATTATTATTTTCTCGACGCGAATTTTATTGTCTACATATGTATCTACTAGACTTGTTACACATGTTTTTAACTAAGATAAAATCACCTTATAAAAGTGCACGTTTTCTTAGCTATGATCAGACTATAAAGTTCAAATCCTAGTTCCGCCTCTTAGCAAAATGGTGTGTGGGGTGAGACTTTAGCTCTCAACTTCAAGATACTGTTTATATTAACCAAAATAGGTCGATATAAAGAGGGGGTATAAAATGAGATGTGTTGTTTCAGTAACACTATTCCCCTCTTTGGTTACCTTTAATAGGAAGCAATCTTAAGATATCAAGGGGAGGTTCATCTTTCTATTTTTTTCATTCTAAAGATCATATACTTTAGTATGTATTTTGTTTTACTAACTAAACGCTACTTTACTTGACATTGTAGCTTTAAATTTAACAAAATGACACCAAATGTTACTTTAAGCAAATAAAAGATGATGAAGACAGATATAACAAAGTATATTTGATGACAGAGTACATGAACTCCCAAATTCACTTTGCTATTAGCTTTACATCTAACAGTAACTGCAAGAATTTGCTTATCTATTCCAAATGAAAGTCAGCAGCTACATTTTCTTTCCTCTCATATGGATCACTACTCTTTGATTTGACATATTCACTTCAATATTTTAAAATTAAAAACTAACTTCAAGAGAATGACATACACTGAAAACTTTACTGCAGAAATGAGAAAATGTCTAAACAAATTCTCAAAAACAACTAATTAAACAAAAATTGGAATTGCAGCTTCCCTATTGATTTGCTTTCCTTCTTTAACTTTTAGTTTGAAAAAGTGCTTTATGTTATTACCTTGCGAAGAGAAGAATATATTCTAATCTCTCATTATGTCCATCACTTATTATGAATAGAGCTAAATTATTGTTAATCTAAAAATCATGAAAAAATATTTACAAAAAACCAATTAAGTGAAGACAGTTAGCATACCATAGAATAGTTCTGAACATAATCCATTAACTCACCACTATATCATAGAATAGTTACCATCCTCTTTTTGTTAAATGGAAGGAACAATACAAAAAGAGAAAGAAAAGGTTAAGTTGCTTGCGTAAATTCATGAATCAAAGGATTGCAGCTTAATTGTTTCACTCAAACTTACAACTCCATCCAAGAGATTCCACCGCCTAACAGTCACTGAGTCACACATGAACCATGTAATTGATACAAATTTAAAATCGAAATCACGCATACAAAAGAGTTAGGGTAAACATACTTTGTATATATTATAACAAAATAACATATTTTCCTCATAATTATTCAAAACAACCTTGCCATTTGACTCAATTTCAACAATGGGATTCTTTTAGAAAATTTTCAGATAAGATGATACGATACCAACGGGCACCACTCCTTCAAGGCCATTCACTCGTAGCCAAGGCAAGGAACTCCAAGACTTGCAAGTGATGTTTATAAAGAGAGGGGCATTGGAGGCGCTTGAAGAACACCTCTCAAGAGTGTATAATGTGTGGATGACTGCTTGGGAGGATGTTGAAGATGCAGGCATAAGAAGGGAAGTCATAAAAAGTGGCTAGAAGTGCAAATGGCCAAAGAAGAGCCAATGTTGGATATTTTCGGCCAACTTGTGGCTAATTTTGCAAAAGGTCACTTTGGGCCTTAGTTGTAAAAGACAAGACTATATATAGTTGCCTTAGTCATTTCATTAGTTTTTAGCTTGATTATTGAAGAAAACCTCTTATGAGTGATAGTTTGTTTAGTTAGTTAATTAGAGATTATCTTAGTGACTAGTTGTGTGGATCTTTCGTTGGTAATCTAAAACTCTTGTCCTTGATTTTCTACATTGAATTGCTCATTTGTGGATTCATTGAGTCTTCCTTGTTTATTATCAATTAGTATAGGTTCATTAGTAAGAATCAATTAGGAGGATGTAGGTTTAACATACCTAGATTTGCCTATAATTCCTTTACTAATTGGGTCTTGCTTTTATCTTAATTCCTTGCTTTTTAATTCCTTTTTGAATTTCTAGAGTTTCCATTAGGAATCTTATCATTTGGTATCAAGAGGTTGGTAGGAGAATTGTTCCATCAATTCTTCATCCTTGTTTCTACAAAAACAAATATATATATATATATATATATATATATATATATATATATATATATATATATATATATATATATATATATTTATTTATTTATTTATTTATTTAGAAAATTCAAAATTCTTCAAAACCCAAAAAAACAATTGTGTTTGTTTCGTTGATTTGACACTAGATTCTTGTTCCCTAGTGTTATTTGAGTCAAAATTCAAAGTTTCAAGTTAATTAGATCATTTTTTAGTCATCCACCATTAATGGAGTTTGAAGGTGGAAGAACTTGAAGGTGGTCTTGGAGAAGAAGAAGAAATTAGAGTTTGAAAATTATTGGGCTTGTTTTTATTAGTAGAGGGAAACCTAGATTCGAATTTTGAGAATTTTTGGAGTTGATTTGAAGGTGATTGGAAATTTGGAGTTTTTGGTGTTCTTGAAGAACTTCAAATCTTCATAGAAAAGAAAATCTCAAAAGGTGTGTTTAATCCAAAAAGTGCTAAAGTCAAAAGTGTTTGTGGGCCAAAAGAAGAAAAGAAAAAAAGGAAAAAAAAATACTAAGTTGGTAGGCCCTCAAATTAGCAAAATCTGAAATTAAAAAAAAAAAAAAAAAAAAAAAACTGACGCGCGCTGACGTCAGCCCGCTCCCACGCGCCTGCCCAGGCCCAGGTACAGTCTGAGCGCGCGTGAAGGCTAGTTTCAGAGCCTGTTTTGCTCTATTTTGGCCCTGTTTCAGTCCAATTTTTCTCCCCTGTTCACCAAATTTTTCCCCTGTTTTTTTTTCCAGCCCCAAAATAAAAAAAAATCTTTCTTCTTCAAGGTTTATCTCTTCTTCTTGTTTCTTTTCTTTGATTCTTCTAACTAATTAACAATTAGTAATTGTTCTTACTTGATTGTTAAATTAGTTCTTGAGTCCGAATTTATTTCGTACCAATTTCTTCAAGCTTTTCTCGTTTTATTTCGTTGAACATTTATTGGCTCTTGTCCTTTTGTTTTGAGTCGTCCATCATTCCTAACACAAGATTCCATTCTTCCATAAAGCTTAGCAATCGTGAGGCTTGATTGTACAAGTGGTTTTCATTCCCAGCCTTGGCCGAAGCACTAGGTTGAGTGGTAAATTTTGAGAGTTAAATACGAGCGACGTGAGGAACTTTACTACTAATATTGTTTGTTGGGTTTTGTAGGTACCATGACTAATTCCGGAGGACAATCTCATGATGGAGAGGACTCAATGGCTCTCTTACTTAGGGAGTTTGCAAGGATGACCACGGAGATGAGTGCAATGAGGGCGGATGTGGGAAGTATCAATGTTAGGTTGGCAAATGTGGAGCAAACGAGTAGGTTGGGCACTCCCCAATCAAAAGATGGGGATGTGAATGTTGGAGATGACGTGGGTAGGAACCCCAACACCTCACCAACTATAACCCCGGGACAAATGCGTGTGTTATACTATCCCTAAGCTAACATCAATCCTTCCTCATCCATTCAACCCCCTACTAATCCAAATTCCAACGCCTCAAGATACGTGAGGCGAACCAACCCCTTTAACCAACCCCAATTATACCAACACGCTCAAGAGGAACGTCCACCACACATGACCCCGTGAGTCACTCCACCAATTGTTTCCCACATAAACCCAAATGCACCAACACTACAAAACTTAACCCCGGAACCATTTCCAACCCAATACCACAATCCCACTTATGAAGAAGAAGTTGAGGCGTATGAGCAGGAGAGATGGTTGAAGGAGCCACGGTATGTAGGGAGACATGGGTATGATGCCTAAATGGGATGAGGGAGGCAAAGAGGTTTTGGTAGACCCTATGAGGAGCGGGGTAGATGGCAAGGTCATGATGATCGTGCTAGATGGCAAGGACATGATGACCGAGCGAGATGGCAAGGGTATGAAAATAGAGGAGGTCAAGACCGCAACTTGCATAGTATCAAGGTGGAACTTCCCAAGTTCAAAGGTGGGAGTGACCCGGAAGAGTTCTTAGAATGGAAATTGCAAAGCGAGAGGATCTTCCTTACTAATAACATCTCAGATGCGTTGAAAGCAAAGCATGCTCTCACCCAATTTGAGGGGTATGCATCCACTTGGTGGGAATACAAGAAACGTGAGAGAGCTCAACGGCATATATTTGATGTGCCAACTTGGCAAGAGTTGATTGAGCTTATGCAAGCAAGGTATGTAACACCCGACTATTATCAAGGTGTTATCAAAAGGGTATACATGTTGAGGCAAGGTAATAATAGTGTGGAATAATACTTTGATGAGTTTGAGAACTTGAGGTTGAAATCCAAGATCGAAGATCACTTGAACTACATGGTGATCCGATTTGTGGCCAATTTGAACCATGATATCTCCAAACCCATGAGGCTTCATTTCTATACCACACTTGAGGAAGCATTTCATGATGCAACTCAGTTTGAAGCGGATTTGAAAGCGGAGAAATCTTACAAGGCTAAGAATATGTCATCATGGAGCAAGGATAGATGGGAAAAGCCCAAGATCACTACTCCAACTTCTCAAGCCAAGTTCGACTACAAAGCCAAGGGTGAAGACAAGGCTAAAGGAGGTAACAATGCCAAACCTAACTTTCCTCGTCCTTCTACTATTAAATGTTTCAAATGTCAAGGTAGGGGACACATTGCAAGTGAATGTCCTAATAGAAGGGCAATTGTGGCCATGCTTGTTGGTTATCGAACTGATGAAGAGGAAGAGAGTGGTGGAGGAGGTAGTGATGGTGAACCGAAAGGTGAACATGAGAGAGAATTTGAAGAGGAGGATGATGAACGGCAACTAGAGGAGAATATTAATTTGGCTTATGTGTTGTGAAAGATCATGGGTGCAATGAATAGAGAGAAACTTGATCAAAGGGAAAACCTCTTCCATACTCGATGCAAAATCATGGATAAGGTGTGCTCTTTGGTCATTGATGGTGATAGTTGCACAAATGTGGTGAGCACGACATTGGTTGACCATATGAAATTTCCCACAAGGAAACATCCTAGCCCCTACAAGCTTCAATGGTTCAATGATTGTGGAGAAGTGAGGGTCACGAAGTGGGTTATAGTGAAGTTTAGCATTGGAAAGTACCAAGATGAAGTCTTATGTGATGTGGTGCCAATGCAAGCATGTCATATGTTACTTGGGAGAGCATGACAATTTGATAGGGATGCTCAACATAGTGGAAGATCTAACAAGTATTCCTTCGTCTTTGGGGGTAGAAAGCATAATCTTACCTCATTGACACCCTATCAAGTGAGTGAGGACTATATAACCATGAAAAAACTCCAGAAGAGAGTGCAAAATGAAGAGATTGAAAAGGAATCCTTACTTAGACAAGAGGGTCAAGGGGTAAAAAAGGGGAAAGCCAAGATACGTAAATTTACCAAACCAAGCAATTGCTTGAAAGGTGTTGATGAGGGGCACTTTATGGTGTGCCTTGTCAACAAGGATCTCGTAATTCATACTAACCAAGATACTATCACTTTGCCTAGTATTGTTTCTTCTCTTTTGCAGGAATATGATGAGCTATTTCCAGAGGAGATACCCAAAGGATTGCCTCCATTGAGGGGTATTGAACATCAAATTGATTTTGTGCCGGGAACCCAAATTCCTAACAAACTGGCATATAGGAGCAATTCGAGGGAAACTAAGGAGTTGCAAAGGCAAGTTGAAGAGCTCCTTGAGAAGGGTCTTGTCAAAGAAAGTCTTAGTCCATGTGTCGTACCGGTGATTCTTGTTCCAAAGAAAGATGGCACTTGGAGAATGTGCATTGATTGTAGAGCCGTCAACAAAATCACGGTAAAGTATCGACATCCTATTCCTAGACTTGATGATATGTTCGATGAGCTATGTGGCTCAAGTGTATTTTCGAAGGTTGATCTTAGAAGTGGCTATCACCAAATTCGTATAAATCCGGGTGATGAGTGGAAAACGGCCTTCAAAACCAAGTTTGATCTCTATGAGTAGCTTGTTATGCCATTTGGCCTAACCAATGCACCTAGCACTTTTATGAAGTTGATGAATCATGTCTTGAAGCCCTTTATCAATAAATTATTAGTTGTCTATTTTGATGACATTCTTGTGTATAGTAAAATAATGAAGGAGCATGTAGTCCATTTGAGACAAGTGTTTGATGTCTTATTGCGTGAAAAGTTGTTTGCTAATCTCAAGAAGTGTTCCTTTGGGGTTGATAAAGTGGTATTCTTGGGTTTTGTTGTGAGTGTGAATGGTGTGGAGGTTGATGAAGAAAAGGTGGAGTCCATTAGAACTTGGCCAACTCCTAAAAATGCAACCGATGTGAGGAGTTTCCATTGGTTGGCAAGTTTCTATAGGCGATTTGTGAAGGAATTTAGTACTATTGCCTCTCCTTTAACCGAATTGATCAAAAAGGAAGTTCCTTTTGTTTGGGGATATGAGCAAGAGAAGGCTTTTCAAGAGTTGAAGTCCATGTTAATTTCTTCACCATTGTTGCAATTGCCAAATTTTGAGAAGATATTTGAAGTTGAGTGTGATGCTTCCGGGGTTGGTATAGGTGGAGAATTGATGCAAGAGAGCAAGCCATTGGCTTACTTTAGTGAAAAGCTAAAGGGGGCTTCTTTGAATTACTCTACTTATGACAAGGAGTTGTATGCACTTGTGAGGGTATTCACCCATTGGCAACATTATTTGTGGCATAAAGAATTTGTGATTTGTTCGGATCATGAGTCCTTGAAGCATTTGAAGAGTCAATCCAAACTCAGTAAGAGACATGAAAAATGGGTTGAACTTATTGAAGCATTTCCTTATGTGATCCATTATAAGAAAGGTAAGGAAAATGTGGTGGCGGATGCATTGTCTAGAAGGTATGTTTTGCTAAATACTATGACTTCTAGAAGGATGGGATTTGAAAGCCTCAAGGGGTTCTATTCTCAAGATCCCGATTTCAAAGAACTTTGTGAGGAGTTGACTCAAGGGAAGAGAGTTGACCGCTACCAACTTGTTGAGGGGTTCTTGTTCAAATATGGTAGGGTGTGTGTTCCTATGAGTTCACGGAGAGAGCTTTTTATCAAAGAATCTCATAGTGGTGGAATGATAGGGCACTTTGGAGTTTACAAAACACTTGACATCCTCAATGAACAATTCTATTGGCCCAAAATGAAGAATGATGCGGAGAAGCTTTGTGGACAATGCTTGGAGTGCAAGCAAGCAAAATTAAAGACTCGTCCTCAAGGTATATATACTCCCCTTCCCACTCTTATTGGTCATTGGATTGACATTTCTATGGATTTTGTGTTGGGTCTTCCAAGAACCAAAAGGGGGCATGATAGCATCTTTGTTGTGGTAGATAGGTTCTCAAAAATGTCTCATTTTATACCATGCCATAAATGTGATGATGCATCTCATGTTGCTTCTTTATTTGTGAATCATGTGCTTAAATTGCATGGAGTTCCTCGCACTATTGTTAGTGATAGGGACTCTAAGTTTCTTAGTCATTTTTGGAAGAGTCTATGGGGTACACTTGGTACCAAGCTGATGTTCTCTACTTCTTGCCACCCTCAAATGGATGGTCAAACCTAAGTAGTGAATAGGACTCTTGGGAGCATGCTTAGGTGTATGATTAGAGGAAAACCCCCTTCTTGGGAGGATCGTTTGCCTTTGATTGAATTTGCTTATAATCGGTCCCTCCATTTCTCTATTGGCATGACTCCATTTGAATTTTGTTATGATTTTAACCCTTTGGTTCCTTTAACCTTAACCCCCTTGTCTAGTGATGTTGTTGTGAGTTTAGATGCAAAACAAAGGGCATCCGAAATGGTGAAGGTTCATGCCAAAGTGAAGGAAAGCATAGAGAAGATCAATACTAAGGTGGCAAAAAGGCAAAACCATGGAAGAAAGAAAGTGGAATTCCAACCCGATGATTGGGTTTGGGTCCACTTCCCGAAGGAAAGATTCCCTCAATTGAGTAAGGGAAAGTTGAGCCCAAGAGGAGATGGCCCTTTCAAAGTCCTTGAGAAGATCAATGACAATGCCTACAAGATCGACTTGCCAAGTGAGTATAATGTGCGTAATGTTTTCAATGTAAGTGATCTATCTTCTTGTGTTGTAGGTGAGCCTTTAGATTCAAGGACGAATCTTCTCCAAGAAGAGAAGGATAATATGATACCAACAGGCACCACTCCTTCAAGGTCATTCACTCATAGCCAAGCCAAGGAACTCCAAGACTTGCAAGTGATGTTTATGAAGAGAAGGGCATTGGAGACGCTTTAAGAACACCTCTCAAGAGTGTATAACGTGTGAATGATTGCTTGGGAGGATGTTGAAGATGAAGGCATAAGAAGGGAAGCCATAAAAAGTGGCTAGAAGTGCAAATGTCCAAAGACGAGCCAATGCTGGCTATTTTTGGCCAACTTGTGGCTAATTTTGCAAAAGGTCACCTTTGGGCCTTAGTTGTAAAAGACAAGACTATATATAGTTGCCCTAGTCATTTCATTAGTTTTTAACTTGATTATTGAAGAAACCCTCTTATGAGTGATAGTTTGTTTAGTTAGTTAATTAAAGATTATCTTAGTGACTATTTGTGTGGATCTTTGGTTGGTAATCTAAACCTCTTGTACTTGACTTTCTACATTGAATTGCTCATTTGTGGATTCATTTAGTCTTCCTTATTGATTATCAATTAGTATAGGTTCATTAGTAGAAATCAATTAAGAGGATTTAGGTTTAACATACCTAGATTTGCCTATAATTCCTTTACTAATTGGGTGTTGCTTTTATCTTAATTCCGTGCTTTTTAATTCCTTTTTGAATTTCTAGAGTTTGCATTAGGAATCTTATCATAAGACCATGTTACTTCACATCCTGCACCCGTTGAGAAGTAATCCAAAATTAATAGAAATAATCCAATAAAGCTAAAAAGGATCGACATGTATAGATCCATTTAAATCTACCACCTTTCTTTCTCTTGCTTCTTGTTGCCGAGGGTCTACCTCATAGAAAATCCTGTTAAGTAAACCAAACTCCTAGGAAGATAAATCTTTTACATCGATGTATCGTACTCTCTCGACCCGTTGCTTCGGGGACTACACTATATAAGAGAAATGACTAAGGTAATTGCCAATAGTTTCCGTTGCACGGCAGACTGCTTTTTAGAAAGGATGGCCTTCTAATCTCATATTTGTTCATTAGTCTTTTGGGTCAATGCAATGCCATGTCTTTTATTAGTCAACATTCATGTTCCAAGGCATTTATAATTTTGTTGGAGTAACATTTGCAATTACTTAAAACAATATGCATTATATCTACCCTGTCTGGAGAAAAGACTATAGCCCTAAGAGGGGTAATCGTGCAGCAAAATCACAATGGAGAGCAGGAAAACCCTTATTATTTCTAAGTTAGTTTATAGAAGGGATTAAGAACATTTAAGACTCTACATTGCAATAAATTCAAACAGAGTTAGTGCCTCTAGCAGAAAACAACTATGTATATTTTGTTGGAAGGCAAAAAAAGGACATCCAATCAATAGAAAATTTACCAGCGCTAAAAGATAATTTAGATTTACAAAAAGGATACTAAAATAAAATTTGTAACGCTTCTCGCAAGCTTGCACCTGGGTATCTAATATATCCAAATATGCATGAGTAAATCAGAAGAATTATTAATGTGCATGTACAAAATTTACTAATAAAAAACAGTGATTAAAAAACAAAGAAAGTTGAACTCACCAACATAAAGAGCTTACACTTGTTTACCCCGAATTCGGATAATCAATTAAATTTGTGAGTAGGTATAGGATATGTGCTTGGGTCTTGATGTGTGTTAGATAGACAAGATATGTATATGAGAGTTCTTCAACAAAACGGCTAATGATGACAATTTGCTATGAATATAAACGTTTATAAACAATGTCGGACACTTGGTGGAAGACGCACAATAAAATGGAGACAAATGATCACGGCCGAATCAGATATTTAGAGAGAGAGATCGTAAATATGGATTTTTCTATTGCAAATGTTCTTAGAAAGTAAAGGAGCCAACCCTTACAACGGAGGGGGATTTGCTCTATTTATAGCGTGACCTCCATGGGTTTCATACAATGTGAATTAATAAAATTATAGTAATAAGGACAGCCCTGAACGGATTTGGTGGGATTAGACTGACGGCGCCGTCTGACACACGCATGGTGGGTAGTTGACCATGACAGGACGCTACTGGCGCGTAGCTCGCATGCAACGGCCACACGGCCCAACGGCTATGCGGGCCAACAGCTATACGGACCAACGGCCACGAATGCTCGGGTCACCGGACTTGGCCGTTTCAATGGCGAAGAAGGCAGATCAGTCGGTGTCGCTCACTTAGCTCCGGTCCAAGCGTTCCCTCGGTCAAGGGCGAATAGTATCTGGCGCATTCTCATTCCTTTATTCCGCCAGTTCCTCCTTCCACCGATTTGCCTCATAACTGGTTTTTACCGTATACAGATAGCCCCCACACTTCCCGGATCTCCGATCTATCGGAGTAACGGGGAGTGGATAACTTCTGAAACCGGTGGTTCTGTCAGCTCATCGTTATCTTCTCATTTTGGCGGGAACAGTTGCGTAATGCCCCTTTTTTTATCGGCCACGTGTATCACCCCGGGTGGTCTGCTTCTGCCAACCGTCTTTTGCACGTCGTTTCGAGTCGCTTCGCATTAATGATGGGGGCACGTGGCTCCCCTTGATTGGTCGTCCTCGATAACCGTTCCTCTTCCATGCCTATATAAGACTCTTTACCTCTTCATTTTATCATTTTCACGCCTTGCT
Organism: Lycium barbarum; assembly: GCF_019175385.1. NCBI lineage: Eukaryota > Viridiplantae > Streptophyta > Magnoliopsida > Solanales > Solanaceae > Lycium > Lycium barbarum. The sequence continues at coordinate 50,667,348 of NC_083341.1, read as the reverse complement.
CTTCTTTAACTCCACTCTATTTCTGCGTTTTTTCATCTGCACCACACACAATTAACTTTATATTTGTTCTGCTGTTGATTCGTCGCTTCATACCACGTGCAAAAGAACCAACTCTGTCACCATTTCTGTCAACTATTTTTGCTCGAGTGTTGCTGCTTCGTACTTTGTCACCCCTCGAATCACCAGTTCCTTCATTTTTCTTAAATTCCTCTCTTGAATCTTCTTTCCTTCATATTTCCGAGATGTCTGAATCCACGTCCCATGATGCTCGACTGGTGTCATCCCCGGGGGCCGACCCTGCGTCTCCGGCTAAATTCGAGCCCACGGCTTTGGATATCATACCGGCTAAATTCAATTTCAACAATGATCTCGAGGTCGAAAAGCCTTCCTCCGTTTCAGATAGGGGGTTCGACGTGAGGCGGTACCCCTCATCTATTACCGAGGAGAAGCTCGATATAGTCCGGGTCGACTGCGGGTGGGACACTCGTCCAGTTCGGGTTTTCATCCCCGGACCAGATGAATCTGTTACTGACCATCGTGAAGGGTTTCTGTACGTTTACACATATCCTTTCACTCTCAAACTTGACCCTCCGGTGGATCCGTTCATTCTCGACATGTGCCGGACTTACGGCATTACGTTGGCTCAGATCGGCCCAATTGTTTGGAGGGTCGTAACGTGTCTCCGGTTGTTCGCCAACAACGCCGAGAAGGAGTTCACACTGGCCCACCTGATACGCCTATACTCCCCGAGGCTGTTCCGGGGAGCGTAATGAAACTGGCCAAGCGCAGCCGGAATCCATTTTTCTCAAAAATGGATGAAGACAGAGACCGGGGATGGTTGGAGCGATACGTCCGGGTGAAGACCGAGGAAATTATTCCAGCCGATTACATGCCTTTCCCAGAGAAGTGGAATAACAAGCGTAAGTCCGAAACCTCGAATAATTGCTTTAGCATGCTTCGTCAAATTTTGATTCTGCTTTCTCACTGTTTCTTCCTTACTTTTATCAGCCAATGGGTACGTTCCTCCGGTCATTCGGAATCTGAGTGACTGGGTCACTGTACTTCTCGACCAGCATCCTTACAACCGGACATGGGCACACCTGTCACGTGGCCGATGCGTCGCCCAGAATCACGGTAGTCTTCTACTTCTACTCTATTGCATCCTTCTCTATTCGTTCCGTTCTTCGACCTTCGCTAACATCTTATCTTTTCAGGTTTGCCTAAGGGCTCAACAGCCCCTTGATCGGAGTTGGGGACCGCTCCCCCAGCACCGGCATCAGATCTTGACACGGCGGGTTCTTCCCGTGTTCTCGCCGACGCTGCAAAAATAAAACGGCCCTCCGAAAAGGGGCAGACGCCAAAAAAGAAGAAAGCAAGGAGCGTTGCTCGGTCTTCAAGGGAAGAGACGGAGCCCGATATAATTGTTCGGAGAGTCGGCTCGATTCCCTCCGTGGCTCCAATACCGAAGGAGGCGATCTCCGTTCCACCCCTTCCTTCTATCGGCGAAGGTCTTTTGGTTCCTGCTCCACGTTCAGGTGCGGAAGAAATACTTTCCCCGGCTCCTCTTCGGTCGATTGACTTTGTCGATATTTCAGGTGAAACTTCTTCGGAAGATACTCCCCTACAAAGGAAAAGGAGGTCCGGGGAAGCGGCCGCTGCTGAAGCCGATCAAAGATCCGTCCCAGTACCGGAGAGCGAAGCCCCCACAGGCGCTCGACCGTCTCCCGAGCATGAGCCTTATACAACTGCGGAGCCCCCGGCCTTTGCCGAAAATATTGAGGCTGCTCCAAGTTCATCTACCCCGGCTCCGCGGGTGGATGATTTTGATGATATGTTCTCGAGCACTCCCCCCGCCACCGGCGAAGCTGCGGGCTTTGGTCATCTCCCTATTCCCCGGGCCACGAGGTCGGCCAACCGGACCTCCGAATCTGGTGCCAGGGATAGCTTGGTGAATATCTTCCCGGCCCCGAGCGTGGAGCCAAGGAGAACCAGATCGGTCGTAATCACCGTCCCCGAGGACTGCATCTTTCTATCGCGTCCGGTGGGCGTAGCCAGCTATTTGCGACCCCTTGTCTCTGACTCGGACAGGCGCAAAATGACTGGGGTCACTTGGCAGTGCCTCATTAGCGAGGGTATGCATGCGGGCAACCGGGTAAGATTCTTAGCCATCCTTGTATAGTTTATCTGAGGATTTTATCCTTACTTTGCCTAAGTCTTCTACCTTGTTTTACCTGCAGAGTGTGGTGCTGGTCAACGAAGCCTTCATCCATGCCCAACATGAGATGGACGATCTTCGAGGCCAACTGGATGCCCAGGGCCGAGAAACGGAGAAATACCAGCATCTTCTTCGGGAGAAAGAGGAAAAGTTGAACCGGGCGGCCGTGTTGGCCAACCTCCGTCCTGAGCTCGATGCGGCTAAGGAAGAAAACCGCCGTTTGAAGAGTGAACTGGCCGCCATGACCGATTATAACCGGAGCCTTGAGGCTGACAAGATCGGCCTTAGCCGGGATAAATCCCAGTTTTCCTTGAGGCTAGATGAGCTTGAGACCATGGTTTCCCGCCTCCGGGGGGAACTGGACTCGATGAAGGCTGATGCTACGGGCTTGGCCGAGAGGAACCGGCGGCTCGAGTCCGAGGCTGGTTTGTTCAACGAGCGCAGGAGGGTGTTCGAGGAGAAAGCCGAGGAGCGGTCTCGGATATGTGAAGGTCTAAGAGCTGAGCTCGAGGAGGCGGTTATTGCCAATGACGGCCTTAAGGCCGAGCTAGAGGCGGCCACCCGTAGGAGAAGTATCCTTGAGGAGAACCGGGTTGATCTGGAAGCCAAACTGGCCAAGGCTGAGGCCGATTTGGAGGAAACCTGGAAAAGTGTGGAGGCGGCCGAGGCTCATACTGCTATTGTCGCCGAGTATGAGAAGTGGAAGTCTCGGCGGATCACCCTCGAGCAAATTGAGCACGGCCTTTCGGATCTTCTGGCCCTGATACTCGAAGCCAACAGGATGGAGGAGAAAGCAAACCGTGCTCTCGGGTCCGAGTCAGACGACTCCAAGCGGACCGAGTCCGAGCACTCATCCACCTCTAGTCATGCCGGATAGCATAGGGCTTGTGCTTCGTCTTTTATTTTTGTTTTTTGCCTTTGTAGGATTTTGATTTTTGATGTAAAAAGCATCCCTTGTATATATAAAGAATGTCTTTTTCCTGTTTCTTCGTTTGAATGTTTGCTATTATTTTTTCCATGACCGTTGGTTTGTTTTAGGACAAGTCGTCCCGTAGTCGTTAATTCACCGTGCCCGTGGGACTTATCCGATGCTTCATAAGTTCAGACGTCTCCGACTTACGATAGGCATTTCCTTTAGGGTCGGTATTTTTTCAGCCTTGGCAGAATTTTTGATGTAGCAGTCCCCGTTTAGGGGAGTTTGTCGAATTTTGGCTCGGATCATTGTGACCTTGTTGCCTTTATTGAATTTCGGGCACAATCCTCGGTATAGAGTATGTGAATGAGGCAGTGCCAGAATACGGCGGTTACCATCGGGGCAAAGTCCTTTTAACAGAAAGACACCCAAGATTTTGCTATCCAAGCTTTTGATAACTTTGTGTTTGCAAAATGTTTGTACATATGAGAATTTTAATTCCTTCTACCTTTGCTGTAGCAAATACACAACGGGACACGATTCGTTATGATCGTTTGGTCCTTACATCGAAGGCTATTGTCACGACCCAACCCCGTAGGCCGTGACTAGTACCCGATCTGGGCACCCAAACACATCTATCCAATGCTATCTCGAATGTTACCAAACGCATTGAAGTATAAAACAGAAGCCGTCAAGGCTATATTCCAGAAATTTTTTTGGTAGAGTTTCCTTTGTTTTACAGACTATCCAAAATAACCCTGCGCACAGAAAATACCAACAAAGGCCACACCGGCCAACAAAGCAACATATGCGGACCGGCCGCCGCGGCGAATGGGGTCGCCCCAAACATAACATATACACACATCCGTACAGAAAGACCCTAACCCACAAACATATCTACAGGCCTCTAACAGACATACAAAGTCATATGACGGGACAGGACCCCGCCGTACCCAGAATTACCATACGTACAGAATGTACAGATGTCAGAAGATATATACCAAAAGTACACGCTCCGGATCAAAGGAGCTCTCCAAAATAGCAGAATCTGAGCCCTAGACTGGCGGCGTATCTTCAGGTGCGTCTGTACCTGCGGGCATGTAGCGCAGCCCCCGAAGAACCGGGGGTTAGTACGAAAAATGTACCGAGTATGTAAAGCAGAAACATAACAAACATAATCATAACATGAACCGGAAGCACAGAAGTATAACGGACAGAACCATAGATCAAACGGACGGACAGAATTATGGTCCAGACGGACGGGCAGAATCACAATCCATACGGACAGGCGGAATCACAATCCAATCAGACAGACAGAATCATAATAGAGCACAGGAACGTGGTCGCCACTCCTGCCTCTGGCGCCACAACATATCATATTTTAGAAGATTTCATATCTTCGAACATCTCCGTCACATAACACATCATATCATAACCACGGTAACCCCGGGGACAGATCACACGCCGGGAAACCGGACACATCATACTTCGTAACATATACACGGTAACCGGGAACGACATATACCACAGTACCCCGGAACCGGACACATCATACTTCGGAATTCATACATGGGACCCGGCCCCCGACAAGGGACTCGGCGGCCCATCCGCACGATATAAACCGGCCCGGGATCCGGTGAAAGGAAGCATTGAGACATTCGCGAACAGATTAATGAGGAACCACATACATACAGATCGTTATACCGACTCAATCAAACTGAAGTAGGCCAAATGGCGAGTCAAATCAGAGTATTCGGATAGCATTCATAATATGCGCCTATATCCTGCTTGGGAAGGCACGATAGATTTTTACCAGAATCAGATTTCCAGATATCAAAGCCATTTTGTAAGATTTATATGAAAAGTAGTCATATCGTGATCAGAATGATAGTCCAGATGTTACTTGTGAAAGTCAGACAGAAATGAGACAATTTAGATCATACAATAGGTATCGGGGCTCCGTGGGCCCACCTCGGACCAACTCGAGGCGACATACGTAAATTACTGATAATAGACCTTAAGAGGTCATCCATAATCATTTGGGAGTAATCCGACTTCGTTTAGGAAGGTTTCATACAAAATTTCACTTTAGGGACAAATTATAAGAAAAGTGGTTCAGTCTCGCTGAAGGAATTGGAGCGGGTTTCCATCTCGGATTCCGGGGAACGAAGTCGTATTTAAGGCTCGTGGCCGATCCTATTATGTTCAGAACATGCCTAAGAAGGAAGGGGTAGGCTTTACATACCTCGATTGCGCCATACGCTCGCTTGGCTTCAATTCCAATTTCGTCCAAAATCTAGAAATTGTCAAGTTTACCAATTGTTAATTTCAAACTTTAAGACTCCAAACTTAATACATACTTGCCTACCGAAATTTCGGCAGCATTTCCCCTATACATATAACATCCCCAAAAGTTAAACACAGCCAAACAATCAACACAACCCAACAACAATATCCATAATGACAACAAGTATCTCAAAACACATAATATGGCACAATTTGCCATCTTTCCGTCATAACGTAACATCTTTCATTCCGACCTTACACTTCCAAACCAAACTTATTATTTTCATATTCATCACTCATCAAGATCACTACAACATGATTCAAATGCATATCATATCGTTTTCACCAAATATACATAAAGTATACACAATATACAAGTTTCCTACCAAAGGCATAATTCACCCACAACTTCCAATCTTTTAGCAAACACGTTCATGATATATTTCTATCTTTCAAATTCATCCATGACAACCATAATTTGCCTCTTAATACTTTCATTTCCATATTTACATAAGTGACAATAAATTTGCATAATTTCCTACAACAACTTAACAACCATTCTTCCATAACAACTAAAGTCATTATTCTTCCATTCATTTCACAATCACACCATTAACATACTAAATACAACAAATCCATTTTCATTTCAAACTCCTACATCACACGACCACACACTAAATTTTCCAACTTCCACTAATTCATTCAACTTTCATTTCCAATATAAATTCCATCATAACCACAACTAGAATACAACACCAAAATTTCAACTCATTATACCAATACATCAACATACACACGGCCACTTTCATACAAACACACCCACTTTACAAACTTCCATATTTTCATAAATTCTACTCATTTCTACCTACTACAACATAAACCAAACTTCATAACATAAGAAAATGAATTGATTCTTACCTTTTCTTCAAGTTCTTCACTTGCCACCAAGACTACTTTCTTGCCAAAATAATTATGTCACTTTGTAGAGAATCTTGCACTTAGTAGAGATACAAGAAGATTTGTATTTTTGGATCAAAGATTGGTGAACACAATTTTTTTCTCCTAATTTTTTTTTTCTTGGCCGAAACCTTGGCCCTTTATTTGCTCTCAACTTTTTTTTTTTCTTGAAATTTCTTGAATGAGAATGACACATGGTCCCTTATTTATTTAATTACCACATGTCTTTAATTAAAACTTGGGCTTGGGCTCCTCTTAATGGGCTATGGCCGGCCACCCTTAACAATTGGGCCTTAATTTTTCATTCCACTATTTTGGCCCAATGACGTATGGATCACATTTTGTAATTCCCGAAACTAGTTTCCAAAATTCCAATTTTTCCCTTGGCCTCCTTTCGTAATTCCACACCAATGTATTCATATCCGACACATTCATACCAAGTAAGGTCCAAATATGGCCTCATTCATTACAAGTCAAGTTATCTCAATTTTTTTTTGGACATGCAAAAATGTTGGATGTAACAGCTATGGCCGGTGGCCGGGCCTTAGTTTTGCCGTAGCAAATGTTAAATGGGACACGATTCATTATGATCGTTTGGTCCTTACATCGAAGGCTATGGCCGGTGGCCGGGCCTTAGTTTTGCCGTAGCAAATGCTAAATGGGACACGATTCATTATGATCGTTTGGTCCTTACATCGAAGGCTATGGCCGATGGCCGGGCCTTAGTTTTACCATAGCAAATGTTGAGTTTCCTCATCTTCTTTGACCGGGGTCATCTTCGGTGCGGGCATGGTATTCCCCTAGCGCTTATCCGAGCTGCAAGGTCGGGTGAGTGCTATTAAGTCCCCAATCGGAGGGTGTGACCTCGGATTTCCGGGCGCTGGTCTTTCATTTTTGTCGAGTAACACGTTGTACTTGTTGCCTCGTTAAAAACCTTGTCGGAAAACCCATTTCGGGACAAAACCATACTAAGGAAAAGAGTGCAACACGTGTTTTCAGGCCTAAAATCTAATTTTATCCCGTTCTTGACTCCCTGCAAAAGAGAAAGGTTAATAAGAGAATACGGGGAGGTCGTACCTTAGCAGTAGTATCTTTTCAGATGAGCCACGTTCCAGTTGTTACGCAGGCGTTGCCCATCCATGGACTCCAATTGGTATGATCCTTTGCCCGTTATGCCGGTTACCTTGTACGGGCCTTCCCAGTTCGGACCCAGCTTTCTCTCGTTGGGGTTTTTGGTGTGCAAGGTAACTTTTCGAAGAACTAAGTCCCCAACTTGGAAATGTCGAAAGTTGGCTCTTCGATTGTAGTATCTTTCCATTCTCTGTTTTTGGGCCGCTATGCGGACCGACGCGCTTTCGCGTAGTTCATCTGTGAGGTCGAGCTTCATGGCCTCCTCGTTTGACTCCTCAGTGGTGTACCTGAAACGGAGGGTCGGTTCGCCAACCTCCACGGGGATAAGGGCTTCGACCCCGTAGACCAAAGAGAATGGGGTTTCCCCCGTGCTCGATTTGGACGTGGTTCTGTAAGCCTACAGCACCTCCGGCAATACTTCCCTCCAATGGTGCTTTGATGTTTCAAGTCTTTTCCTCAGATTTTGGATTACCGTTTTGTTCGTGGATTCTGCCTGTCCGTTTGCGCATGGGTGATACAGGGTTGACACGATTTTCTTGATCTTCAATCCCTCGAAAAAATTGTTGACTTTGGCGCCCACGAACTGAGGACCATTATCACAAGTTATCTCGGTGGGGATGCCGAAACGGCAGATGATGTGATCCCATATGAAGTTGATGACTTCTTTCTCTCTGATTTTTTCAAAGGCCTGTGCTTCAACCCACATAGAAAAATAGTCAGTCATAAACAAAACGAAACGGGCCTTACCTGGTGCCCGAGGTAACGGACCCACAATGTCCATTCCCCACTTCATGAAAGGACAAGGTGAGATAACTGAATGCAGCAACTCCCTGGGTTGGTGAATCATCGGAGCATGCTTCTGACACCCGTCACATTTTCGGACAAAACTTTTCGAGTCTTCGTCCATCCGGTTCCAGTAATAACCGGCCCTGATAATCTTTCGAACCAGAGCTTCTGCACCGGAGTGGTTTCCGCAGGTTCCCTCGTGTATCTCCCTCATCACGTACTCCGTTTCGCCGGGGCCCAAACACTTAGCCAGGGGACCAAGGAAAGAGCGTCGATACAATTGGCCGTCCACCAAGCAAAAACGGGCGGCCTTAGTCTGTAGTGTCCGTGATTCCTTCGGGTCACTTGGGAGCTTACCATCACGCAAGTAGTCAATGTACTTATTGAGCCAATCCCAAGTTAATCCCATTGTGTATATTTCAGCGTGTCCGCTTTCTATGGCCGTGTTCGATAAGTGCACCGTTGCCCCGGGGTTGATTTCCTCCCCCTCGACTGAGGATCCCAAATTTGCTAATGCATCGGCTTCGCTGTTCTGCTCCCTCGGTATGTTCTGCATGGTCCATTCATTAAATTGATGAAGCACCACTTGGGTTTTTTCGAGGTATCTCTGCATCCGTTCGTCCTTGACTTCGAATACGCCGTTCACCTGGTTTGCGACCAAGAGCGAGTCGCACTTTGCCTCGATTATTTCGGCTCCCATACTTCGAGCCAATTCCAAACCTGCAATCATAGTCTCATACTCAGCTTCATTGTTAGTCAATTTAGCAGTTCTAACGGATTGTCGAATGACATCCCCGGCCGGGGTCCTAAGGACAATCCCTAGTCCGGAACCTCTACGATTCGAGGCCCCATCCGTGTGTAGAGACCAAATGCCCGTGGTCTTTCCCAAGGTCAGCAAATGTTCCTTTTCGACCTCGGGGACCATAGCTGGGGCAAAGTCTGCCACAAAATTGGCCAAGATTTGGGATTTGATGGCCGTTCGAGGTTTATACTCGATATCGTAACCGCTAATTTCTATAGCCCATTTTGTTAACCTACCTGACAACTCCGGTTTATGCATGATGTTTTTCAAAGGGTAAGTGGTTACTACACATATGAGGTGGCATTGAAAATAAGGTTTGAGCTTTCTGGAAGCGCTTACCAGTGCTAATACCAATTTTTCCAAATGTGGGTAACGGGTCTCCGCATCCCCCAAAGCTCTACTCATGTAATAGATAGGGAATTGCGTACCTGATTCTTCTCGGACCAAAATGCCACTAACCGCCACTTTGGAGATAGCTAGGTAGAGGAAAAGCAGCTCGTCGGCCTTCGGTGTGTGCAGCAACGGGGGGCTAGACAAGGACCTCTTCAACTCTCGTAGAGCTTCTTGGCACTCCGGTGTCCAAACGAAGTCGTTCCTCTTCCTGAGCAAAGAGAAGAAACGGTGACTCTTGTCCGAGGACCTCGATATGAAGCGACTCAGCGCCGCTATCCTTCCGGTGAGCTTCTGCACACCTTTTATGTTGTTCACAACCTCGATATCCTCGATGGCCTTGATCTTGTCCGGATTGATTTCGATTCCCCGGTTTGACACCACGAAACCCAGAAATTTACCGGACCTTACCCCGAAGGCACATTTCTCCGGGTTGAGCTTCATGTTGTATCTGCGAAGCACATCAAAGGTTTCCTGCAAATGCTTTAAATGGTCCTCTGTTTCCAGGGACTTAACAACCATATCGTCAACATAAACTTCCATCGTTTTCCCTATTTGTTCTTCGAACATTCCATTAACTAGGCGTTGGTAAGTTGCACCAGCATTTTTTAATCCGAAAGGCATGACGTTATAACAGTAAGTCCCATAACGGGTGATGAAGGATGTTTTCTCTTGATCCTCCGGGTGCATCCGGATTTCGTTATACCCGGAGTAAGTATCAAGAAAACTTAACATTTCATGTCTGGCCGTCGCATCGATCATTCTATCGATGTGAGGCAATGGAAATGAATCCTTCGGGTATGCCTTGTTTAAATCCTTATAATCGACACACATTCAAAATTTATTACCTTTTATGGCACCACCACCACGTTAGCAAGCCAATCCGGGTATTTCACCTCCCGGATGGAACCTATTTTTAAAAACTTTGTTACCTCGTCTTTTACGAAGGCGTGTTTTGGCTCTGCCATGGGCCTTCTTTTTTGCTTCACCGGAGGAAACTTACCGTCCAAGCTGAGCTTGTGAGATGCTATTTCCGGTGATATACCTGTCATATCTATATGCGACCATGCAAAGCAATCGGCGTTAGCTCGAAGAAACTCAATTAATTTGCGCCTGAGCTCCCGGGTAAGCCCCGTGCCCAGGTATACCTTTCTGTCCGGTAAGTACTCGAACAGGATGATCTGCTCCAGCTCCTCTACGGTTGACTTGGTCGCATCCGAGTCATCCGGCATGACAAAAGATCTGGGTACCCCGAAATCATCCTCTTCATGCACTGGATCTGGCCTGGTATACTTTGGTTGCTATTGGGGGACCTCCCCTCCGGTTACATCCTTTTCCTCTTGAGCCGGCTCCTTGGGCCGGGGCGCCGCCTCCTCTATTGCGAACATTTCCTTTGCTGCGGGCTGCTCACCTCGGATGGTTTTCACCCCTTCCGGGGTGGGGAATTTCAGCAACTGATGCAGTGTTGAGGGTACTGCCCTCATGCTATGTATCCAGGGTCTGCCCAATAATGCATTATACTTCATGTCCCCTTCGATCACATAGAACACCATTTGTTGAATGGTGCCATCCACGTTCACGGGCAACGAGATCTCTCCCTTCGTGGTTTCGCTAGCCATATTGAACCCGCTGAGTACCCGAGCCACCGATATGATTCGATTGAGCAGCCCTAGCTGTTCGACCACTCTCCATTGGATGATGTTGGCCGAGCTACCTGGGTCAACCAAAATACGTTTAACCTTAGTTTTAAAGATAAGTATAGAAATCACCAATGCATCATTGTGCGGTTGAATGATGCCTTCCGCGTCTTCGTCATTGAAGAAAATAGAGCCCCCGGTTGAATGGTCTCGGATGCGCTTTTCACGAACAATAGAAACCTTTGTCCGTTTCATTACCGGCCCCCGAGGGGCGTCAATACCCCCAACTATCATGTTGATTGTATGCTAGTGTTCGACCGGCTCGGCCCTTCAATGAGCTTCCCTTTCCTTGTAATGATTTTTGGCTCGCTCGCTCAGCAGATCTCGGAGATGACCGTTTTTCAATAAGCGGGCTACCTCTTCTCTCAACTGGCGACAATCCTCGGTTTTATGGCCATGGGTTCCGTGATACTCACACACCACGTTCGGATCCCGTTGGCCTGGATCCGACCTTAGCGGTTTCGGCCATGTCACGTCTGGGATGCGGCCGATAGCCGAGACGAGGCCTGAAGTACTAACGTTGAAGTTGTACTTCGAAATCTTCGGTGGGCCCTTATTACCGGCAGAACTTCCGGCATCACTCCTAAACGAGAGCCCCCGGCTACTCGTCGGTCGTTCGACCTGCTTGCTACCCCGACCCGAGAAACGACTCGGGCTTTCCCTTGACTTTTCCAACCTAAAATTTTGTCTCTCCGAACGGGAGTATGGCCGAAACCTTTCCCTCGACGATTCGGCCTTTGCTTCATAACCCTTCTTTGGCTTTTCAAAACTTCTATCCATTTTTACAGGGACCGGGGGGAGCTCGAACTGATCATCCTCCACCTGAATCTTCGATTCATACCGGTTATGGACATCGTCCCATGTCACAACCTCGTATTCCAACAAATTTTCTTTCAATTTGGCCGAAGCAGTTGAACTTAGCATGTTGAGCCCCTTTGTGAAAGCTTGTGCAGCCTATTCTTCTGGAACCGGGGGGAGTTCCATCCGTTCCCTCTGGAACCGGTTGACGAACTCCCGCAGTAACTCATCGTCCCTTTGGGTTATTCGGAAGATATCGGTCTTGCGGGCCTGCACCTTTTTGGCACCGGCATGAGCCGTTACGAAGGCATCGTCGAGCATTTCGAAAGAAGTGATCGAATGCTCGGGTAGGTGGTCATACCACGTCAACGCCCCCTTCGACAGAGTTTCCCCAAATTTTTCAACAACACTGACTCAATCTCATCTTCCTCCATATCATTTCCCTTTATGGCACAGGTATATGAGGTCACGTGCTCGTGCGGGTCCGTTGTGCCGTCATACTTCTGTATATCAGGCATTTTGAACCTCTTCGGGATCAGTTTCGGGGCTGCACTCGGAGGAAAAGACCTTTGGATGTACCTTTTTGAATTCGGCCCCTTCAGCAAAGGTGGAGCCCCCGGTATCTGGTCCACCCTAGAATTGTATGTCTCGACCCTCTTCTTGGTTGAGTCTACCCGTTTCGACAAAGTTTCGAGCATCTTTAGAACCTCGGTAGAGGAGGCTGCTCCGGAGCCGTCGCTCTCAACCATTCGCGCCTCATTTCTTCCGATTTCGGCAGTACCCTTTGCCTTTTCCGGCTCTGCTTCACCTTTTCCGCTCTGCAGCTGGGAAATTGTTATTCCTTGCTCGGCGATTGCCGCTCTTTGTTCCTGCAACATTTCAAAAATTAAACGTAAGTTAACACCGTCGTTTGGTGCGTCCGGTTCTCTCCGGCCCCAGGTCCGTGACAGCGTAACGGAATTGTGAGTATTTAGAGGATCAGTGGCCGGTGGGGCGGCATTCTCCTGGTCCACGGTATTTTGCCGGTTGAGCCCTTCCCTCGAATCGACGAGGTTCGGGTCAGCGGGATTTGGCAATCCCCGTAGTCCGCTGCCTTCATTTTCCGCCACAATCTCGGTGTTGTTGACATGGCCGGATTGTTCGATGTCGACCATTTAGTCCGTTTTCAGATGTTTTTGGTTTTGATGAATATGATAGAAATCAAGACCAAAGATCACTATTATCCTAGCCCCACGGTGGGCGCCAAACTGTTTACCCCGAATTCGGATAATCAATTAAATTTGTGAGTAGGTATAGGATATGTGCTTGGGTCTTGATGTGTGTTAGATAGAGAAGATATGTATATGAGAGTTCTTCAACAAAACGGCTAATGATGACAATTTGCTATGAATATAAACGTTTATAAACAATGTGGGACACTTGGTGGTAGACGCACAATAAAATGGAGACAAATGATCACGGCCGAATCAGATATTTAGATAGAGAGATCGTAAATATGGATTTTTCTATTGCAAATGTTCTTAGAAAGTAAAGGAGTCAACCCTTACAAAGGAGGGGGATGTGCTCTATTTATAGCGTGACCTCCATGGGTTTCATACAATGTGAATTAATAAAATAATAGTAATAAGGACAGCTCTGAACGGATTTGGTAGGATTAGACTGACGGCGCCGTCTGACACACGCATGGTTGGTAGTTGACCATGACAGGACGCTACTGGCGCGTAGCTCGCATGCAACGGCCCAACGGCTATGCGGGCCAACAGCTATACGGACCAACGGCCACGAATGCTCAGGTCGCCGGACTTGGCCGTTTCAATGACGAAGAAGGCAGATCAGTCGGTGTCGCCCGCTTAGCTCCGGTCCAAGCGTTCTCCCGGTCAAGGGCGAATAGTATCCGGCACATTCTCATTCCTTTCTTCCGCCAGTTCCTCGTTCCACCAGTTTGCCTCATAACCGGTTTTTACCGTATACAACACTTTGAAAGATGGCCATCGGATGAAGAAGTTGATAAAATTTAAAATTCAAGAAAAGAGAGATGAATGGAGAGTCACAAAGAGAAGGGAAGGAGGGAGAAAGACAAATATATCATTTGAAAGTGGAATGCACGTGTTTAGAGAGGAACATGATGAAGTAATTAAATTACCACTTTGCCCTAAAAGATAAAATTGAATAGATGGTGTAGGTTAAGGGTATAATTGACAAACAACCATGAAATTATTTAATGAACTGGGCCCAATTGCACTGTACAATTCACATTGATATTCCAGAATTGCCCCTGTTCGTCCCTCCCTCGTACACTATCAACTCCCACTTTTAATATATACTAGACGGCAGTACGGGCCCAACACTTTAGATTATAGTGCATTTATGTGTATGTAGTTGTCTTTGAATAATGATTTTATATATATATATATATATATATATATATATAGAGAGAGAGAGAGAGAGAGAGAGAGAGAGAGTATATATTATGTTCAAAACACGATTAATATAACATTGTAGTTTGTGTTCCGTATCTAAAATTTTATTATATTAATGTTTGCTACGAATACAAAATCGGTAAATTTATTAATATTTTTTAAAAGAGAAGACTTGTTTAAAAGGAAACTATTTTTTTCTCTTTGAGATAAAACAATAGTAATATTTAAGCATCAGTTGATACTTTCAATTTTAATTCGATTAATTTAAAGGTGTAAAATACTTATTATTTTTTATCAAATTTTGATTTGGATAATTCTAATTCAAATTATTAAATTAATTTTACATGTTTAAAACGAAACAAAGTAGAAATTGATTTTCTATTTAAACGAAGAAATAATATTTTTTAATTTTTGGTAAATATTCTCGGTTTAGCTCATTTTACTTGTCATGTTGTCTTTTGCATGGTTTTTTAAGAAAACGTCAATTAAAATTATAATTTGACCAATTTACCTTATTCATTATTTGATCTCCATTTGATATATTTTTTTTTATGACATTAAGCTCTTTTCACATTTATTAGAGTAAGAATAAAAATAAAAAAGTAATTAAATTCTAAATAAAAAAGTAATTAAATTATAAATAAAAAAGTAATTAAATTCTATCTTATTTTAAAATATAAATATTTTAAGTATATTTATTTTAGTGAACATAACAAATAAATGACATGGCGGAATAGCAAATACAACAGTTTAATAACTAGATTAGATCTCAGGCTAATATAAACTAGATTAGATCTCAGGCTAACACTTTTTTTTTTTTTATATATTGCTTGATGTTGTTTAGTATGAGGTCCACCCTTTATGGGGTGCACTTTTTTTTTTGACATTATTAGTTTGTACTATTTTTATGCATATAATATATATACATATACTATGTTCAAAACACGATTAATATAACATTGTAGTTTGTGCTCCGTATCTAAAACTTTATTATATTAGTGTTTACTACGAATATAAAGCCAACACTTTTTTTTTAACATTATATTTTTTTTTTAATATGGGATTCACTTTTTTTTTTTATCTATTGTTTGATTTTGTCAATATACTATGTTCAAAACACGATTAATATAATATTGTAGTTTGTGCTTCGTATTTAAAACTTTATTATATTAGTGTTTGCTACGAATACGCACGTGGCAATGAATCCATCATTATTGACTTAATGAGATACTTTGAAAATTACATGAATATTGTTTGATTTTTTAATACGGGGTGCACTTTTTTTTTGACATTATTAATTTGCACTATATATATATATATATTTTTTTTTTTTTTTATTTATTTATTTTTTTTTTTATTTTTTTTTTTGTCAAAAGATCAATGTACTATTACAAAATACAAAGGCAGTGCTAGTCAAAAAAGACTATTCAAAACACCATCACACCATTTATTTATAGCAAATACTAGTCAGAGAAAACTGTTTCAAACACAACCACAACATTTACTTAACGAGTACCCAACATTTTACTGTGTAACAGAAAGGAAACACAAACTGGCAACGTACATAACCACTACTCTCACCAAACAGGCACACAACAATATTATTAGAGCACCATAACACTAGAAAACACACTCCAGATACGATGTTTCTTTATCCAGCGACTTTCCTTGAATAGCTTCTTCCAGGCAAAATGTCTTGAGATCGTCCCAGGTACAAGTCACGCTGCCCGTGTAATCCTCCTGCCTTCATAGGTTGAGGGAATGTTGGCTGCTTTATAGATGATCTACCAGAGCCGATGGTCATGTTGGCAAGCTTCTCAGTAGCATCAGAGACACGAGTCTTCACCGCAGAACCAACCACAGGGACATTCCTTACAGGAGGACGATATTTTGCTGGTTGTTGTTTAATAGGGCCTTTCAGGGATTTATCATTCCTCGTTGCATCCTGATAATTCATTTGCAACTTCCTTTGGACACCTGGGCTAAATTGCGACTTGACGGGAGAGAAGTTGCTTCTAGGCTTTGGGTTGGTTAAAGTACTTGAAGACCACCTGTTGGTTTTTTGCTCTGTGGCACCCTTCATTCCAGCAGATGGAGGCGTCCTAGGAACAGCAGTCTTAGAGCGAAGTGATGGAGGTACATAAAAGCAACTCTGGAAGAAACGATGCTGAAGAACTTCGACCGCTGTTGGTCTCTTGGAAGGATCCCACGAACATAGCGAAGTGATTAGATTAATTGCATCCGCACTGGCAGATGGGAGTAACGAAGAAAGATTTACACCAGCAATCTGTGGAAACTGGTAGTTGATAGCACTAGCAAGTTCGTGCCCATGAGCCCATTCACTCTTTGATGGAGTACCAATAACACTGCATATTTTGTAAATCTCATCTGCTTCACTTGAACCCGGGAATAGAGGACGAAGAGATAATAACTCAGCCATTATTGCACCCATTGCCCACATATCGACAGCTGGACCATATATTGGTGATTGTAGAAGAACTTCAGGGGCACGATACCAGCGTGTTGAGACATATTCCGTATATGGGGGCTGAGAATTGATCTCCCGAGCAAGACCGAAATCAGCAATTTTTATTGTATCTTTTGAAACCAACAAGTTCTCTGGCTTAAGGTCGCGATGAAAATATCCACGTTGATGCATGTATGCAAGACCTTGAAATATTTGGAAGCACCAATTTCTCACTTCCGATTCTAAGAAAAGCTTAGGCCTATCCTTCATAAGGTGATATAAGTTGCACTCCATGTATTCGAAAACAAAGTACAAAATGTCAGTCTCCCTAATCACTTCCTTGAGTTTAACGATATTTGGATGGCTCATTTTCCTCAGTGACTTGACTTCTCTCAAATTAATGCATTCTTCCCATGAATAATACTTCTTCTTCATTTTCTTAATTGCAACCACTTCACCAGTCTGTTTATTCAGAGCTCGCCACACACTCCCGAATGTACCATTACCAACATCCTTAATTATCTTGTACCTCTCCATTTTTCTGCTGTTTCAATAGCACAAAGGACGCCTATTTATTGGATATTTAGAGACAATAAAAACAACGTGGAGTTGTTCCTCTTCACTAGTCGACTGGAAAAGAGAATTACTAAATAGGAATTAGTAGCCTGGCTGATTCAGCAAAATCAACCGTTAGTGTTCTGCTGCAGCACACACAAGGGCAAAACCAGTGGTGATAAGGTGGATGGGCTTCACAGCCTTATTCATCAAATATACCGCATCAACAAATCCACTATCATAACAAGGCAGAGAAAGCAAGGAAACATAGATGCTGAAGAGCATTTTGATCTCACTTCACAACTAACTGAGACCCGAAACAAGCCCAATTCAACAGGATGAATTATCAGCTCAACATCCAGTTGAAAGTGTTCCTCAAAAGTCACCAGCTCCTTGCTTCAAATATGCTCTAATCTGATACCGATACTTCAGTTAACTGAATCCTGATGAAGGTTCCTAGAGACTACAACAAAAGTGTGTAAAATGCAATCTAACTCTCAACGATGCATGGAAACATCGGCTGAATTTAGTCCTCAGAGGTAGGTTCCAAAGGACCCCGATTTGGTGTTGTACTGGTGATGAACTAGCAACAGTAGACTTGCCGAGGTAGTTAACAGTACAGTAACAACTGACATCATAACAGGGTGTGCAGCTTACTTGCGGAATTGAACGAAACATCCAACACCTAGCTTATAGAGAATTCGCATCTGGCCTCCTGTACTGATTATTCAATAGAAGCTGTTGACTAAGTGAAATTGACAAAAGAAACAAGAAGAAAATCTCCACGGATGAGGAACCGCCAATCAAGGACTTCCTGAAATGAAAAAGCTCGGCACTCGAAGCGATCTGAACAGAGGTACAATTGCTCCATGTCCTAAGTAATATCAATACCCTGGAATTGAAATCTACCAGATCCTGTAGGTAAAACTGCATAACCTAGGGAAGAATCCAGAGTTTAACTTATACCAAACCCTAAAAAAAAAAAAAAAATGATTATTGTTCTATTTGAATAAATTTCTTTTTTTTTTCTTTTTTCTTTCTCTCTTTGTGTGTGTGAGATATTTGTTTTTGGGCCTGGAAAATGGCATATATATATATATTAGAATTATGGGGCCTACAATTTTGTTTTTGCACTTTTTTTTTTTTTGACATTGTTTGTTTTTTAATATGGGATTCATTTTATTTTTTTTATATATTGCTTGATTTTATCAATATGGGATACTATGTTCAAAACATGATTAATATAACATTGTAGTTTGTGCTCCGTATTTAAAACTTTATTTTATATATATATATATTAGAATTATGGGGTCCACAATTTTTTTTGCACTTTTTGTTTTTGACATTGTTTGTTTTTTTTAATATGAGATTCACTTTTTTTTTATATATCGCTTGATTTTGTCAATATGAGATACTATGTTCAAAATATGATTAATATAACATTGTAGTTTGTGTTCCGTATTTAAAATTTTATTATACTAGTGTTTGCTACGAATACGCACGTGGCAATGAATCCATCATTATTGACTTAATGAGATACTTTGGAAATTACATGAATATTGTTTGATTTTTTAATATGGGTGCACTTTTTTTTTTGACATTATTAATTTGCACTATTTTTTTAATATTAGTTGTTATTTAATATATATGGGATCCACAATTTTTTTTTTATTAAATTGGAACGAATATATATATATATATATTAGAATTATGAGGTCCACAATTTTTTTTTTTATATATATATTAGTTGTTGTTTTTAATATATATGGGTGGGGCTCACAATTTCTTTTATTAAATTGGAAACGGACAACCAGAAAGTGAGCCCCAACCGGCTCTTCTTAATAGTAGAAATATAATAATATATATAGATAAAATATAGTATAGTAATACCTTTTCAAGACGATTCATTAACACTTTTTTAGTAGAGCAGAACAATTGAATAGTACCTTTTCATCTTAGGGGTCGTTTGGTACGTGGGATAAGGTGGGATATCCCATTATTAAGTTTCGTATTAACTTTATACTCTTTTTGATACAAGGTATATCTATCCAAGGATAATTTTATACCTTGTACCAAACAACGTATAAAATGAAGCCCGAAATTAATACTGGGATATCCCATTATAGTCCCAGGACTAATATATCCCATCTTGGAGATGGGATAAAATAATCGCAGAGTTAGTGGGATAAGGTAAGATATCCCATCCTTAGAATTGTGCTTTATTTTATACTCTATTTGATAGAAAGTATAAATTTATCCTGCTACCAAACATTATACAAATAATTATTGTTGAGATATCCCAACTTATACTATGCACCGACCCCTCGGGTGTAAGAAAATTGCAAATAAATTATCAACTTTCTACAGAAAGCAAGAAAAAGTTCTATAGGACAAAATTGAAAACTGTCGTACTTTTGAAAGTAGTAAGCAAAGACATCCTGATGAGCAGTTTATCGACAAAGCCAATATAAATAAATTAAAACTGTAAGCTCACTCACATTCAAATAAGTTCAAATACTCGACGACCCCTAAAAAATATTTTTGCAGGGATTGAATCCTTTTTGGATTCTATCATATCCCTAGAAATTACATCTGTATTCTGGTAATAATCAATTTTCTTGAACTGAAAGATGTTGAAAACTGAATAACATCTAAGATGCCTACTGCTTAAACTAATACACAGGTCAAAACAAGACTCAATAAATTAAACGTGACTCATACTTTTCTGGAAAATAAATATCCCTATTTCTCCAAGTTCCGGTTCAGTATCCAACAAGACTGGCGTTTCATGTAGCTGCCTGTTTCTCCAAAGTTATTAAAGTTTAGCGAACCAATTTCATTTGCTGCTGAGACCATGAATTGTTAAAAAAGAACACTCCATGTCCGATTCATTTGGTGAAGATTACTTAGGAGGACTGTGGGGCATTGAGCAAAACTGAAAACTCGTTCCAATCCCAGTCCTCCAAGTTCTGTGACACAATAGCACCTCCCACGGCCACAGTCAAAAGAACAACACCAATGCCTTTCAGACACCCATGTCCACGAGACAGCCTTGCTAACAACATTTTACAGTACTTGTCTGCATCTCTGAAGTCTGACTGGTGAGCATCCACTCCACCAGTTAATGATTTCTCATTCTACAAGCAAAGGCGAGAAAAAAATAGTCATTGACTGGTATGAGTTTGGAGCAAATGTAAAATTAGCAACTACTGTGGCAAGCAGATATAACCCCTCCAACCACCAACCTGCCGGAATAAATACCAGCCATCAACTTGCCACTATCAGATAGCCCATTTATTCTGCTAGTGCTGGGACTAAGTAGAAGGACAGTTGCTGCTGGGACAGAAAATCTATAACTAACAAAATCCTCAAGTAGGATTCAGACCCCCAGCCCAAGAAAAGAAACCGAAAAATCAAGCAACAAAATACAGAAACTACCTTTTGTCTGAAGCTCTTGAGAGTCTCCTTCAAAGCCTCAAGAGAAGACTGTCTCCTCGATAACTCTTTCCACTCCTCAGTGAGCTTTCTCAACACTGCAACACTTGCTTCTATGTTATCCAGGTAAATCTTGTCCTGTTCAGAAAAAATGAAGACCAAAAAGCTGGATTAGGATAGATAATCTGAATAACTTCACTCCTATATATTTTGCAAAAATGCTACGCACACGACTTGACAAAAAGCAAAGTATTTGTATAGTTCATACCCACTGCTTATAACAGTCAGTGCTCTGGGTCAAACACCAGTTGAATATGTTAGTTGCCTCTCGAGATAGTTCTGGATTGCCTGCAGAACAGCCAAGGGTAAACCTTGCATACCAGCCACTCTAAAATCTAAAAATCCCTGAGAAATCAGTTCAAGTAAAAGATATACCTCCAGCAACTGCTTTTAAAGTTAGTAGAAGTATCTGTTGTGAAACTTGCTTCGTTGCTTTGCTTCCTGGGGAACCAGCAAGGGCAACCTCCTTAAGAGTGGGATATACTGCCTCAAACCTTTCAGTTGCCTGAAATTGAAATAATTAAGAAACTATTGGCAGAGCAAAATACACCTGATCACTACAAATAGGAATAGAAGTCAGACAAGCACTCAATCACACCTTGACTCGCGCAGAAGGAGCAGGGAAAGTCACTCGTAGAAGCAGGTCAAGGGCTGAAGGTGGCATCAGACGCTCTCCCTTCCTAACAGCCTCATTTACTAGAATGGTACGAGCTTTTGGTGCAGAGAGAATCCTGAAATTACAAAAAAGAATTAGCTCGTATCATGGTGCAAGCAGACAAAAGTGCATTCAGGAGGTGCAATCAAAAGTTACAGACCTTTCTACCACCTGCAAAATCAAGTCCCTAGTCTGCGGATTGGATCCTGATTTTCCACCAACTAAAGCCAAGGTATGATGTGCCCACAAGTACAATCCAACGCAGAGATCTCCCTGACAGGCCTGTACCAGAGTATCCGTTTTGATGTTAAAAGGCCAATGTAAGGTGGAGAAGAAATAAAGAGTAGTTCTAATAAACATTATAGCTCTGCATCACCTGGACTATCATCCATGCAATAACTGTAAGTTTGTCTTGCCCTTGATACTTTGGGCTTTCCCGAAGTGTCGGGAGTATGTTGATTAAAACATCAGGCTTTCGTCGTAGTACCATTGCCAAAACCAAAAACATGGCAACCTGCAATTTAGTAATTTGTAGCACAAGTATCAGCTCAGGATATCAGGATATTATGCAAACAAAGCATGTTATGACAATTGAGTTGATTACAATAATTATGCCGAAGAAATTGAACTCTGTTATTGTGAGTGTATGGGCTTGTTAATCTTACCTACGACTTACTTAAGTTCAACTATAATGTCAATTCGGGAATCTTGTATTGGTTTTGGCATCATTAAATAATTCATCCCCTGTCAATCTAAAAACTAGCTGCAGTGATTCTTTCATTTACCGCTAGAGTGCTTGGTTTAATCAATTTCATCCTTATGTGACAAAATCTCAATTGAGAAAGACTATACACAAGTGATAAGAACGCCCGTCACATAAGTCCATTGAAGAAAGGGCGAATCAAAGATTTACAAGGGACAAATTAAATAACTTTATCAAAAATATAGTAATCAGATAACAGTGCAACTGACTTCTCTTCACTGTAACGCTAAATTTGTATGACCTTGAGAGTCTTATTCACATTTTAAGGCAAAGTAAATTTATTCTCTCCCCTCCCTATTTTACCCCATTTGGCTCTGCCTAGCTCTATAACTTATAGTGAAATGGAGACTAGATGTAGCATTCCTAGTACTCTCACTAAACTGATTAGATCTTTTCCTCTTCCCTTTCCTCTCAGGATTTCCCTTTTCTGCTTTACCAGTTGCTACTTAATCCCACAAGACAAAGAAATATAAATAGATGCATCCCTTTCCGAATGCCTGAAGGCTTCTGCTTTTATACAGGGACACATAAACACAAAAGGACTCATCCATACACAAACTGAAAGACTCTATATGTAATTGCAAAGTTCAAGATATAATTGAAAGAAAATCTCTGGGGATACCTGAGATTTTGACGATGTTTGTTGACCACTTTTCTTGGAGCCCTTAGAACCTGCTAGTTGGGCTGCTAAGTCCGCAAGAATACAGTCCAGTCCCCACAGCACAAATGATCCAAGAGCCTCAAAAGAGCATTGGTTGATCCAGTCCACTGAAGTTTTATAAACTGGTTCAGGAAGATGGGAGACAGGAACCTGTTTGTTGTAAATCAAGTTATTACTCTTTCAGTCACATATGGTGCCAACTAAATATTTGAAAGCAACTATCACTCTGTGCACAAAGACTTAAAACAGCATATCTAAACACAAAAAGATACATTTAGTAAACCATTCATCACATATGTACATCGTACACAAAACATGTTCTCAGTTAATCATCCACTGAGAGTAACCACATTCATGGATCTAAGAAGCAAGTCATATTTGCTCATCCATCATGTATAGAGCGTCGATCTAAGGGAGAGATATAAATTGACTGACAACTAGATGACCAACGAAGATAACATAAATATTACTAGAACTTCCTGCGTTTAGATCCATCAAGAATGCGGAATGCTCTCAGCCCCTAAATGGTGTTACATGAGTGAATGACCATGAACTTCATGAAAGATAGTATGTCACTTCACTTGGCAACAATCAAGATTAACGACAAAAATTCATGGACCAATGACCGGAGAAATCAAAGCTTACAGTAAGTATATAATACAATGTAATGATCAATGAATTAGCAAATTCAATGTAATGTTAATAAAGAGCCAAATGTTACAAACTACTACTTTTTTCCACAACACCCTGTGAAACTATCACACAACACTGGAGACTGAAAATTACGATCACCCCGCAAATTCGATGGTCTTACAACCTATAACGTCACTGCATGATCAAGAATCAGTTATAAATTACTACTTTTTTCCACAATACCCTGTTAATAATTGAATACTTATATTTTTCCACAACACCCTCTGACTAGGTTCAGAACTTATGATATTAGAGTATTCATTCAATAATGGTGGTTTCGAGGCTAAGTTGCCGCACTTCGACTATTGTACCATACGTGCTGTAGACATCAAAATTTTGTGGGACTATACAAGATGAGCCCATTATCTGTTAGGGTTTCTTTCATCTTCTTCTTTTTTTTTTTTTTTTGAAATTTTGAATATTCCATAAACTCATGGGTATTCACCAACAGATTGAAATCTCGAATATCCCATAAACTCTAGGGATATTTCCAAAGAGACCAAGACACGTATCGAAAGTCCCATAAATACCTGGGATGTTCACGAAGAGATCAAGGCATCAAATACTGCCTTTATCAAACAACCGGACGTTCTTGGAGATCAAATACATCACAAGGAGGTCATCCTACGTTCGAGAAATACGTTACTAAAGACCCTCGAATTAGGAGCAAAATTCGGAGGGAAGAATTATACTCACATATATTCATCAATAAAATCTCTTTATATTTGTGGTTGCAGTTTATTTTTCATATTTGAAAATTTGTTGCAAACGCATGCATCCTCCACTAGTACAAGTAATGGGTAACTCTATCCACAAAAGTTTAGGTAGATTGGACGAAATGATTTAACTTTTTGCTTAAGTCAGGATACTAGTCTCTTTCCAAATTTCCATGAACTGTTAGGCCACACCATTGTGGGTAGTTCAAGATATTAAAATTTAGTAAGTAGTTTTGGAAGATATATATTAAACTAATAGTTGAAAACCTAAATTGATGTAAATAAATTAATATATAAGTTTGATTTGATCAATATAATGAAGTCTTAAAGCTAGTGAAAGTTGTATTACATGGATATTATTAGTGCTAATAATTTCAACATTTAGAGACGGAGCGCTTTCACTTAGAATACTGAGTATCTCCATACATCACAATGCAGATCAAAACATTTATTCAAAGGACACAACATAACAATGTGGCAAAAAAAAAACTTTTTTCTCACAAAAGTTGTCAAATTTTGAAAAAAAGTGAAGGAAACTCACATCTGCAATTTTACTGATGGGGGACTCCCTAAACAATTTTAACCAGGGAAATTGAGAAGCAGCTACTGCTGAAAATGCTCGTCCAAAGTAATCCGCAAATCGCATCAATTGTATTTCTTGCTGAGATTCATACGATACCTTCATATGAAAATGGATAGAAAAAGTCAAGACGTGCCTTTTTGGAATCGAAAAACAAAACGACAAAAGCGGAATCTTCGTCTTCGATTCCTCAATCCTCTACCCCAATTTTTTTTTTTTAAAAGATGCGGAAATAGATGTAGATTTAGTCTTACAGTTATATCAGCGAGAAAGGCAGCTAGATCAGCTGCATCGATCTTAACAGCAGCTTCAACCACAGTAACTTTCGGCTTCTTGGGCTTTTTAACCTTCTCCTTCTTCTTCTCCCCATTCTTAGCACCAACACCACCTCTAGCAGCAGCACCTTCAGCATCGCTGTCCTCATCCTCACCGTCGGATCGGTGTCTCAGCGCCGATCTAACAGGAGCATCGTCAAGGGAATACATCGCAGCCGTCTGAGACGCAATTTTCTTGCGGCGTTCATCGGAATACTTCTCAAGCGACTTAAACACACTATCTGCGCCAGATCCATTGGTGATTACCTTGCCTGAATCCGATGATTTTTGCTGCCTTTTCTTCTGTTTCTTCACGTATGTCACCTTTTGCCATCCGTGACTGTTATCGGTGTGAATTGGCTCGGATTCGAATGCAATGGATTTATCTTCCATGATGGATTGTTATCTTCTCTGTTAAAAGTGGTAGAGAAACGAGGAGAAAATTAGATCGGAATTTGGGGAGCAGCGAGAAAGAGGAGCGTGATGTCGGAGACGAGGGTATATAAAGGCAGTTGACTCAGTAAACATAGGGTTCCGTGTTTCAGAAAATTACGCATTGCCATTTTTTCTAATGTGAAACCATCCGTCAATATTGGATGATGCCTATCATTTCCTACCCTTTAAATTTGCTTTTGGAAAATCTCTTATCTTTTCTCAAAACAAAAAAGATAAGTGGTTAAATTACCTTTCCATCTACTTTTAGATTGTTACTTAAGCACCCGTTTGACCATGATAATTATTTTTTTCTCGGAACCTTTTTTAAAAAAAAAAATCAGCGTCTGACCATGAGATCGAGCATGCTTGTTGTGACTAAGTGGCACTCTATGTATATAGGTGATTAAGCTATCCCTAATAAGTGAAGATTAGAGTAAGACGAGTGATAAGTATCAGAAGCATGAAGAGTTGGAAAAAGGGGAGATAATGCGGTGAAACATCAAGGTAGAATCATGTGTTCTCTTAATGATAGAGTGGCAAGAAGGATTGCGGCCAAGGGTTGGAAGCTGATGAGATGGTGTTAGTCCAAATATGCAGATGTGTCGCGGCTCTAAAATGGTACGTAAGTACAAACACTAGGAAGGAGACGGTAACAATCGCCTGGCTAGAGGTACCAACCAATAGCAAGCACAGTGTCACGACCTAATACCGACGAGTCGTGACGAGTGCCTGACCCTGGATGACCAAGCACCCATCTTCTAGTACCTGGGCTTACTGAACCATAGGGTGGCCCATATCTGAGCTATACTAACTCAAGGAACGATATCATAACTCCATATCTGTCACGACCCGGCTAGGGGGCCGCGACGAGCACCCGGTGCTGACCCACCCGAGCACCCTCTTAGCTTACTCTTATACTTACATCTAGGTGATCCACATAATTATACATGCATTTCCATTCATTCGTCAACTAGTCCCATATGGACAACCGCACATTTATATCATCATAGGCATTTATGCCACATCAATATACATGGGCCAACGTGGCCGACAAAATGATATACAAAACATAGGCCGACAAAGCCAAACACATCTACCCACACACACACATGTCTACGAGCCTCTAAGAGTATAACATATCACATTAGCGGGACAGGACCCCGCTATGCCCATGATTACATACACAAAAGAATGAGTACCCAAAAGATATGGCTCCGAAGGAAATGGAGCTCTCTATGAAATCTCCGAATAGGCAGCTAAGGATCAAATCTGTCTCCCTGCGCACCTACGGGCATGACGCAGCGTCCACAAACAAAAGGACGTTAGTACGAAGAATGTACTGAGTATGTAAAGCATGATCAACATCAATATAGAAGCATAATAAATATCATATGAAGATAGCATAAGAGGGGAGACAGTAATATCATCATCATGTCGCTTACTTGCATACATCGTCGTTCGTATCCCATAATAATACTCGTACCGTACTTGTGCTCATATTCGTATACATGTCCCTATTCGTATTCCTATACATAGTCTTTTCACATTCATATTCATATTATATACATAGTCATTTCATATACATAACATTTACATAGCATACCCGACCTCATAGGATCGGTGTCTTATACATACTTGGCCAACCAAGGCTCAAGGTCATACATACCTGGCCCTACCAAGGCATCAGGGTTATCCGTACCCTCTGCAGAGGTGTGCGCGCGTTTCGTAATCGTATACATACTTTATACATAGTCATATACATATAGTCTTACCCGGCATCATAAGCTCGGGGTCTTATTATAGCCCTTCATAGGCACACATACACATATATCGTAGCTCGTAAGCATCTCTAGTCTCATTTTACTCTCATCATCATTACTATCCTCATCATTATCGTTACATTTACATTATAGACTTACTCGTCATACGAGGAACGTAGTATAAGCATAGTACATATCAAGGGTCATGAGCTTATGAGCTCGGAATGTCAACCATGTGAAGACAACATATTCATATAGAGGAATTTAGGAATTTGGCCAAGAACCATGCCTTATGAAAGAAGGGTTAGCCTTACATACCTTTCCGTCGAACTATTCTACACTTGCACGTTCCCTTCCAATGCTAGCGTTTATACCTTCATTAATATCATAACAATGGCCATTAGTCATTCACATTATCCACATTATCTAGATTCCTCAATTTGCCTCTAATCCACCCACATTCATGGTCATAACACCCATCTTCGTCCATTCGTCTAAAGTGTTTAGTTCATGATCTTAATACCATTTATAACACATTCATATCACAACACAACAACATTCATATCTCAATTCAAACTATTTCTCAAAATGTCATTATTCATCATTCATGACCTAGTTGACCACAATTTCTACAATCTATGTATTTTAATTCTCCAATACCTTAAACATCTTGTAAAAATCATGAATCTTACCTTATAAGTTGTAGGAACAAGCTTTGGTTGATAATACTCTTCTTTGAGCAAAACCCTAGTTTTTCTCCATTTGGATTTCTTGACTTGGATGATCCTTGATGACTCCCTTATCCTTGATTCACTTGTCTTAATGTTATGGATGACTTATAATCCTTGGAAACTCATATAATAAATGTAGAGAGAAGTTTTAGAGAGAAGTGGTGTAATGTTGTAAATGAAATAAGACAAGTCTTGATCCTCATATTTAATGAATTGAAAAATCTGTGTTGGGTGAACAGTGGTCGTCCATGGAGGTTTACGGTCCGTATTTCAGTTTACGGACCATCTCTCGTGGTCATTTTTAAGCTTAAGTAGAACCAGAAACTTTGTCCTGCATGCATGGTGATTTACGACCATGGTTTACGGGCCGTAAATCACTTTACGGTTCATCCACCAGGTCGTATTTTAGCCATTTCCTCAGCTGGCAGAAAGTTGAAGTTGGACATGCCAGTTTACGACGTCAAGTTTACGGACCGTATTGCACTTTACGGTCCGTATTTTGCACTATACGACCACTGGGCAGTTTTGCCAACTTTCAATTTTTCTCATTTCTCGACTTTTCATTCTAGTCATCCACATCCCTTTACATACATTTCCCATGAAACATTATACACTCGCACTCCTCGCACACATCATTAGTTCATTTACTTGCGTACCAACGGGAAATTTTCCGAGGTGTAACATTCTACCCCCCTTAGGAACATTCGTCCTCGAATGTTAAAGGATTGGGGAATTCTATAAAAATTTTGCCAGAGTTTCCTCTGTAATGTGGCACTACCACCCTGTCACAACAGCCTACAATAACAATGCCTCACAGGGCAATAATACAACAGCACTAGAAATTTGGCCACACACGACCTGAATGTATAAAAGGGAAAACATGCATACCTTATGATTTTGACGTCTCATCTTGGACTTCTTCCAAGGGCTGAAATAAATGTGGGTATTTGGATCGCATATTCTCTTCTGCTTCCCATGTCATTTCCTCTCGATTGTTATTTCTCCACAGAACTTTAATTGAGGCCACTTCTTTGTTTCTAAGTCTCCGTACTTGCCTATCTAATATGGCAATGGGTATTTCATCATAAGTTAACTTTTCTGTCACTTGAATATCATTCACTGGGACGATCCTCGTAGGATCTCCAACACACTTCCGAAGCATCGAGACATGAAATACTGGATGGACTGACTCCAAATATGGAGGTAGGTCTAGCTCATAGGCCACCTTGCCTATTTTTCGCACAATTTCGTATGGCCCAATATACCGGGGACTGAGCTTCCCCTTTTTGCCAAATCTCATCACGCCCTTCATCGGCGACACTTTCAAGAATACCCAATCCTTCACTTCGAACTCTAAGTCTCTTCGACGATTATCCGCATAGGACTTCTGATGACTTTGAGCCGCTAGCAACCGATCTTGTATGAGCTTAACTTTCTCTATTACTTGCTGGACCAAGTCTGGCCCTATCGACTTAGCTTCTCCGGTTTCAAACCACCCAATTGGGGATCTACACTTTCGCCCATATAGAGCTTCATACGGTGCCATTTGAATGCTAGAATGGTAACTGTTACTGTAAGCAAACTCAATGAGTGGCAAATAGTCATCCCAATTTCCTCCAAAATCTACCATACATGCCCGTAACATATCTTCAAGAGTCTGAATAGTACGTTCAGCTTGCCCATCGGTCTGTGGGTGAAACGCCGTGCTTAGGCGCACCTGGGTCCCTAAACCTTCTTGGAAAGACCCCCAAAACTTGGCTGTAAACTGAGTCCCTCTATCGGAGATAATAGATACCGGAACGCCATGGAGTCTCACTATCTCTTTAAGATAAAGCTTGGCATAATCTTCTGTCACATAGGTCGTTCTGACCGGTAAGAAATGCGCTGACTTTGTGAGCCTATCCACGATCACCCATATAGAATCATATTTACGTCGAGAACGGGGTAACCCTGTAATGAAATCCATATTAATCACTTTCCACTTCTAAGTTGGGATTTCTATAGCTTGCAATAAGCCACCCGGCTTTTGGTGTTCTATCTTCACTTGTTGGCAATTAGGACACTGAGCTACGAATTCTGCTACGTCTTTCTTCATCCCATTCCACCAATATATAGTCTTAAGATCATGATACATTTTCGTCGCTCCGGGGTGAACGGAGTAACGGGAACAATGAGCTTCTCTCAAAATCTGATGGCGTAGACCTGCCACATCGGGAACACATAACCTGCCTCGATATCGGAGAACTCCGCCTTCCGAAATGTCAAATGATGACCCCTCCTTCTGAGGGAGTGTATCTCTGTACTGCATTAGCATGGGATCCTCATATTGTTGCTCTTTTACTTCCGCTACTAACGATGAAACTGCTGAATTCTGAATAGTAGCTCCGCTGCTACCTGAGTCCACCACTCGGACTCCTAGGCTAGCTAACTGCTGAAGATCACGGGTCATCTCTTTCTTTTCTGGTCGTACCTCACTTAGACTTCCCATCGACCTACGGCTAAGGGCATCAGCCACAACATTTGCCTTTCCGGGGTGGTATAGGATTTCAACATCATAGTCTTTTAGCAACTCTAGCCATCGTCGTTGTTGTATCCCGTATTTTTGAACGTCAGATTATTTGCTGAGATGGGACCCACACATAAAGATTTTTTTTTGGGACATCTGAAAATTCATATGAATCACATATGAGAAGTTAAACACAACTCAAGAAGGACCCTTGGGCCAAATCAAAGTGGAAGTCCTCCAAACGAATATTTTAAGAAAACGTTTTCGGGTGATCTGACTTCAAGGGGCAAAAACGGTATTATAAGTTTGGAATTTGGAAAAGTACCAAGAACTAGAAGTTGTAGATAATTGAATTAGCTTTCCAACCATAGGTCGTGGGTGCCCAGGTGACGTCGGTACAAGGAGATATGAACGTTTTAAGGTCGAACGGTCAGTGGGCTAGGCCCAACTCGGGACCAAACCGAGTTGGCCCAAAAAAATCAAAAAAATAATAAGGCCCAAATTTGTGAGGCCCAACCGGCCATGGTTATGGCCCAAGCCCATATTACATAAAATTTGGTCAATAAATAAGATGACTAAGTCATCTTTATCACACAACCTCTAGAATATTCAAGAAGTTGAAGAACAAGAAAGAGAAGGAGAAAAGTTGAAGGCCATTTCGGCCAAGATCAAATTTCAAAGGAAATATTGATAAAAATTCTTCAAAAATCATTTTCTACCAAGTAAAGGGTGATTAACAAGGTGGAGTTGTTGTTGGAGCAAGAAAAATTCAAAATCATACAAGTTGTCAAGTTGTAGTCAAGTGAGAAGTTGAAGAAGAAAGGTGAGTTTTGATCTTGTTTTATGTGTTATATATGGTTTATATGTGTTGTAGTATGCTAAAATGGATGAAATTCATGAAGGAGAGAAATATAGTATATGGCCGTGTATATATATGTGTGTGTGGGAGTCATGCTTCAATTATTTTAATTAGTGTTTAGTTGTTATTGTTGTGAATGATATGTGGAAAATGGAAGTTGAATGAGTTTGGAGAGATTGTAGTGGTGTATACATGTTGGAGCCGTGTGAGTGTGCATGGTATGTGTGGCCGTGTATACTTGATGTATAGTCGTGTATATTGGTGAGTTGTGAAAGAATAATGAGCGAGTTGTAATTAATATCTTAATCGTTGTGTTGTAGATGTTATATCGCAAATAAAGACTTGACAAGTTTGGTGAAGTATTGGCAATTGGAAGTTTGTGTAAATTGAAAATAATGTTTTTGTATGGAAAACATGTAATGGTATTACTATGATGTTGTTGGAATATATGTATTATAAGGTTATTGTTGTTTCATTGGAATTGGAGAGTATTGAAGGAGGTAGAATGTTAATTGAAGTGTTGGAATGCACCTTGAATGGAATATGTGAATTTTTAGTGTGATTGTTGAATTATGTTAATAGTTTGGCCGGGTTTGAATTCCCAGATTGTGATTGATGAGAATTTGGCTATGTTGAATGTTGAGGATGGTATATTTACAGAGGAAGTGCTGCCGAAATTTCGGTAGCCAAGTGGTTCCTTAAGATTCTAACTCTAAGTACCCTAATGAAAGTTTGGGTAAATGTGACCAATTTGCAGATTTTGACGAGATTGCAACGTGAATTCGGAATAGCAAAAGAAGCGGAAAGAGGTATGTAAGGCTTCACCCTTCTTTCTATGGCATGTCTTAGTTGAAATAAGTTGGGTACGAGCCTCGGGGACAACTCGGTTCCCCGGAATCCGCACCTAAAGTTTTCCACTTTTTGTTCAATAGAATTGAACTAGAAAGTGTGCTAATTGTTGGAAAAACCTCCTACACCCTTAGAACTTGTATAAATGGGACCCGATTACCCTAAGACCCTCACAAGTAACGCTATGACACGTAACATACGTAAATCGTATACGCTACCTCATCCGGCCCGAGGTGGGCCCGCTACTCTCGGATTTTTCCTTACAGTCTTGCTTGACTTACTTGAAGTGAATCCAAAGGGAACCTTTGATCCCGATTTCAATACCAAATGATAAATACTATGACTCCTCTAACGAGGGCACTTCCATGACGATAATGATAACAATGATGTTAGATAAGAGAATATGTCTATGATACGTACTACCGGAACGACTCTATGACTAAGATGACTAAGCTAAGTATCTTATGTAAACATGAAAATGATAAACTAATTTTTGAATCTTATTTATATTTCCTAGCTATGACTTTATTTTCTAAAAGATTTCAAAGTCTATGAACCGTCATCTATGATGCCCCGATTTAATTCTACGTTTACTTTAATATTATTCCCCGTTGGTAGTCTCACCTTAAAATACTTGTTCCTTCAAGGTGAGACAAAGCGATCACGAGTATTCTATAATATAATTGGAGGTCACCGACCTTACGTCACTCCGATGACTACATGATTCTTCTTTGTGCTTTCCTGCGTGCCTATGAGACATATGTATATAGGATACGTAAATGCATATAAGACATGTAAATGTATGTAAGATATGTGTATATATTTTTAAAACATGCACATGACGAAAGAGCTAGAGCGCTATAGACGCTGATGTACCTACACGACACACGTATATGTATATGATAAAAGAGCTAGAGCGCTATAGACGCTGATATATGTACATGATATATGCATGTGTATACGGGGAAAATGGAGGTAAGGGCAGAGCGTTATGAACGCATATCCACCTGATCAGTTGGCATTACATGATATGATATCGTCCCGGACGCGGGATGCCCGGACGCGGGATGTGTATATTTATGGTTAAATGGATCGGCTGCCGACGCCTCGGCAATATGAGATGTCCTATTTTATATGTATATGTATATGAACAATGAAAGATTCTTAAAGGAAATCTAAGTACGCATAGCACCTGCCAAGGGTATATATATATACAGGTTATGTTTCTATCCCAGGACATGTGTTGTAACTCTCTTATGTCATTATACATGATTCATATTTTCTGTATATTACTATTCATGCCTTACATACTCGGTACACTATTCGTACTGACGTCCCTTCTTGTGGACGCTGCGTTTCATGCCGCGCAGGTCAGCAGACAGGCGGATTTGATCCTTAGAAGCTCTACCAGCAGTGTTGACAGTGCTCCAGTTATTCCGGAGCCTCACTTCCTTGGTACTATTTTGTGTATATATATTCGGGCATGGCAGTACTCAGCCCTTTCTATGTATAAGTGTACTACGTCTAGAGGCTCGTAGACAGATATGTACAGTCAGTTAAGTATAGTTAGGTATATGGTGTTTTGGCATGCTAATGTTGATGTATAAGTGATAACGAAGTTTATTAGTCTATGTTCAGAATGACGCCGCTAATGTTAATGTTAAAAAAAAATGGCTCTGTTTACATGGCTTGCTAAGAGGTAAAGGTAAAACGATAGACAAGGGGTGCTCGGTACAAGTATCGGGTACTCGTCACGGCCCCTAGACGGGTCGTGACAGAAGTGGTATCAGAGCAGTTCGGTCCTAGGGGTTTGTCTACGAGCCGTGTCCAGTAGAGTCTTGTATATGGGTGTGTAGCGCGCCACACTTATAAACAGGAGGCTACAGGGCATTTAGGAAATGTGACCTTCTTTGCATTCTGAAATCGTGTGATAGAGCTAAGTTGCCAGGCTTCCATATTCCTTTTCCTAAACCTGTGTTATGGTTTCAGTAATGCCGCCGAAGAAAAAGGCTACGATGGCCGAGAAAGCCAAGGGGGTGGCGGCCAGCAGAGTTGAACGGGAGCTAGAAGAAGAAGAATCTCATAATGAGGCTCCCCCTCAGACTGTTCCTGCTCCCCCTGCACTAGCAGAGCAGGAAAGAGTTCCAGCTCCAGCCCCCGCACCTCCAGTTCCACCGCCAGCAGTTCCGGGCCAGCAGATGGCAGAGGCCATCCAGTTATTGACCCAGTTAGTCGCCGCACAGGCTCAGCGACAAGATGTAGACCTGGGAGATAGGGCGGTAAGCGCAAGGGCCCGTGACTTTATTACCCTGAAGCCGCCAGAGTTTTATGGATCAAAGCCAGAGGAGGACCCGCAGAACTTTATAGATGAGATGCTGAGGACTCTGAGGATTATACATGCTTCAGATACGGAGTCCGTAGAGTTGGCTTCATACAGGCTGCGAGATGTGG
Source organism: Lycium barbarum (assembly GCF_019175385.1). Taxonomy (NCBI): domain Eukaryota; kingdom Viridiplantae; phylum Streptophyta; class Magnoliopsida; order Solanales; family Solanaceae; genus Lycium; species Lycium barbarum. Next base: position 50,632,463 of record NC_083341.1, on the reverse strand, counting down.
CAGTTCTGTGGTACAGTAGCTGGATATCATCGATGGGAGCAAATGCACCCCCTCCGGTTTGGCAGGAGTTCACTGAGGCGTTCCTGCGACATTTCCTACCGCCAGAGGTTCGACGGGCTCGAGCCGATATGTTCTTGAACCTGAGACAGGGAAATATGAGCGTTCGAGAATACAGCCTCCGTTTTAATTCATTAGCCAGGTATGCCCCAGCCATGATAGCGGATAAGGGAGATCATGTACACCGATTTGTGAGTGGGCTAGGGCCACATTTGGTTAAGGAATGTTTGACAGCTTCACTCCAGGACGGGATGACTATTACTCGAATCCAGGCCCACGCCCAAAATCTGGAGGAACAATATCAGCCACGGCGAGAGGAGCGTTACCCAGATAAGGATTCCAGAAAAAGGGGCAGGTTTTCCAGGACTAGAAGCGAGTACAGAGGGGGACGGGCACAAGAGCTATTCAGGCATTCAGAACAACCGGCGGCCAGTGCACCGCCTCGATTTACGAATAGGGAACTTGACCGTTCTACTCACTCACGACCAGATCAAGGTACTAAGGCGTCAGGATCCCAGTATAGAGCTGATTCTAGTAGGATGATGCCACCCCCGCCACGGTGTGCGCGATGTGGTAGACCACATTCTGGAGAGTGTCGCGCAGGTACAGGTGCATGTTATACTTGTGGGCGGGTTGGCCATTTGATGCGTGATTGCCCACTGAGGTATGAGGCAGACCAAGCCCAGCCCGTCGGGTCCGCGGTTGGTTCATCGTCGACCGTACGCCCTCTTGGACAGACCTCCCAAGCTCCAGCGGGCCGCGACCGAGGTAGAGGAGGGACACCTAGTTCAGCTGGTCCTCCGCACCGCCTATATGCATTGACAGGACGACAGGACCGTGAGCCTTCCGCAGACGCGGCCACAGGTACTTTTTCGGCACCTTCTATGATGTGTATGTTAAATGATTCGGATTCTATCCTATCCTACGTTGCCTTTATATTGCTGATCATATTAAGAATTCAGAAATTAGGACGAAAGGTAGCCATACGCACAGGTAAAAAGACGAATACTAGAGATTGCGGAGGTTAGAACCGTAAATAAAAGAAGAGATGTGTTACGCGGCGTTTCAAAAACTGCTAAGACCCTAACTCGTTCCATAATATGTGATATAAGTAGTGCGAGGGAGTGCGGGCGAAAATACTAACGCTAAGACGCTGAAATGCACTAAAGTTTCAAGGTTAAGCGTGCTAGGGTGAGAGTAATTTCATGATGGGTGACCCCCTGGGAAATATGCTGAAATTTTCACAAATGTGGGAACAAGAGACGAATGTGAAGCTAGGTAGTCCAATGTAAATTAGAGTGTGTGGAGTGGTTACAAACCCTATAAAAGTCATGTAGGCTGAGACGGACAAGACTAACGGAAGAGGAGAAAGCGTGACAGAAAGGAGACTTATTAACGTAGGGCCAACGTTCAGAGCTTACACAATGGACTTACGACATAAAAGCGACCTAAGCGACATGTGAGATGTCTACGAAGGAGACCTCCCCGAAGTATTATGATACACTATGAGGCCAGTTTAACATTCCAGGACGAATGTTCTAAAGGGGGGGAGAATGTTGTATCCCGTATTTTTGAACGTTAGATTATTTGCTGAGATGGGACCCACACATCGAGATTTTTTTTTGGGACATCTGAAAATTCATATGAATCACATATGAGAACTTAAACACAACTCAAGAAGGACCCTTGGGCCAAATCAAAGTGGAAGTCCTCCAAACGAATATTTTAAGAAAACGTTTTCGGGTGATCTGACTTCAAGGGGCAAAAACGGTATTATAAGTTTGGAATTTGGAAAAGTACCAAGAACTAGAAGTTGTAGATAATTGAATTATCTTTCCAACCATAGGTCGTGGGTGCCCAGGTGACGTCGGTACAAGGAGATATGAACGTTTTAAGGTCGAACGGTCAGTGGGCTAGGCCCAACTCGGGACCAAACCGAGTTGGCCCAAAAAAATCAAAAAAATAATAAGGCCCAAATTTGTGAGGCCCAACCGGCCATGGTTATGGCCCAAGCCCATATTACATAAAATTTGGTCAATAAATAAGATGACTAAGTCATCTTTATCACACAACCTCTAGAATATTCAAGAAGTTGAAGAACAAGAAAGAGAAGGAGAAAAGTTGAAGGCCATTTCGGCCAAGATCAAATTTCAAAGGAAAAATTGATAAAAATTCTTCAAAAATCATTTCTCCCAAGTAAAGGGTGATTAACAAGGTGGAGTTGTTGTTGGAGCAAGAAAAATTCAAAATCATACAAGTTGTCAAGTTGTAGTCAAGTGAGAAGTTGAAGAAGAAAGGTGAGTTTTGATCTTGTTTTATGTGTTATATATGGTTTATATGTGTTGTAGTATGCTAAAATGGATGAAATTCATGAAGGAGAGAAATATAGTATATGGCCGTGTATATATATGTGTGTGTGGGAGTCATGCTTCAATTATTTTAATTAGTGTTTAGTTGTTATTGTTGTGAATGATATGTGGAAAATGGAAGTTGAATGAGTTTGGAGAGATTGTAGTGGTGTATACATGTTGGAGCCGTGTGAGTGTGCATGGTATGTGTGGCCGTGTATACTTGATGTATAGTCGTGTATATTGGTGAGTTGTGAAAGAATAATGAGCGAGTTGTAATTAATATCTTAATCGTTGTGTTGTAGATGTTATATCGCAAATAAAGACTTGACAAGTTTGGTGAAGTATTGGCAATTGGAAGTTTGTGTAAATTGAAAATAATGTTTTTGTATGGAAAACATGTAATGGTATTACTATGATGTTGTTGGAATATATGTATTATAAGGTTATTGTTGTTTCATTGGAATTGGAGAGTATTGAAGGAGGTAGAATGTTAATTGAAGTGTTGGAATGCACCTTGAATGGAATATGTGAATTTTTAGTGTGATTGTTGAATTATGTTAATAGTTTGGCCGGGTTTGAATTCCCGGATTGTGATTGATGAGAATTTGGCTATGTTGAATGTTGAGGATGGTATATTTACAGAGGAAGTGCTGCCGAAATTTCGGTAGCCAAGTGGTTCCTTAAGATTCTAACTCTAAGTACCCTAATGAAAGTTTGGGTAAATGTGACCAATTTGCAGATTTTGACGAGATTGCAACGTGAATTCGGAATAGCAAAAGAAGCGGAAAGAGGTATGTAAGGCTTCACCCTTCTTTCTATGGCATGTCTTAGTTGAAATAAGTTGGGTACGAGCCTCGGGGACAACTCGGTTCCCCGGAATCCGCACCTAAAGTTTTCCACTTTTTGTTCAATAGAATTGAACTAGAAAGTGTGCCAATTGTTGGAAAAACCTCCTACACCCTTAGAACTTGTATAAATGGGACCCGATTACCCTAAGACCCTCACAAGTAACGCTATGACACGTAACATACGTAAATCGTATACGCTACCTCATCCGGCCCGAGGTGGGCCCGCTACTTTCGGATTTTTCCTTACAGTCTTGCTTGACTTACTTGAAGTGAATCCAATGGGAACCTTTGATCCCGATTTCAATACCAAATGATAAATACTATGACTCCTCTAACGAGGGCACTTCCATGACGATAATGATAACAATGATGTTAGATAAGAGAATATGCCTATGATACGTACTACCGGAACGACTCTATGACTAAGATGACTAAGCTAAGTATCTTATGTAAACATGAAAATGATAAACTAATTTTTGAATCTTATTTATATTTCCTAGCTATGACTTTATTTTCTAAAAGATTTCAAAGTCTATGAACCGTCATCTATGATGCCCCGATTTAATTCTACGTTTACTTTAATATTATTCCCCGTTGGTAGTCTTACCTTAAAATACTTGTTCCTTCAAGGTGAGACAAAGCGATCACGAGTATTCTATAATATAATTGGAGGTCACCAACCTTACGTCACTCCGATGACTACATGATTCTTCTTTGGGCTTTCCTGCGTGCCTATGAGACATATGTATATAGGATACGTAAATGCATATAAGACATGTAAATGTATGTAAGATATGTGTATATATTTTTAAAACATGCACATGACGAAAGAGCTAGAGCGCTATAGACGCTGATGTACCTACACGACACACGTATATGTATATGATAAAAGAGCTAGAGCGCTATAGACGCTGATATATGTACATGATATATGCATGTGTATACGGGGAAAATGGAGGTAAGGGCAGAGCGTTATGAACGCATATCCACCTGATCAGTTGGCATTACATGATATGATATCGTCCCGGACGCGGGATGCCCGGACGCGGGATGTGTATATTTATGGTTAAATGGATCGGCTGCCGACGCCTCGGCAATATGAGATGTCCTATTTTATATGTATATGTATATGAACAAGGAAAGATTCTTAAAGGAAATCTAAGTACGCATAGCACCTGCCAAGGGTATATATATATACAGGTTATGTTTCTATCCCAGGACATGTGTTGTAACTCTCTTATGTCATTATACATGATTCATATTTTCTGTATATTACTATTCATGCCTTACATACTCGGTACACTATTCGTACTGACGTCCCTTCTTGTGGACGCTGCGTTTCATGCCGCGCAGGTCAGAAGACAGGCGGATTTGATCCTTAGAAGCTCTACCAGCAGTGTTGACAGTGCTCCAGTTATTCCGGAGCCTCACTTCCTTGGTACTATTTTGTGTATATATATTCGGGCATGGCAGTACTCAGCCCTTTCTATGTATAAGTGTACTACGTCTAGAGGCTCGTAGACAGATATGTACAGTCAGTTAAGTATAGTTAGGTATATGGTGTTTTGGCATGCTAATGTTGATGTATAAGTGATAACGAAGTTTATTAGTCTATGTTCAGAATGACGCCGCTAATGTTAATGTTAAAAAAAAATGGCTCTGTTTACATGGCTTGCTAAGAGGTAAAGGTAAAACGATAGACAAGGGGTGCTCGGTACAAGTATCGGGTACTCGTCACGGCCCCTAGATGGGTCGTGACAGTCGTTGCCGCAAATTCAACTCTTTCTGCTTTAAGATGTACTGGAGACTCTTATGATCTGTATAAATATCCACGTGGACACCATATAAGTAATGTCTCCATATCTTTAAAGCATGGACCACCGCGGCCAATTCTAAGTCATGGGTAGGATAATTCTGCTCATGTTTCCATAATTGTCTAGAAGCATACGCAATCACCTTACCATTTTGCATCAATACACAGCCTAGCCCGACGCCTGAAGCATCACAATAAATAACATATCCTTCCAATCCCTCTGGAAGTGTCAAGACTGGGGCTGAAGTCAGTCGGTCTTTCAACTCTTGGAAACTACGCTCGCAAGCATCTGTCCATTGAAACTTAGCTGACTTCTGAGTCAACTTGGTGAGCGGTGCAGAAATAGAAGAGAAACCCTCAACAAATCTTCTGTAATAACCGGCTAAGCCCAAAAAGCTACGAACCTCCGTAGGGGTCGTGGGCCTTGGCCAGGTCTTCGCGGCCTCAATCTTTTGGCCATCCACTCGAATACCGTCAGCTGCAACAATGTGGCCCAGAAATGCCACTGAGTTCAACCAAAACTCGCATTTGGAAAACTTCTCGAATAACTCTCGAGTTCGAAGAACTCCAAGGACAACACGCAAGTGATCCGCATGTTCTGCCTCAGATCTAGAATACACTAGGATATCATCGATGAATACAATCACGAATAAATCCAGAAAAGGCCTGAATACATTGTTCATTAAGTCCATAAACACTGCCGGTGCATTAGTTAGCCCAAACGACATTACTCGGAACTCGAAATGGCCATATCTTGTTCTAAAAGCTGTCTTAGAGATATCTTTCTCCCTAACTCTTACTTGGTGATACCCGGACCTCAAATCAATCTTTGAAAACCATTTGGCACCTTGCAATTGATCAAATAAATCATCAATCCTCGGGAGGGGATACTTGTTCTTAATTGTCACTTTATTCAATTGTCGATAATCAATGCACATTCTCAAGGAGCCATCCTTCTTCCGGACGAACAATACGGGTGCTCCCCACGGGAATGAACTAGGCCTAATGAAGCCTTTTTCAAGCAGGTCTTTTAATTGCTCCTTCAACTCTGTCAACTCTGCGGGTGCCATCCTATAGGGAGGAATAGATATGGGTTTAGTGTCTGGCAACAAATCAATCGCAAAATCTATCTCTCGCTCGGGAGGAAGGCCTGGAAGCTCTTCCGGGAACACATCCGGAAATTCGTTCACTACCGAAACTGACTGAAGAGTCGGCGACTCAGCTTCTACATCTTGAACTCGCACTAGGTGATAAATACACCCTTTTGTGATCATCTTCCTTGCCTTTAGATAGGAAATAAACCTACCTTTTGGTGATGCCGCATTCCCTTTCCATTCTAAGACTGGTTCTCCCAGAAACTGGAAACGAACCATCTTCATTCGGCAATCAACATTGGCATAACAAGAAGCCAACCAATCCATGCCCATAATAACGTCAAAATCTACCATTTCTAGCTCATGCAAATCAATCATGGTACGACGATCACAAATCACAATCACACAATTCCTATATACTCGGCTAGCTATTACCGAGTCACCCACGGGTGTAGACACCTCAAAAGGTTTGATAGACTCCGGCTCAATTATAAATCGACCTGCAATATATGGAGTAACATATGATAATGTGGAGCCCGGATCAATCAAAGCATATACATCATGAGAGAATACCGTTAATATACCTGTGACCACATCAGGAGAAGACTCAAGATCTTGGCGTCCAGCCAAAGCATAAATACGGCTACCGACCCTGATGGCTGGGTCTTACCTCTACCATGTACTGAGGGGCAATCACACATAGTATGGCCTGGCCGACCACATGAATAGCAAGCGTCTGAACCTGATCGGCACTGACCCCAATGCAACTTTCCACACTGAGAACATCGTGGTATGGGTGGCCTTGGCTGGCCTGAATCACTTCTAAACTGAGACCCCGAATAACCCTGACTCGGCTCGGAATGAGTAGATCTGTCAAATCTCTGCCCCGTGAACTGTGGAGGTGTACTGGTCATAGAATAGCCTGAATGGCTGGGAAACTGCTGTCTGTGTCCGCCCCTGGACTCGCTCCTCGAACCCGAAGGTCTGGCCCTCTTATTATGGCCCCTATCCTGCTCACGTTCATTTCTCCGCTGCTATAGGTGTTCCTCTAATTCCTGAGCATGTGCCTGAATGCGTGCAATATCCATGCCATCCTGAAGGGACGCAGTCAAACATTTATCCATCAAGTGTGGCCCCGGTGCACCCGATCGCCCATATCCGCTACCATGGCCGAAGCATACCTAGCCAAGGAATTGAAGCGGAGACTATACTCTGTAGCACTCATGCTACCTTGCCTCAGATTCAAGAATTTATCGGCCCTAGCTCACCGAACTTCTGGAGGCATGTAGTGACGGAGAAAAGCATCGACAAACTCTTGCCATACCGGCGGAGGTGCATTGGCTCCCCGCGAAGCCATCCAAACCGTATACCACTGGATTGAGACATCCCTCAATATGTATGACGCTAGCTCTACCGATTCGGTGTCTGAAACATGTATCAACCGGAGTGTCCTTAGCATACCATCAATAAAGTCCTTGGGATCCTCCTCCAGTTTCGACCCAAAGAATTCCGGGGGTTTCAAGCAATGAAGTCACGGGCCCTTGCACTAACAGTCCTGTCACCTTGCCCTGCGCTTGGCCTCTGAGTCTGGGCCGCAACCAATTGAGTCAATAAATTAATAGCCTCTCTTACGTCTTGGCCCGAAGCATTCGGTGGAGGAGCTGGAGCTGGGGCTGAGGCTCCCACGTGCTCCTCAGTAATAGGCACTGTCTGGGAGGACTGAGATTGAGCCGCACTCTGGGACTCATCTTCCTCTACTACCGGTGGCGGTGCTCTTTCAGCCCGCTTTTCTGCCACCGTTTTGCCCTTTTAGGCTGCTGTAGCCTTTTTCTTTTTAGGCATCTCTGAAATACACAACACACGATTTAGGAACAAGAATTTCTTACATCATAGCTCTATCCCACGATTCTTATGAAGAAAGAAGGTCATATATTCCTAAGATGTCCGCAGCTTCTCGTTTATAAGTGTGGCGCGCAACACACCCATAACCAAGACTCTGCTAGACACGGCTCATAGACATATCCTAGGACTGAACTGCTCTGATACCACTTTTGTCACGACCCGGCTAGGGGGCCGCGACGAGCATCCGGTGCTGACCCACCCGAGCACCCTCTTAGCTTACTCTTATACTTACATCTAGGTGATCCACATAATTATACATGCATTTCCATTCGTTCGTCAACTAGTCCCATATGGACAACCGCACATTTATATCATCATAGGCATTTATGCCACATCAATATACATGGGCCAACGTGGCCGACAAAATGATATACAAAACATAGGCCGACAAAGCCAAACACATCTACCCACACACACACATGTCTACGAGCCTCTAAGAGTATAACATATCACATTAGCGGGACAGGACCCCGCTATGCCCATGATTACATACACAAAAGAATGAGTACCCAAAAGATATGGCTCCGAAGGAAATGAAGCTCTCTATGAAATCTCCGAATAGGCAACTAAGGATCAAATCTGTCTCCCTGCGCACCTGCGGGCATGACACAGCGTCCACAAACAAAAGGACGTCAGTACGAAGAATGTACTAAGTATGTAAAGCATGATCTACATCAATATAGAAGCATAATAAATATCATATGAAGATAGCATAGGAGGGGAGACAGTAATATCATCATCATGTCGCTTACTTGCATACATCGTCGTTCGTATCCCATAATAATACTCGTACCGTACTTGTGCTCATATTCGTATACATGTCCCTATTCGTATTCCTATACATAGTCTTTTCACATTCATATTGATATTATATACATAGTCATTTCATATACATAGCATTTACATAGCATACCCGACCTCATGGGATCGGTGTCTTATACATACTTGGCCAACCAAGGCTCAAGGTCATACATACCTGGCCCTACCAAGGCATCAGGGTTATCCGTACCCTCTGCAGAGGTGTGCGCGCGTTTCGTAATCGTATACATACTTTATACATAGTCATATACATATAGTCTTACCCGACATCATAAGCTCGGGGTCTTATTATAGCCCTTCATAGGCACACATACACATATATCGTAGCTCGTAAGCATCTCTAGTCTCATTTTACTCTCATCATCATTACTATCCTCATCATTATCGTTACATTTACATTATAGACTTACTCGTCATACGAGGAACGTAGTATAAGCATAGTACATATCAAGGGTCGTGAGCTTATGAGCTCGGAATGTCAACCATGTGAAGACAACATACTCATATAGAGGAATTTAGGAATTTGGCCAAGAACCATGCCTTATGAAAGAAGGGTTAGCCTTACATACCTTTCAGTCGAACTATTCTACACTTGCACGTTCCCTTCCAATGCTAGCGTTTATACCTTCATTAATATCATAACAATGGCCATTAGTCATTCACATTATCCACATTATCTAGATTCCTCAATTTGCCTCTAATCCACCCACATTCATGGTCATAACACCCATCTTCGTCCATTCGTCTAAAGTGTTTAGTTCATGATCTTAATACCATTTATAACACATTCATATCACAACGCAACAACATTCATATCTCAATTCAAACTATTTCTCAAAATGTCACTATTCATCATTCATGACCTAGTTGACCACATTTTCTACAATCCATGTATTTTAATTCTCCAATACCTTAAACATCATGTAAAAATCATGAATCTTACCTTAGAAGTTGTAGGAACAAGCTTTGGTTGATAATACTCTACTTTGAGCAAAACCCTAGTTTTTCTCCATTTGGATTTCTTGACTTGGATGATCCTTGATGACTCCCTTATCCTTGATTCACTTGTCTTAATGTTATGGATGACTTATAATCCTTGGAAACTCATATAATAAATGTAGAGAGAAGTTTTAGAGAGAAGTGGTGTAATGTTGTAAATGAAATAAGACAAGTCTTGATCCTCATATTTAATGAATTGAAAAATCTGTGCTGGGTGAACAGTGGTCATCCATGGAGGTTTACGGTCCGTATTTCAGTTTACGGACCATCCCTCGTGGTCATTTTTAAGCTTAAGCAGAACCAGAAACTTTGGCCTGCATGCATGGTGATTTACGACCATGGTTTACGGGCCGTAAATCACTTTACGGTCCGTCCACCAGGTCGTATTTTAGCCATTTCCTCAGCTGGCAGAAAGTTGAAGTTGGACATGCCAGTTTACGACGTCAAGTTTACGGACCGTATTGCACTTTACGGTCCGTATTTTGCACTATACGACCACTGGGCTGTTTTGCCAACTTTCAATTTTTCACATTTCTCGACTTTTCATTCTAGTCATCCACATCCCTTTACATACATTTCCCATGAAACATTATACACTCGCACTCCTCGCACACATCATTAGTTCATTTACTTGCGTACCAACGGGAAATTTTTCGAGGTGTAACAATATCAAGAACTCATAACCATCTGTGTACATATATATATATGTTACACCTCGGAAAGTTTCCCGTGAACGTACAACGAATAGACTAACGAAGAATATCAGGGTACAATGTTTTATTAAGATGGGAATGACTATTTATAGGCTTTGAAAATATGGAAGTTGCAAATTTGCACTTGGCTCAGTTGGTCGTAAAATAGAATACGACCCGTAAAGTGGTTTACGGACCGTAAACTGCCATCGTCCTTCAAACTTCCAAAATTTCAACTTTCTGCCAAATGTCTAAATGTTTAAATACGACTCAGAATACGGACCGTAAATTGAAATACGACCCGTAAACTGCAACCGTAAACCACCATAACTCCGATATACCTTTCTGGTTCTGTTATGCTTAAATACGGTCGTGAAGGACGGACCGTAAACCAGAATACGGCCCGTAAAATGGGTTTACGGCCACTGTGCACCCCGACTACTTTTCATAAAAATCAGATTTTGTGATTAATATAAGGGACCCTTTTCATTCATTTTCATTTCATTTCTCATCTACACAACTCAAGAGAACTCTAGAACATTCCAAACATTTCATCCACAAGAATTTAAGGGAAATTAGTGATCAACTACATGAAATCCATGGAACCAAGGGTGTGAAGCCCATCAAAGTTCATCTACACCAAGAAATTGCAAAGGAAGTGAAATAGGGTTTTTGGCATAAAAGAATGTTGTTGCTCAAGGCTTGTTCCAACACTACCCAAGGTAAGTTTTATGACTTTGTCATGATGATTGAAGTAATTATACGTGAAACACTTGGATTATGGGAGAGTGTAGTAAATGGGTCACAAAATGTGAATAGTGCCATAGTTGGATGATAGTTGGATTGAATCATGAATGTTGTTGTGTTGTGAGTATAAGTATGTTATAAATGATGTTTAGACCATGAAATAAGTATTATGTAAGAGAAGATGTGATGATGAGCCAAAACCAATAAATATGGAGAGATTGGAGAAAAATGGTGGAATGTGGTAGATGTAGATAAATGACGATTGTTGATACGATATTGTGAGTGTTGTTATGAATGCTTGGTAGTTGAAATGAAAAATGGGAAAAGTAGTAGAAACGAAGGAAACGCTACCCAATTTTCCCTAGAAATAGTAGCGTGTTCTTATCCGCGATTGACTAACGGTGGTATGAATTCTCTCTTGAAGGTAGGGACGTGACATCAAAGGAAATCAAGCGAGCAATAGCATAGTTAAACGACAAAGGTATGTGAGGCTTATCTTTTCTTTCAAAAGGCATGAATCCTTCAAGTCTTATATAATCCTGCTACAAAACGAAGCCTATGAGTCCTCCAATATATCCAAGTACATATGAAAATGATGGTGATGATAATGAGCTAGAGTATAGAGACTCAAGAAATTGTGGCATGATGTTCCTATAACGCTAATGATGTTATCTTTGATAACACTCGCCTTATGCTCTATTTCCTTCAAGGCGAGGCACGATACTCATAAATGTTCATAATACAATCGGGGGTTAACGACCTTACGTCACCCTGACATAGTGTGGTTGCCCTTAAAGCTTAATGTATGCTCTTGATGCTAAAATATGATATGTCTAAAAGATGATTAACAATGCTTGTTGTAATACGATGATGATATGTATAGGACACCGAGAAATGGTAAAATAATGCTATGCTATGAGATGTGTAATAGTGATGTGTTATGATTGATTTTGTGATGATAAGATTCCACCGTGCCTATTTGGCCGGGCATGTCACCGCGAATGCGGCCTGCATATGATTCCACCGCGCCTAGATGGCCGGGCATGTAACCGCTAAGGCGGGCTGCTATGTTTACACCGAGCCTAGAGGGCTGGGCATGATCACCACTAGTGGGCGGCATATGAGGATTACCCGGACGCGGGTAATGATGCGGAGTACGATGCGACGATGTACGTGATGAAGTATGTGATGATGAATGTGATGATATATGAGATATGACAAAACACATACTATGATGATGTAAAATATGATATATGTAAAAAGTATGTTGCTTATAACACTCAAGCAGGTTATATCTTTTCTTATGATTCATGATGCTTCTACACTCAAGCAGGTTATATCTTTTCTTATGTAAGGCAGGTTATTCCTGCCTTACATACTCAGTACAATGTTCGTACTGACGTCCGTTTTCTTTGGACGCTGTGTTCATGCCCACAGGTTGACAGGGAGGAGATCTTGCTCCGGACTCTTAGAAGCTGACAGCTGACCGAAAGCACTCCTTTGTTCCGGAGGTGCTTATGCTGATTCTTTTGTGTATATTGGTATATGTCATTTCATAGAGGCTCGTAGATACTCAATTTGGGTTATGTGGTTTCACGATGTGAACATTGCGTAAATGTATTGATATATGTTATTGTATAAAAGCATTATGTTTTGTAATGAAAAGCAGTTCTTTGTAAAATGAGCATGAAATCAATAAATGATTGTTGAATAAGTCTAAAAAGTAATAATACGAGCGGTTCTCGGTGGTTAGACCCAGGTACCCACCGCGGCCCCTAGCTGGGTCGTGACAGAAGTGGTATCAGAGCAGTTCGTCCTAGGAAGTGTCTACGAGCCGTGTCAAGTAGAGTCTTGTTTATGGTGTGTTGCGCGCCACATCAATAAACAAGAGGCTACGGGGCATTTAGGAAAATGACCATCTTTCTTCTTATGAGATCGTGCGATAGAGCGGTGTATAAGATTTTATCCTTCCTAATTGTGTGTTATGATTTCAGAATGCCGCCTAAGGGAAAAACTATAGCCGCCCAGAAGGACAAGACTACGACAAAGAGGCGGGTAGAAAGAGAGCCTCCGGTGAATATTGGAGAAGGCGAGTCACAAAATGAGACTCCATCTAGCACTTCCTCTACCCCGCCTAATGTGGAAGAGCAAGGAGGAGCTCCATCTCCAATTCCTCCGCCGGTTGCTTCGGGTCAACAAATGACCGAGGCCATTAAGTTATTGACACAGTTGGTTGCCGCCCAGGCACAACGGCAAAACGCGGGCCCGAGTGATCGGTCCGCCAGTACTAGAGCCCGTGACTTCATGACTTTAAACCCTCCGGAGTTCTTTAGGTCAAAGCCGGATTAAGATCCGCAAAATTTTATTGATGAAATGTTGAGGACCTTAAAAATTATTCATGCCTCCGAGACTGAATCCGTGCAGTTAGCATCTTATAGACTCCGGGATGTGGCAGTCCTATGGTACAACAATTGGGTGTTATCAAGAGGAGAGAATGCGCCTCCACCCGTATGGCAGGAATTTGTGGATGCTTTTACTCGCCACTATTTGCCACCCGAGGTCCGCCGAGCTAGAGCGGACAGGTTTTTGAATCTAAAGCAAGGAAGCATGAGTGCTCGGGAATATAACTTGCAATTCAATTCTTTGGCCAGGTATGCCCCGGCTATGGTGGCTGACATGGGAGATCGGGTGCATAGATTTGTGAGTGGTTTGGGACCGCATTTATTCAAAGATTGTTTGATGGCCTCCCTACAAGACGAGATGGATATTTCCCGAATACAGGCCCACGCCCAGAACTTAGAGGGGCGACAGCAACCACAAGGAGTGATCGTGATATCGACAGAAGGCAAAGCAAGCGGGCCAGATCTATGGGCACAGGCAGTGATTATAGAGAGGGACCAAGGCAGACCTATTCCCGACATTTGGGCCAATCAGCGACTAGTGCACCCCCCAGGTTTCCTGATAGGAGATTTGACCGCTCCTTTCGCTCGGGATAGGGTCAAAGTTCGAGGGCTTCAGGTTCCCAGTTTGAGGATGATTATAGTCAAGGGAGACCCCCAGTTCCACGATGTAGTCGGTAACGCAAATTACACTCAGGGCCATGTCGCCAGGACACAGATGCTTGTTATGTTTGTGGACAGACTGGGCATATGATGCGAGATTGTCCCTCACGGTATGGTAGAGGTGGGGTTCAGCCCACGGGCTCAGCAGCTGGTTCCTCATCAGCGCGCCCGGTAGGGCAGGCTCCCCAGATGACAGCAGGTCGAGGTAGAGGTAGGGGGCAGCATCTACTTCAGGTGCCACTCAGCCCCGCGTATATGCTTTAGCCGGACGACAGGATCTCGAGTCCTCCCCAGACGTTGTTACAGGTATATTGTCTATATTTTCCCGTAATGTGTATGCATTGATAGATCTGGGGTCTACATTCTCTTATATTACCCCATATGTTGCTGGTTGTATTGGGGTGAAACGCGAGTTAATTAAACCTTTTGAGGTACTCACTCCGGTTGGTGATCCCGTGATAGCAAGGCAAGTGTACAAAAATTGTGTCATTGTGATATTTGATCGTCAGACCAAAGTTGATTTGATTGAGCTAAAAATGATAGATTTCGATGTAATCATGGGTATGGATTGGTTGGCCTCGTGCTATGCGAATGTTGATTGTCGCACGAAAGTGGTTCGATTTCAATTTCCGAGAGAGCCCGTACTTGAATGGAAGGGTAATACGGCATCCCCAAAAGGTCGGTTTATTTTCTACCTTAAGGCGAGAAAGATGGTAATAAAGGGCTATATTTACCATTTAGTTCGAGTGCATGACACAGAAGCAAAGTTGCCAACATTTCAATTTGTTCCGGTGGTGAAGGAATTTCCGGACGTATTTCCAGATGAACTTCCAGGTCTTCCTCCAGAAAGGGAAATTGATTTCACCATTGATGTGTTGCCGGACACCGAGCCCATTTCTATTCCTCCTTATCGAATGGCTCCGGCAGAATTGAAAGAGCTAAAGGTGCAGCTGAAAGACTTGCTTGAAAAAGGGTTCATTAGACCCAGTTCATCGCCGTGGGGAGCACCGGTCTTGTTCGTGAGAAAGAAGGACGGTTCCCTACGAATATGTATTGACTACAAGCAGTTGAATAAGGTGACGATAAAGGATAAATATCCTCTCCCGAGGGTTGATGACTTGTTTGATCAGCTGCAGGGTGCCAAATGGTTTTCAAAAATTGACTTGAGCTCAGGTTATCATCAAGTGAGGGTTAGAGAAGAAGATATCCCTAAAACGGCTTTCAGAACAAGATACAACCACTATGAATTCCGAGTAATGTCATTTGGGTTGACTAATTCTCCGGTCGTGCTTATGAATTTGATGAATAATGTATTCAGGCCGCTCTTGGATTTGTTCGTGATAGTATTCATCGATGACATTCTGGTGTATTCTCGCACGAAATCCGAACATGCAGATCATTTGCGAATTGTCCTTAGAATTCTTCGAGCCCGAGAATTATATGCAAAATTTTCTAAGTGCGAGTTTTGGCTGAATTCTGTAGCATTCTTGGGCCATATTATTTCAGATGATGGCATTAGAGTCGACACCCAGAAAATTGAAGCTGTGAAGACTTGGCCGAGGCCTACGACGCCTACAGAAGTTCGTAGCTTTCTAGGATTGGCCGGTTATTACAGGAGATTCGTAGAGGGCTTCTAGTCTATTTCAGCCCCATTGACCAAGCTAGCTCAGAAGTCCGCTAAATTTCAGTGGAACGATGCATATGAGCGCAGTTTCGAAGAGCTGAAAGACAAATTGACTTCAGCTCCAGTGCTAACACTCCCATGAGGGCCAGATGGCTATGTTGTGTATTGTGATGCTTCCGGAGTGGGATTAGGATGCGTATTGATGCAACATGGTAGAGTTATTGCTTACGCTTCGAGACAATTGCGGAAACATGAAAAGAATTATCCCACTCGTGATCGTGAATTGGCTGCGGTCATTCATGCGTTGAAGATATGGAGACATTATTTGTATGGTGTGGACGTCGATATCTATACAGATCATAAGAGTCTCCAATATATTTTCAAACAAAAGGAGTTAAACCTGCGGCAGAGGCGGTGGTTAGAATTATTGAAGGATTATGATGTGAATATTTTATATCACCCCGGGAAAGCGAATGTAGTAGCCGATGCGCTTAGCCGCCGATCTATGGGCAGTCTATGTGAAGTCCCTCCAGAAAAGAAAGAAATGGTTCGTGAGCTCCATCAATTAGCTAATCTTGGAGTACGTGCCATTGATTCGGGTAGTGCAGGTATTAGCATTAATGACCCCACAGTTTCATCTTTGAATATAGAAGTGAAGGAATGACAGTATGAAGACTCCCAGTTAAGCCAGTACAGAAACTTATCTCGTAAAAAGGAGAAGTCACCATTTGAAGTTTCCACAGATGGGATCCTTAGATACCGAGGCAGACTATGTGTGCCGGATGTGGCAGAATTGCGCCGACGGATTCTGGAGGAAGCACATTATTCTCGGTATTCTATTCAACCAGGTGCAACCAAAATGTATCATGACCTCAAATCGATATATTGGTGGGATGGAATGAAGAGGGACATAGCAGATTTTGTAGCACAATGTCCAAATTGCCAACAAGTAAAAGCCGAACATCAAAAGCTAGGAGGATTATTACAAGCGATGGAAATCCCTACTTGAAAATGGGAAGAAATCAATATGGATTTTATTGTGGGATTACCCCGTTCCCGAGGGAAATATGATTCTATATGGGTGATCGTGGACAGACTTACAAAAGAAGCTCATTTTCTTCCAGTCAGAACCACGTATTCAGCAGAAGATTATGCGAGGTTGTATCTAAAGAAAATTGTGCGACTTCATGGAATTCCATTATCCGTTATTACAGACAAAGGGGCACAGTTTACAGCCAAGTTTTGGAAGTCCTTTCAAGAAGGTCTTGGTACTCAAGTCAAGCTCAGCACGACGTTTCATCCACAGACCGATGGACAAGCCGAACGTACGATCCAGACCTTGGAGGATATGCTACGGGCATGTGTGCTGGATTTTGGTGGTAGCTGGGACGAACATTTACCCCTTATTGAATTCGCATACAACAATAGCTATCATTCCGGTATTCAAATGGCTTCGTATGAAGCTCTGTATGGAAGAAAGTGTAGATATCTAATTGGATGGTTTGAAACCAGAGAAACACAATTAATAGGCCCCGAATTGATCCAACAAGCAGTAAAAAAAGTTAAAGTGATCCGAGACCGACTGTTGACAGCCCAAAGTCGCCAAAAGTCTTATGCAGATAAACACCGACGAAACTTGGAATTTCAGGTTAATGATTGGGTATTTCTGAAAGTATCGCCAATGAAGGAGTGATGAGATTTGGCAAGAAAGGGAAGTTAAGTCCTAGATACATTGGACCCTATAAAATTGTCCGTAAAATGGGTCATGTAGCCTATGAACTGGAATTGCCTTCGGAGCTTGAAGCAGTTCATCCAGTCTTCCATATTTCGATGCTCCGCAAGTGTGTCGGAGATCCCACAAAAATTGTTCCGATAGATGATGTGCAGGTGACAGAAAAGCTAACCTATGAAGAAGTGCCTATGGCCATTCTAGACTGGCAAGTGCGGAAACTTCGAAATAAAGAAGTAGCGTCAGTTAAAGTCTTGTGGCGGAACAATTACCGAGAGGAAATAACGTGGGAAGCGGAAGAGAGTATGAAGTCCAAGTACCCGTACTTATTCCAACACCCAGGAGAAATTCAAGGTGAAACGCCAACAACATAAGGTATGCATGCATTAAATGAAGTGTAATAATTAAAGTATCTGAACCCTTCTACTCCCATCATTTCTCAGAATTTTATTGTTTTATGGCCCTGTGAGGCAGTGATGTGATATTATGGGTTGTTGTGAAAGAATAGTAGTGCCATATTCTAAAGGAAACTCTGGCAAAATTTTTCTAGAATCCCCGCTGACTTAACATTCGAGGACGAATGTTCCAAAAGGGGGGGGGGGCGAAGAATGTTACACCTCGGAAAGTTTCCCGTGTTATATCCCGCATTTTTGTACATTCGGACAATTTAAGATAATCGCGGGGAGTTAAGGACGAGGTCATATTTTAATTTTGGCTTAGCACACAAGTTGAGTATGGAAGTTTTTGAAGTGAAAAATATTAGGAAAGGTTAGGGGCGAAAAGGGAAATTTGCAATATGACTCGTAGAAATATAGAGGAAGGCTAAGGGTAAATTTGGATTTTGGAAAAATTTAATTTTTCATGAAGTGTAAATAAAACACAAAAAAAAATGGGCTTGTGTTGTTGGGCCATGTTGGCCGTCCAAGGGAGTGGGCTTAAGCCCACAAAGGAACTTGGTCAATAAAGAATAAAAGATGACCAAGTCATCATACTTATCATATTATTCTCTAGAAATTTCAAGAGCTTAACAAACAAAAAAGAAGGAGAAAAACTCCAAAGGCCATTCGGCCATGTCCAAGTGAGCAAGAACCTTGGAAAATTGTTCATAAAAAATTATTCTCCTCTAGCCAAACAACCAATTGAAGGGTCCTTAGTAAGGTGGAGTAGTTATTGGAGCAATAAACCACATATTCTTGTGAGTTGCAAGTCTTAGCCGAGAAGGGAGATAAGAGGAAAGGTAAGAATTCACCCTCTTTTATATGTTATGGATGTTTGTGCATGTTGTAGTGTATAAAAATGAGTGAAATTCATGAAGAATATGGATGTAGGGGTGTGGCCGTGAGTGTGTAGTGTATGTATGGCCGTGTATATTTGTTGTATTGTGAAGGGATGGTGAGCAAATTTTATTAGTAATTTGGTTGTTATTGTGTGGATTCTATGTTGCTAGTAAAAGCTTAATGATCTTAGTGAAGTTGTAGTAGTTGGAGACTTGTTTTAGAAGTTTATGTAAATTGAATATAATGTTCTTGCATGTATGGAAGATAATGTTGTTAGTGTGATGTTGTTAATATGATGTTGTTAGTATGTAGTTCATGAATTTGGAAGGAAAAGGAAATGTGTTGTTATTGTTCTTGTTCCATTTGTAAGGAGTCAGGTGAAGTAGTGTATCGATGGATTCATTTTGAATGTTATGAGAATTGAATTAAATATGAATGAAGTGTCGTTGGATTGTGTGACGAAGATTTGCTAATGTTAGAATGTATCTTGGGTTGATTATTGAAATTGTTAGTATGATTGTTGGCATTGTTGTTGATAGTTTGGCCGGGTTGAATTCCCGGATTGTTGTTGATTAAAATTAGCCAAGTTAGATTCTTGGGGATGGCATATTTACAGGGGAAGTGCTGCCAAAATTTTGGTAGACAAAGAGTTAAGTTGAATTGACTAAGGAAGCGAACAAGGTATGTAAGGCTCGTCCCTTTCTTTCAAGGCATGATTCCGACGTTAAGATTTCATATTTGTTTCCATATCTCCTTGATCTCGAAAGTTAGATGTTATAATTCCGATGCTATAATTTCGTAATTACTTCCATACCTTCCTTGTCTTCAAAAACTAAAAGTCTAGGGTTCCAAGATATAATTGCTCCCATATTTTCCTTGTTTTCAAAAGTTAGATGCTTATGATCCTATGGCATGATTCCCTCCCTAGTAACCCGTAGATGGTTTCCAAAATGTCTATATCTTTCCAAGGCAAAGGTGTATGAATTTGTAAACTTCTATGACTACAATGATGAATATGCTTTTGTAATGATAACGATGAAGTCAAAGAAGAGAATTGTCTAGAATGATTATGACAAAAATGGTTTCATGTCTAAAAGTCTTAAGTTAAGGAGCCAATATGAATATAAGAACAATGAACTAGTTCTTGAATTCAATTCTATTCCTTTGTTATGACTCTATTTTCTAAAGACTCCAAAGTGTATGAATTGATGTTTATGAGGCTTACGATCTTATTCTATGTTTTCTCTTAATGCTATTTTTCAGTGATAGTCTCGCCTTATAATACTAGTCCCTTCAAGGTGAGACAAAGTCGTGATGGTTATTCCATAATATAATCGGAGGTTACCGACCTTACGTCACTCCGATGAAGTTATAGCTTTTGATTGGGCTCTTATGCATGCTTAAGTTGTGATAATTACACCGTGCCTATACGGCCGGGCAGTCACCGCTAAGGCGGGCAGCTATTGGATGATCACACCGCGCCTATATGGCCGGGCAGTCACCGCTAAGGCGGGCAGCTATACGGATGCACCATGACCTTTTGGCATGGGCAGACACCACTAGTGGGCGGCATGAGATGATTACCCTGGACGCGGGAGGCCCGGACGCGGGCTAATGATGTTATGTGATTCAGACAGGTTATGTATGTATATAAAAGTAAAAGTGAGCATGCATGATTCCGCCTTAAGAGGCAGGCAGTTATAGTCATATCTTTATTTGTATCTCTCGTATTGTCTTATTATGTTTTTGTTCATGTTCTGTTCATATTATCATATTATGATTCATGCCTTACATACTCGGTACATTACTCGTACTGACGTCCCTTTTTGTGGACGCTGCGTTTTCATGCCGCGCAGGTAAACAGGTAGACGGGTTTGATTCCTAGGAGCTTATCCAGCGGTATATTGGCAGTGCTCCAGTTGTTCCGGAGCTCCAGCTTATTGGTACTACTTTCTGTGTACATGTTCGGGCACGGCAGCACTCGACCCATCTTGTTTCTATATGTATTTTGTTTAGAGGCTCGTAGACAGATACATACAGTCAGATGTTTCATAATCTTGGTTGTCCCCATCGTTGTATATTAAGTTAGTAAAGTTTATTAATACATGTTTATAATAATGCTATTAATGATAGTGTTAATTAAATAAATGACGGTATTCATTTA
Organism: Lycium barbarum; assembly: GCF_019175385.1. Classification (NCBI taxonomy): domain Eukaryota; kingdom Viridiplantae; phylum Streptophyta; class Magnoliopsida; order Solanales; family Solanaceae; genus Lycium; species Lycium barbarum. The sequence continues at coordinate 50,611,285 of NC_083341.1, read as the reverse complement.
TACGGCCCACTTAGTAATAAGAGTACGATACGAGATAAGGGGTGCTCGGTACAAGTATCGGGTACCAATCGCGGCCCCTAGTTGGGTCGCGACATCCCGTGAACGTACAACGAATAGACTAACGAAGAATATGAGGGAACAATGTTTTACTAAGAAGGGAATGACTATTTATAGGCTTTGAAAATGTGGAAGTTGCAGATTTGCACTTGGCTCAGTTGGTCGTAAAATAGAATACGGCCCGTAAAGTGATTTACGGACCGTAAACTACCATCGTCCTTCAAACTTCCAAAATTTCAACTTTCTGCCAAATGTCTAAATGGTTAAATACGACTCAAAATACGGACCGTAAATTGAAATACGGCCCGTAAACTGCAACCGTAAACCACCATAGCTCCAATATACCTTTCTGGTTCTGTTATGCTTAAATACAGTCGTGAAGGACGGACCGTAAACCAGAATACGGCCCGTAAACTGGGTTTACGGCCACTGTGCACCCCGACTACTTTTCATAAAAATCAGATTTTGTGATTAATATAAGGGAACCTTTTCATTCATTTTCATTTCATTTCTCATCTACACAACTCAAGAGAACTCTAGAACATTCCAAACATTTCATCCACAAGAATTTAAGGGAAATTAGTGATCAACTACATGAAATCCATGGAACCAAGGGTGTGAAGCCCATCAAAGTTCATCTACACTAAGAAATTGCAAAGGAAGTGAAATAGGGTTTTTGGCATAAAAGAGTGTTGTTGCTCAAGGCTTGTTCTAACACTACCCAAGGTAAGTTTTATGACTTTGTCACGATGATTGAAGTAATTATACGTGAAACACTTGGATTATGGGAGAGTGTAGTAAATGGGCCACAAAATGTGAATAGTGCCATAGTTGGATGATAGTTGGATTGAATCATGAATGTTGATGTGTTGTGAGTATAAGTATGTTATAAATGATGTTTAGACCATGAAATAAGTATTATGTATGAGAAGATGTGATGATGAGCCAAAACCAATAAATATGGAGAGATTGGAGAAAAATGGTGGAATGTGGTAGATGTAGATAAATGTCGATTGTTGATACGATATTGTGAGTGTTGTTATGAATGCTTTGGCAGTTGAAATGAAAAATGGGAAAAGTAGTAGAAACGAAGGAAACGCTACCCAATTTTCCCTAGAAATAGTAGCGTGTTCTTATCGGCGATTGACTAACGGTGGTATGAATTCTCTCTTGAAGGTACGGACATGACATCAAAGGAAATCAAGCGAGCAATAGCATAGTTAAACGACAAAGGTATATGAGGCTTATCTTTTCTTTCAAAAGGCATGAATCCTTCAAGTCTTATATAATCCTGCTACAAAACGAAGCCTATGAGTCCTCCAATATATCGAAGTACGTATGAAAATGATGGTGATGATAATGAGCTAGAGTATAGAGACTAAAGAAATTGTGGCATGATGTTCCTATAACGCTAATGATGTTATCTTTGTTAACACTCGCCTTATGCTCTATTTCCTTCAAGGCGAGGCACGATACTCATAAATGTTCATAATACAATCGGGGGTTCACGACCTTACGTCACCCTGACATAGTGTGGTTGACCTTAAAGCTTAATGTATGCTCTTGATGCTAAATTATGATATGTCTGAAATATGATTAACAATGCTAGTTGTAATACGATGATGATATGTATAGGACGCCGAGAAATGGTAAAATAATGCTATGCTATGAGATGTGTAATAGTGATGTGTTATGATTGATTTTGTGATGATAAGATTCCACCGCGCCTATTTGGTCGGGCATGTCACCGCGAATGCGGGCTGCATATGATTCCACCGCGCCTAGATGGACGGGCATGTAACCGCTAAGGCGGGCTGCTATGTTTACACCGAGCCTAGAGGGCCGGGCATGATCACCATTAGTGGGCGGCATATGAGGATTACCCGGTCGCGGGTAATGATGCGAAGTACGATGCGACGATGTACGTGATGAAGTATGTGATGAAGTATGTGATGATGAATGTGATGATATATGAGATATGACAAAACACATACTATGATGATGTAAAATATGATATATGTAAAAAGTATGTTGCTTATAACACTCAAGCAGGTTATATCTTTTCTTATGATTCATGATGCTTCTATGACATTGTTCATTTCATTCCTGCCTTACATACTCAGTACAATGTTCGTACTGACGTCCGTTTTCTTTGGACGCTATGTTCATGCCCACAGATAGACAGGGAGGAGATCTTGCTCCGGACTCTTAGAAGCTGACAGTTGACCGAAAGCACTCCTTTGTTCCGGAGGTGCTTATGATGATTCTTTTGTGTATATTGGTATATGTCATTTCATAGAGGCTCGTAGATACTTAATGTGGGTTATGTGGTTTCACAACGTGAACATTGCGTAAATGTATTGATATATGTTATTGTATAAAAGCATTATGTTTTGTAATGAAAAGTAGTTCTTTGTAAAATGAGCATGAAATCAATAAATGATTGTTGAATGAGTCTAAGAAGTGATAATACGAGCGGTGCTCGGTGGTTAGCCCCGGGTACCCGCCGCGGCCCCTAACTGGGTCGTGAAAATATATATATATATATATACATGCACGGGAAATAATAACGCGAGCTAACTAGATCGCTATACATGCTATACAACAAACAGGAGCCGTCATGGCTACATAACACCCAAACTACATACATGTGTCTACACACCTCTAGTGGAGTATAACTGTAAAGTGGACGGGACAGGGCTCCCGTCATACCCAAATATTTACAAATCAAAATGGCATACCAAAAACGAACTGCAACCGCGGACTGAATGGAGCGCACTGACTACTGTGGGAGAAGTCCTACCGAGCTGGATCGTCCCTCTGCTTATCTGAACCTGCGGGCATGAACGTAACCCATCAAATAATAGGGGAGTCAGTATGAATAGTGTACTGAGTATGTAAGGCATGAAATCAACATTTACATAAAATCATGAGAGACATCTGAGACATGTCAATGAATGTGCACAGATAAATGAAGCAGTACGGCTATATCAAGAAAACACATATATCTATAGAAATGCACATGCACGCCACCACATAGCCCACAGCTTCACCCCCTGTCCACTGTGCCTTACATATATATAATAACATAACATAGGCCACAGCTTCACCCCCTGTCAACTGTGCCTTACATATATTCATCACAACAAAGGACACAACTTCAACCCCTGTCAACTATGTCTTACATATATTCATCACAACAAAGGCTACAGCTTCACCCCCTGGCAATTGTGCCTTACATATATTCATCACAACAAAGGCTACAGCTTCACCCCCTGTCAACTGTGCCTTACATATATTCATCAAAATAAGAATTAGTACAATGTAATAACAATATGAAATAATAGAACTTGGTAATGTCACAAAATAGCTTTACACATATATTACACTTATACGTTATATCTCACCTTGAAGGAACAAGGACATGAGGTAAGATCAATCAACAATGAGTGGCATCAAGAAAATCATAAAATAATTCTATAATCTCATAATATTATCAAATCATGAACTGTGACATCTCTAGACATTAAATCGTCATCGTCATTACTATCATAGAACACCTCTTATCTCTTTCTTATAAAAGCTCTTAACAATCTTTGGCCTTCAACTTTTGGGGTATAAGAAGTTATGGAGAACATATACAAGAGATGGTAATATAAGAGTCATGCCTTTTGAAAGAAAGGGGACTAGCCTTAACATACCTGTTCGGTCTCTTAATACCTACGCTTATCCTTCGGAGTGTGTAAATCTACATTCGAAAGAATTCATACTATCGTTAGGCTCATCGTCGTGTCCTTGTACTTGAGCTTTCAAATTAAACTACTTTATATCCTGCCAAAAATCGGGCAGCATCTCCCCTGTTTATATGCCTAGCCCGAAATTATAATTCAGCAACCAACAACAACAACAATGATAATAACATCATTATCAACACCAAAATATTCCATAAAACACCCCACACGGTTTTTTCCAATTTCCATAACTAACCAACTCGCTATACAATTGTTTAACGACTTTAGCTGCATAAATAAATCGAAATTAACATTAGTAATAAGAGATTCATACCTTACTCCGAATACTATTGCTATATATTTACTTTGCTTCTTGGAATTGAGCCAAAGTGCGTCTCTATATGATTTTATAATCGCAACTATACGTTGTCTAGACTGGAATTCGGGAATTATACCTGATTTGGGCTCAAAATTTGGTCTTGGGAATTGAGGGGAATTCTCCAGAATTTTGGAGAAGATTTGGGGTGTTTAATAAGGAAAATAAGGGATAAGACCCTTTTTATAACGGTCCAGGTTCTGCCTGGACCGACTTAAAATTTGCTCAACGCGATCACGCCACCTTGGGGCGCGTTCGCGCAGAGTAAATTTCTCTGCTCTGACAGTCTATCTTAAAATACTCATAACGTTTGATCCCGATATCGTATGAGGGCCCACGACCTATGGTTGGAAAACTATTTCAATTATATACAACTTTAATTTTTGGTGTGTTTCTAAAGTCCAAACTTATAGTGGCATTTTGGCCTCTTTAAGTCAGATCGTCCGAAAACATCTCTTTAAATCATCCTTTTGGAGGGCTTATGCCCATATTTGACTTAATGGTCCTTCTTAAGACTTGATCAACTTCCTATGTACTACTCATATAACTTTTCATATGTCCTTTATAAAATCCAGACATGTGGGCCCCACCTTAACCTACAGTTACGAGGGCTATTAATCAAGTAACGTATTAACTGATTTACACCATACGGTCTCCAAATGCCATATATATGTTATTATTATACTCATATAATATAATCTTCATCCTTAATCATTATTTAACTTTACTTTTCTTTGAGCTCATACTAAGTCGTCTACAATCTTGGTAACACGAAATTTTTCGGGGGGTAACACGAAATTTTTCGGGGTGTAACACACAGTCGGGCATTTGAGACTTAGAAGATTAGTATGAGGTGTAAGTGAAGGTGGAAAGGTATGGCCCAAGAGAAAGTATTCAGAATTAACATATGGAAGATAGTTCAATCCGAACAATTGGCAATTAACTTGCAAAGGGCATAGGTGTGGCAAGACAAGAAGTCACAGACGAGTCACTAGATTATGAAAAATTACAAAAGGGATTAATTTTATGATGTTTCAGTTTCGCAAAAATCAATTGTGACCCTCAGAGAGTATTTCAGACAAAGGCACTAACAAATAAAGTTCAGTATAATAATTTCACAAGTACAAAGGGGGCCGATGAGCCTAGGATACAAGGCAAGCATTTAAAAGTTATGTTTGAAAGTAACACTATTAGAATAAGGCTGGGGGTAGAGGTAATCAGGGGTGACTGCGGGCAGTTCAAAATCGTCTCAGATTCCACAAGAATACATGACACAATGAGTTTACAACTTATTATGAATAAGAGAATCCTTTCCAAGTATAACTGATAAGGGAAGTTAGCTAAGAGATGAGGAAGGAAAGTTCATTCCAGGTATAGTGATTTAAGTTGGGATTATAGAAAGGTTGTCCGGTAACATTAATTCTTCAGTATTTTTGTGTATACTGAATGAGGAGGTACGTTAATCATTGAACGGAGAATTGGAATTAAGAGGAACGTTAGGAATTCTGTATATAGAAAGTTCCAGGATATGTGGGAACTAAGATAACTAGACGCATCGGTGCTACAAGTGTCAAACGGACGAAGAGGAGATTGTTACGATTTGCAGAAGTGAAGAAAGCACAAAAAGAAATACTTGACCCATAATTTAGAGCTAGCAGTAGTTGTATACACACACGAGGTATGGCGACACTACTTATACAGTGCTCATATGGACATCTTTATCGGTCATAAGTGTATTCTGCGTAGCTGTAAGTAAGGAACAAAATCGCGAGACCGAGGGGAGAGAGTGAGCCTAAGCGGACATCAGCTAGCCAGTAGGGAGCTGATCGCTGGATTCCGGATGGTAGAGTTGTCATTCCGAACACATCAACATCATCTGTAGTACCAAAAAGTAAAGAAACAACTATATGAAGATCCTACTTTTGCGACTTTAAGAAAAGGTCCAACAGAATGAGGTAGCAGCCTTCGAGGAGGAAGGAGAAGGGATATTGAGATATCGAAGCCGATTATGTGTTTTAGGTGTAGGGGGACTACGGTATCAGATTATGTTAGAGGTATATTACTCCCATTATTTTATTCATCCAGGATCAACCAAGATGTACCATGACATGAAGAAAATAAATCATGTGGATAGTCTTCAAATGATCGTTTTTAGGGTATAGCCTACTTAAGATGAATTATATAGCTGGTGTGATTGTTAAAGGGATATAGAGTATAAGGGAGATCAATGATGTTGTTAGATTCTATTGAGTCTTAGTTTAGTGGATACGTTTCAGAGTCTCGCAAATGAATTCTAGATCATTACTTAAGGTAAATCGTATCGATGACGTTAGCTAATCATTATAGACCTATAGTTCTCAGCTTAAGGTAATATTCTACATCTCCTACATGTATTTGACTTCATACAAGTTGTAGCTAGATTGTATGGTTGAGAACTTGTGAAATAAAGGTCGAAAATCGTATATGATGTAGTTGTTAGTTGTTGGGTTGTTTTGAAGTTGTTCTAAGTTAATTTGCGGCTGGTTTTCGAGATTTAAGGTAAGAATCTTGTTCTTATTGATGCATAAGAGTTAGTTTAGGTTCTTGATACACCGGGTGGTTGAAAACATGCAAGATGTTGACTAGAAGTTGTGAATTTGATATTGAATATTGTTGTGTTGGGCTGTTTGGGTGTGTTGTGGTCCTGGAAGTATATAGTTGAAGGTTTTATGTGTTCTTTGTTGTTTTTACGGACTTGGGAAATTAAGAAAAATGGGGGAAAGGTTGTTCGATTTTATATAGAATGAGCTTGCCGTTCGATAGGAGATTGTTGAACTACTCGTAATTAACATTAGTACCCTTATTGTTGGTTGTAGACTTAGGCGTGAATGAGGTTGATTTCTGCTTGATATGTTGTGGTTCGATATAAGGTATGTTAAGGCTAACTTTCTTTCTTTTGGCATGATCTAAATTGAACGAAACATAATCTAATGATGGCTCTACTCTTAGTAATAGAGATGGTTATGCTTATTTTTCACATCTATGCTTCATAAGTACCTTATGTCTTGTTCTCTTTGGTTGATAATGGAAAGTATGATGTCATGTTAGTTGCATAAAGATAGTCGGAGGTGTAACGACCTTACGTCACTCCGATACACTCATAAGGTGTCCTAACGATCTTCATGTATCTATGCATGTATATATGTATCTTAATGGCATTATATACACTTATATATATAGTACATAGCACCACTGATCACTTGGTTATTATTATGATGATGATGATGCCCATAGAGGCCTGGTAGCACTATATGTGCGTATATATGGTATATGTATCTTGATGGCGTTATATATGCATATACGGTATATTTATGCATATCATGGCCCCGAGTGGCAATCCAGAGTTACATGTTGATCCTTCTTGACTCTCTTTTACATTGATGTCTTCATTCATGTCTTTATCTGCTTTACAAACTCGGTACATTATTCGTACTGACGTCCCTTTGCTGGGGGCACTTTTGTTTCAAGCCCGCAGGTCCGGGTAGACAGATAGGCGGACCTCCCCAGTAGGCTGTCCAGTTCACCGGTGGTTTGACGCACTCCATTTATTCTGGAGTTACCATTTTGAGTTGGTATGATCTTATGTGTATGATATGGGTATGGCGGGGCCCTGTCTCGATCTTATAAGGTTTATATGACTCTTACAGAATTGTAGACAGACGTCCTGTGTATAGGTGTGTTGTACGGCTTCTTTTTGATATACAGGTGATCATGGTGGCCTTATCAACCCGTCTATATACTTATGTATGTCATTTTGGGATGTAAGTAATCATATAGTTTTCTATCTTTATTCAGAATGTTTCATGGTGGCCTTGAAGGCCCGTTTTCATATATTTGGTTGGTTGTAGAATGATATATGTAAATGCTTGATAAGTAAGGCCGGGTGCCGGTTGTGCCCCTCCGGTTTGGGCTGTGACACACTTATTTATTGATGATGTCAAAAGGGGGAAGATTTAGTTCATATTCACATAAATCATATGCCAACATCAGATATATCAGGCACAAACAATACCTTTACCACATGAAGATTAAAGGTGGTCCAAGATGTTAAAAATTGAAAGCTGCACACATATCCCAGTTGCCATTTAGGATACATTGTAAAGGAACTAGGTTTTATTATAATAGAACTCACTTCTAATAGAAGGCAATTGATGAGGAGAAATAAGGTTGGAAAATAAAGTCCTAAGCAAGAACCTGGTCCTTACACATTAGGACACATATTATTTTACAGGTTCCATATGACTTAGCCGCCTAAGGTTTGATGTCATTTCCAAAACCAGGGCCTGGGCAGGCCGACACTCGGTGTCTGAACTTGACCGACCGAACCACATACATGACACAATATATGTAACATGACTAAACAGAATTATAAATCTTTTAAGTTAGGGGTGGGGGGGGGGGGGTAGGATCTGAATAAGTCTCATAACTATAGTTGTTATACCTCGGAAAAATCTTCCGTTGGTACGCAAGTGAATGAACTAGTGAGGAGTATGAGTATACGATGTTTTCATGGGTGAGCGATGACGTTCGATGATTCTAGGTGAGAGTTCAAAGATGTTAGAGATGGGGGAAGAGGATTGCCAACAGAAGGCAAAGTATTTTGATAAGCATCGGAAAGAAATTACGAGTGATGAGTTAGTAAGGGCTTAATTATGTCTTGGAGAAGAGTGATAACTTCCCTTGGATTGGTATTGAAGTGTTGAACAAGTGTTAAGAAGGTTCCATAAGGATTGGAGATCAAACGAGACGACGAAACGAACTTCGGGATCACTGGGGATTATACGGCCAAACATACTGGCCGTATAATTTATACGGTCCGTATGTTTGGGACCGTATGATCAACGCAGATTTGCCAAACTCTCTGGACCAATTGTACGACCAAACATACGGCCCGTACAATTTATATGGACCGTCTGTTGGTCCGTATGTTTGGTCGGGACAGATTTTGTCCAATAAATGTAAGGGACCAAGGTTATTTCATTTCATTTCTTCTTGACACCCCTTCTCTCTAAAACATCTCTCTACATATATTCCACAAGTTTTCAAGGGGTTGTAGTGATCAACAACACAAAATAAGTGAATCAAGTGTAATCAAACCCATTAAAGATCATTCAAGTCAAGAAATCTAAATGGAGAAAAACTAGAGTTTTTGTTCAAGTGGAGTATTTCGACTAAGGCTTGTTCCTACAACATCTAAGGTAAGATTTATGGTATTTATATGTTGTTTAAGGTATTTGGAAGTTGAAATGCTTGGATTTTAGAAGAGTATAGCAAAATGGGTCATGAAAGATGAATAGTGATGTTTTGAGAAATAGTTTGAATTGAATCATGATTGTTGTTGTGTTGTGACATGAATGGGTTATAAATGACGTTAAGATCATGAAATAGGCATTGTATGTGAATGGACGAAATCGTGTGTTATGGTCTTGAATATGGAAAATTGGAAGTGAATTGAGAATATGGAAAATGTAGATGACAAAAGGCTATTGTTATGATATTGTAAATGAATTGTTGACGTTTGGGAGTTGAATTACGATATGGAGGAATGTTGTATAAATAAAGGAGATGCTGTCCGATTTTCCCTAGCTTTAGCCATTTATGCTAGTTGTCAATTGTAACGATAGTATGACCTTGATGAATGTATAAATGCAAGTGTTGAAAGAGAACGTGCAAGTGCTATATAGTCGAACGAAAAGGTATGTAAGGCTAACCCTTCTTTCATAAGGCATGGTTCTTTGGCCTAACGTCTAAATCTTCTATAAGTCTATGATTTCTTCAAATGATTGACCTTCCGAGCTAATAAGCTCACGATGCTTGATGTGCTACGATAGTACTAAGTTCCTCGTATGACGAGTAGGCCTATAAGATAGATGTAATGATAACAATGAAGATAGTGATAATGATGGTAATAATGACGAGAATAATGTGATGATTAAGATGCCTATGGGCTATTGTATGTATGTGTGCCTATGAAGGGCTATGATAAGACCCCGAGATTATGATGCTGGGTAGAATGTATGTATATGAATATATATAGAGTATGTATATGACTACGCAACGCGCGTACACTTCTGCAGAAGGTACGGATAACCCTGAAGCCTTGGTAGGGCCAGGTATGTATGACCTTGAGCCTTGGTTGGCCAAGTATGTATGAAACATCGATCCTTTATGGTCGGGTGCGCTATACACAAGCTATATAAAGGCTATAAGTAGTGCTATGACATGAATATGAATAGGAGTGTGAATACGAATGAACAAGATTTTGTATACGGATACATGATGGAAATGGAATGACCCTATGGAAAGCAAGTAAGTGCTATGACAATGATATTATTATCTCCCATGTTATGTTATCGTTTATGCTGTCTATTACGCTTTCTTATTGATGTTCATCATGCTTTACATACTCAGTACATTCTTCGTACTGATGTCCTTTTATTTGTGGACGATGCGTCATGCCCGCAGGTGGCCAGGGAGATAGACTCGATTCATAGCTTCATTATTTAGGGACTACATAGCGGAGCTCCATTTCATTCGGAGCTATAGCTTTTGGGTACTTATTCTTTTGTGTACATAATTATTGGCATGGCGGGGTCCTGTCTCGCTCATGTGATATGTTATAACCTTCTTAGAGGCTCGTAGACACGTGTATGTGGTTAGATGTGTTTGGCCTTGTCGGCCTATATTTTTGTATGTCATTTTGTTGGCCTTGTCGGCCCATGTACATTGATGTGGCATAGATGCCTATGATGATATGAGAAATGTTATCGTCCAATTGGGACTAGTATGATTGATGGCTAGAGTTCATGATTTGATTTATGGCTCACCTAGACGTTATGTAAGAGTATGTTAAAGGGGTGCCCGGGTGGGGTAGCACTGGGTGCTCGTCGCGGCCCTAGTCGGGTCGTGACAAAAGTGGTATCAGAGCAGTTCAGTCCTAGGGTGTGTCTACGAGCTGTGTCTAGTAGAGTCTTGGTTATAGGTGTGTTGCACGCCACACTTATAAACAGGAAGCTGCAGATATTTTAGGAATAAATGACCTTATTTATTCATAAGAATCGTGCGATAGAGCTATGATGTAAGAAATTCTTGTTCCTTAATCGTGTGTTGTGTATTTCAGAGAATGCCAGTAAAGAGAAAGACTACAGCAGCCCAAAAGGGCAAGATGGTGGCAGAAAAGCGGGCTGAAAGAGCACCGCCACCGAGAGTAGAGGAAAGTGAGTCCCAGAGTGCGACTCAATCTCAGTCCTCCCAGACAATGCCTATTACTGAGGAGCATGAGGGAACCTCAGCCCCAGCTCCAGCACCTCCAGCTCCTCCACCGGATGCTTCTGGCCAAGATGTAAAAGAGGCCATACATTTGCTTACACAGTTGGTTGCTGTTACTCAGCGGCAAAGTACAGGGTAGGGTGACAGGGCTATTAGTGCAAGGGCCCGTGACTTCATTACTTTAAACCCTCCGGAATTCTTTGGGTCAAAGCCGGAGGAGGACCCCCAGGACTTTATTGATGGTATGTTGAGGACTCTTCGATTGATACATGCTTCAGACACCGAGTCCGTGGAGTTAGCGTCATATAGATTGAGAGATGTCTCGATCCAGTGGTATACAGTCTGGATGGCTTCACGGGGAGCCAATGCACCTCCCCCGGTAAAGAGTTTGTTGATGCCTTTCTTCGTCATTATATGACTCCAGAAGTTCGGTGAGCTAGGGCCGATAAATTCTTAAATTTGAGGCAGGGTAGCATGAGTGCTCTAGAGTACAGTGTCCGCTTCAATTCCTTGGCCAAGTATGCTTCGGCCATGGTAGCGGATAAGGGTGACCGGGTAAACCGATTTGTGAAGGGCTTAGGGCCACACTTGATGGATAGATGCTTGACTGCGTCTCTTCAGGATGGTATGGATATTGCACGCATTCAGGCACATGCTCAGAACTTAGAAGAAAGCCTACAGCAGCGGAGAAGTGAACGCGAGTAGGATAGAGGTCATAGCAAGAGGGCCAGATCCTCAGGCCCGTTGAGTGAGTCCAGAGGCGGACACAGGCAGCAGTTCCCTAGACATTCAGGCTATTCTATGACTAGTGCATCTCCACGATTTTCAGGCCAGAGCCTTGATAGATCTGCTCGTTCAGGGCCGAGTCTGAGTTATTCAGGACCTCAGTTCAGAGATGATTCAGTCCAGTCAAGGCCACCTGTACCACGATGTTCCCAGTATGGGAAGTTGCATTGGGGTCGATGCCGATTGGGCTCAGATGGTTGCTATTCATGTGGTCGACCAGGCCATATCATGCGTGATTTCCCCTCAGTACATAGTAGAGGTAGGACCCAACCATCAGAGTCGGCAACCAGATATTTAGCATCTGTACGCCCTACGGGGCCAGGTTCACATGCGCCAGTCAGCCATGGTAGAGGCAGAGGGAGAGCTCCCACTTCTAGCGGTCCTCAGCACCGTATTTATGCTTTGGCTGGACGCCAAGATCTTCAGTCTTCTGCTGACGTGGTCACAGGTATACTATCGGTATTATCTCACGATGTATATGCTTTGATTGATCCGGGCTCCACATTGTCATATGTTACTCCCTATGTAGCGGGTCGATTTAAAATTGAGCCGGAGTCGATCAAACCTTTTGAGGTGTCTACACCCGTGGGTGAATCGGTAATAGCTAGCAGAGTATATAGAGATTGTGTAGTTGTGATATGTGACCGCCGTACTATAGTTGACTTGTATGAACTAAAGATGGTAGATTTTGATGTCATTATGGGTATGGATTGGTTGGCTTCTTGTTATGCCAATGTTGATTGCCGGATGAAAGTGGTTCGTTTCCAGTTTCCGGGAGAACCAGTTTTAGAATGGAATGGAAATACGGCATCACCAAAAGGTAGGTTTATTTCCTATCTAAAGGCAAGGGAAATGATCACAAAAGGGTGTATTTATCATCTAGTATGAGTTCAAGATGTAGAAGCTGAGTCGCCGACTCTACAGTCAGTTCCAGTACTGAATGAATTCCTGGATGTGTTCCCGAAAGAGCTTCCAGGCCTTCCTCCCGAGCGGGAGATTGATTTTGCTATTGAGGTGTTGCCAGACACTAAGCCTATATTTATTCCTCCCTATAGAATGACTCCCGCAGAGTTGAAAGAGTTGAAAGAGTAATTGGAATATTTGCTTGATAAAGGATTCATTAGGCCTAGTTCATCCCCGTGGGGAGCACCCGTATTGTTTGTCCGAAAGAAAGATGCATCATTGAGAATGTGCATTGATTATCGACAATTGAATAAAGTGACGATTAAGAACAAATATCCTCTTCCGAGGATTGATGATTTATTTGATCAGTTGCAAGGTGCCAAATGGTTTTCAAAGATCGATTTGAGGTCCGGGTATCACCAAGTGAGAGTTAGGGAGAAAGATATCCCTAGACAGCCTTCAGAACGAGATACAACCATTTTGAGTTCCGAGTAATGTCATTTGGGCTAACCAATGCGCCGGCAGTGTTCATGGACTTGATGAACGATGTGTTCAGGCCCTTTCTAGATTTTTTTATGATTGTATTCATCGACGATATCTTGGTGTATTCTAGATCCTAGGCAGAACATGCGGATCATTTGCGTATTGTCCTTGGAGTTCTTCGAACTCGAGAGTTGTTTGCAAAGTTTTCCAAATGCGAGTTCTGGTTGAACTCAGTGGCATTCCTAGGGCATATTGTTGCAGCCGATGGTATTCAAGTGGATAGCCAAAAGATTGAGGCTGTGAAGACTTGGCCATGACCCACAACTCCTACGGAGGTACGTAGGTTTCTGGGCTTAGCAGGTTATTACAGGAGATTCATTGAGAGTTTTTCTTCTATTTCTGCACAAGTTACAAGATTGACCCAGAAAACGACAAAGTTTCAGTGGACAGATGCTTGCGAACGTAGTTTCCAAGAGTTGAAAGATAGGTTGACTACCGCACCAGTCTTGACACTTCCAGAGGGATTGAAAGGATATGTTGTTTATTATGATGCTTCAGGTGTTGGGCTAGGCTGTGTATTGATGTAGCACGGTAAAGTGGTTGCATATGCTTCAAGGCAACTGCGGAAACATGAGCAGAATTATCCGACCCACGATCTAGAATTGGCTGCAGTGGTTCATGCTTTAAAGATATGGAGACATTATTTATATGGTGACCATGTGGATATTTATACCGATCATAAGAGCCTTCAGTATATTTTTAGGCAGAAAGAGTTGAATTTGCGGCAACGACGATGGCTAGAGTTGCTAAAAGATTATGATGTTGATATCTTGTATCACTCCGGAAAGGTGAATGTTGTAGATGATGCTCTTAGCCGCAGATCTATGGGAAGTTTATGTGATGTACGACCAGAGAAGAGAAAAATGACTCGTGAGCTTCAACAATTAGCTAGCCTAGGAGTCCGAGTAGTGGACTCAGGTAACAAGGGAACTACTATTCAGAATTCAACAGTTTCGTCGCTAGTCGCGAAGGTGAAAGAGCGGCAATACGAAGATCCCATTCTAATGCAGTACAGAGATACACTCCCCCAGAAAGAGGAGTCATCATTTGATATTTCAGAAGACGGAGTCCTTTGATGTCGAGGCAGATTATGTGTTCCCGATGTGGCGGGGCTACGCCACCAAATATTGAGAGAAGCTCATTGTTCTCGTTATTCCGTCCATGCCGAAGCGACGAAAATGTATCATGATCTCATGTCTGTATATTGGTTGAATGGGATGAAGAAAGATGTAGCGGAATTTGTGGCTCAATGTCCTAATTGCCAACAAGTGAAAATCGAGCACCAAAAGCCGGGCGGATTGTTGCAAGCTATAGAAATCCCAACTTGGAAGTGGGAAGTGATTAACATGGATTTCATTACAGCCTTACCCCGTTCTCGACGTAAGTATGATTCCATATGGGTGATTGTTGATAGACTCACAAAGTCAGCTCACTTCTTGCCAGTCAGGATGACGTATGTGGCTGAAGATTATGCAAAAAGTGTATGTTAAAGAGATAGTGAGACTCCATGGTGTTCCAGTATCGATTATCTCAGACAGAGGAACTCAGTTTACAGCTAAATTTTTGGAGTCTTTCCAAGCGGGTTTAGGGACCCAAGTGAGCCTTAGCACGACATTTCATCCACAGACCGATGGACAAGCCGAACGTACTATTTAGACTCTTGAAGATATGTTACGGGCATGTATGATAGATTTTGGAGGTAGTTGGGATGATCATTTGGCACTCATTAAATTTGCTTACAATAACAATTATCATTCTAGCATTCAAATGGCACCGTATGAGGCTTTATATGGGCGAAAATGTAGATCCCCAATTGGGTGGTTCGAAACAGGAGAGGCTAAGTTGATAGGGCCAAACATGGTCCAGCAAGCCATAGAGAAAGTCAAGCTCATACAAGATCGGTTGTTAGCGGCTCAAAGTCGTCAGAAGTCCTATGCAGATAATCGTCAAAGAGACTTAGAGTTCCAAGTTAAGGATTGGGTATTCTTGAAAGTGTCGCCAATGAAGGGCGTTATGAGATTTGGCAAAAAGGGGAAGCTTAGTCCCCGGTATATTGGGCCTTATGAGATTGTGCGCAAGATAGGAAAGGTGGCCTATGAGTTAGATCTACCTCCCGATTTGGAGTCAGTTCATCCAGTTTTTCACGTCTTGATGCTCCGGAAATGTATTGGAGATCCTACCACTATCGTCCCAGTAAATGATGTACAAGTGACAGAGAAATTGACCTATGAAGAAGTACCCATTGCCATACTAGATAGGCAAGTATAGAGGCTTAGAAACAAAGAGGTGGCCTCAGTTAAGGTTCTATGGAGAAGCAGTAAATGAGAGGAAATGACGTGGGAAGCGGAAGAAAGCATGCAATCCAGATACCCGCAGTTATTTCAGCCCTTGGAAGAGATCCAAGATGAGACGTCAAGATTATAAGGTATGTATGTTTTGCTTTTATGCTTTTGGGTCGTGTGTGGCCAAATTCTATTACTATTATGTTGTTTCCCTGTGAGGCATTGTTATTGTGGGCTGTTGTGACAGGATGGTAGTGCCATATTACAGAGGAAACTCTGGCGAAATTTTTATAGAATCGCGAAGACTTTAACATTCGAGGGCGAATGTTCTTAAGGGGGGGGGGGGGGGTGGGGGGGGGGGGAGAATGTTACACCTCAGAAAAATCTTCCGTTGGTATGCAAGTGAATGAACTAGTGAGGAGTATGAGTATACGATGTTTTCATGGGCGAGCGATGACATTCGATGATTCTAGGTGAGAGTTCAAAGATGTTAGAGATGGGGGAAGAGGATTGCCAACAGAAGGCAAAGTATTTTGATAAGCATCGGAAAGAAATTACGAGTGACGAGTTAGTAAGGGCTTAATGATGTCTTGGAGAAGAGTGATAACGTCCCTTGGATTGGTATTGAAGTGTTGAACAAGTGTTAAGAAGGTTCCATAAGGATTGGAGATCAAACGAGATGACGAAATGAACTTCGGGATCACTGGGATTATACGGCCAAACATACTGGCCGTATAATTTATACGGTCCGTATGTTTGGGACCGTATAATCAACCCAGATTGGCCAAACTCTCTGGACCAATTGTACGACCAAACATACGGCCCGTACAATTTATACGGACCGTATGTTGGTCCGTATGTTTGGTCGGGACAGATTTTGTCCAATAAATGTAAGGGACCAAAGTTATTTCATTTCATTTCTTCTTGACACCCCTTCTCTAAAAAAACATCTCTCTACATATATTCCACAAGTTTTCAAGGGGTTTTAGTGATCAACAACACAAAATAAGTGAATCAAGTGTAAGCAAACCCATTAAAAATAATTCAAGTCAAGAAATCTAAATGGAGAAAAACTAGGGTTTTTGCTCAAGTGGAGTATTTCGACTAAGGCTTGTTCCTACAACATCTAAGGTAAGATTTATGGTATTTATATGTTGTTTAAGGTATTTTGAAGTTGAAATGCTTGGATTTTAGAAGAGTATAGCAAAATGGGTCATGAAAGATAAATAGTGACTTTTTGAGAAATAGTTTGAATTGAATCATGATTGTTGTTGTGTTTTGACATGAATGGGTTATAAATGACGTTAAGATCATGAAATAGGCATTGTATGTGAATGGACGAAATCATGTGTTATGGTCTTGAATATGGAAAATTGGAAGTGAATGTAGAATATGGATAATGTAGATGACAAAAGGCTATTGTTATGATATTGTAAATGTATTATTGACGTTTGGGAGTTGAATTACGATATGGAGGAATGTTGTATAAATAAAGGAGATGCTGTCCGAGTTTCCCTAGCTTTAGCCATTTATGCTAGTTGTCAATTCTAACGATAGTATGACCTTGATGAAGGTATAAACGCAAGTGTTGAAAGAGAACGTGCAAGTGCTATTTAGTCGAACGAAAAGGTATGTAAGGCTAACCCTTCTTTCATAAGGCATGGTTCTTTGGCCTAACGTCTAAATCTTCTATAAGTCTATGATTTGTTTAAATGATTGACCTTCCGAGCTAATAAGCTCACGATGCTTGATGTGCTACGATAGTACTAAGTTCCTCGTATGACGAGTAGGCCTATAAGATAGATGTAATGATAACAACGAAGATAGTGATAATGATGGTAATAATGACTAGAATAATGTGATGATTAAGATGCCTATGGGCTATTGTATGTATGTGTGCCTATGAAGGGCTATGATAAGACCCCGAGATTATGATGCCGGGTAGAATGTATGTATATGAATATGTATAGAGTATGTATATGACTACGCAATATGCACACACTTCTGCAGAAGGTACGGATAACCCTGAAGCCTTGGTAGGGCTAGGTATGTATGACCTTGAGCCTTGGTTGGCCAAGTATGTATGAAACACCGATCCTTTATGGTCGGGTATGCTATACACAAGCTATATAAAGGCTATAAGTATGGATATATAAATGTTGTGCAATGGCTATGTATAAGCAATGTATATGAAGTGTAGATGATATGAATGGGAGTGTGAATACGAATGAACAAGATTTTGTATACGGATACATGATGGAAATGGAATGTCCCTATGGAAAGCAAGTATGTGCTATGACAATGATATTATTATCTCCCATCTTATGTTATCGTTTATGCTGTCTATTACGCTTTCTTATTGATGTTGATCATGCTTTACATACTCAGTACATTCTTCGTACTGACGTCCTTTTGTTTGTGGACGCTACGTCATGCCCACAGGTGGCCAGGGAGATAGACTCGATCCATAGCTTTATTATTCAGGGACTACATAGCGGAGCTCCATTTCATTCGGTGCTATAGCTTTTGGGTACTTATTCTTTTGTGTACATAATTATGGGCATAACAGGGTCCTGTCCCGCTCATGTGATATGTTATAACTTTCTTAGAGGCTCGTAGACACGTGTATGTGGTTAGATGTGTTTGGCCTTGTCAGCCTATATTTTTGTATGTCATTTTGTTGGCCTTGTCGGCCCATGTACATTGATGTGGCATAGATCCCTATGATGATATGAGAAATGTTGTCGTCCAATTGGGACTAGTATGATTGATGACTAGAGTGCATGATTTGATTTATGGCTTACCTAGACGTCATGTGAGAGTATGTTAAAGGGGTGCCCGGGTGGGGTAGCACCGGGTGCTCGTCGAGGCCCTAGTCGGGTCATGACATTACTACTGAAATAGTTTTCAAAACATAATATATAGCAACAATGGTGAAAGACAACATTTGACAATCTGACATGACATGCTAGTCTATGAAGCCTCTGACATGAACATGAAATCTAGCTGTTAACTGAGACAAGGCCCCGGCATACCTTAACTTCTAACATGTTTGAAATAAAAGCATAATGCCGTTATTAGTAATGGGGCACACCAACAAGCTGATACGAGCAAGTCTTAGCGGGAAGTCTTGTTGTCCTAATTCTCTGCACCTGCATCGTGAAATGCAGTGCCCCCGACAAAAGGGACGTAAGTAGTGTTGAATAGTATGTAAAACCAACAGAATGAATAAACCTCAGGGATGCACGAGGGAATGGAAACCCATATCAATAGACATACAACATAACATAACAGGGTAACTGAAACATAAACGTGACTGACAAGAATATCATAATCATAAGGAGCTTTTTTTTTTTAACACGGGAGAGTCACCTGTTTATAAGTGTTCGTAACATGTCTGGACCAATTATATATGTATAAAATGTGGCCTCGGGCCCAAGTGTAAGTGTATAATATGTGGCCTCGAGCCTAATATAAGTATATAACATGTGGCCTCGGGCCCAAGTGTAAGTGTTCATAATTTCGTAGTTCATGTCATGAGTATATGCATAATAAGATTATCATCTTGTAGTTCAGCAATGTGAATCAAAACATGGGTTCATAGAGTATAGGATCATTAAAAGATCATCATGGAAGAACAATTGAAGTTCATCATACATCGTAATTCTTAAAGAAGGCTCATGGAATCAATTATAAACACACATGGATTCATTTAGAGGTCATGACATTCATAATGTAATAACACAAACCAAAAGGCATTCCAAAATTGAAAGCTTAAGAATAGTAAAACCTTATCGAAGACTAGGGCATAATTCCTCTATTGAGATGAAAACATGAAAATGTAGACATACGTGGCATGGGGAAGAACAATAACATTTCCACATGTAGATTTATCTTGCATACCTTTAATTGATCCAATCTAACGAACAAAACTGATTATCTAACGATGAACACCAAAACCGTTTCTTGGAGTGCTTGGGAAGGATTTGCCTTGGAAATCCTATATTTGGATTATGATTCATGTTAATTAATCATGAGTTGACGTTAGAATAGTATAATAATTGTTAAGATAGTCTTACCTTGATGTGAGAGGATGAGAAGTGGAGATTCTAGTCCATAGCTTTAGCCCTTTCTTAGATTTTTTTTTGAGTCTTGTAATTTTTCATTGTTAAAACAATTCTCTTTATCAATGTTGTTCCAATATTTGTGGATGTAACATGTAAAATTTTGTAATTATATATTTAGATAGAAACTTTTTTGTTGTTAACTGTGCTTCTGATTTTAATAATGAATCTGTGTTAACATTGCTTAATAATTAATTATCCATAACTTAGGATTCTCAACATGAAACACTTATGCTCTTAATAATGACAAAAGGGGGAAAATATTGATAGCAACTCATATATCAGTTCATAAGTTCACAAATAAAACATGATAATCTAAAGGAAGTGGTGCCCTAAAAACAGCAGACAAAGTCTCCATATGCAAAAGTAAGGAAAAATATAAAGGAAATGTTTCTTACTTACAAAAGATTTCAGCCCTGCTTAGAAACATTCAAAAAGAGACAGGGGGAAGAAAAGAAGATATCTCCATTGCATGAATTCTAGTTGCCATTTAGGATGCATTGTAAAGCAACTGGTTCTTACTGATAAAAGAAATTCATAGTCCTATTTAGAGTACACTGGAGAAAGGACATATAAAAAGAGAAAAACGTTGTCCTGTTGAGAAGATTGAAAGAACCTGGTCCTTACACATATCATTGAATAAATGTGTTATAACCTGTACTTTCGGGATAATATTAGAAATGCTTGGCATGCTAAGAAGTTTATGACATAAGATATTTGAATTGTATAATAGTTGTATGTTAAGTTTTGAAGTCAAGCAAGTTGCAACTTTAGAGTCGACAAAGGTCGTCGTAAGTTCATTATATATGGGTAAGATTCCAATGATATTTTCTCCCAACATACTTGGAGTTACGGGATGATCCACCTATTAAATAGAAGGTCTATGAGTATATTTTTCAACACATTAAACTGTTTGTTGATACAACTTCGGGATATAGAGTTATACGCTTTTTAAGACAGGACTGCACAATTGCTCGGAGGCAGAGTTGAGGCTAACGCGAGGACTTCCACTTGCGGTAGCCACCACGCCGCAAGGGGGTTAAGCTGGTGACAACCTTATAAGATAAGATCCCACCATTTTGAGCTCATTTTAACTTAAGTTCTTGACAAAACCAGCTTTAAATTCTCTCCAACAGTTCATCCATGTTACACCTCAGAAATTTTTTCCATTAATGCACAGTGAATATACTAACGAAGGGAATAAAGTATACGGTATTGGAATAAGTGAGAAATGACATTTGATGACCCTAATTGAGATTTGCAAAGACATTCGGAGTAAGAGGAGAAAGTTTGCCAAGAGATAGCAAGACATACGATGTGTATCGGAAAGGATTTACGAGTAACAAGTTAATGATGACTTAATGATGTTTTGGAGAAGATTGATAACGTCCCTTATATTGTTAATGAGGTGATAAACAAGTGTTAAGAAGGTTCCATGAGGATTGAAGATCAAATGAACGACGGAGATCATTTCGGGAAAAAGGGGTTAAACGACCGACTGATAAGGTCCGTATAAGGGTCCGTATAACACCCAGCAGAGATGGTGTTTGCCTGATGGTGAACCATGACCACTTATACGGGTCGTACAATGTTGTATGGACCGTATAAGTGTCCATGGAAGTCCCGGCGGGCTGATTTTTAGTTTTTGTATAAATAGATGCCTTGGGTTCTTTTCATTGTTTCATCTTATACAAGTATTGAGAGGTCAAAACCCTTCTCTAAGCATATTCTATTCCATTCCAAGAGAACACAAAGATCAAAGACTAGGATCAAGTGTTCATGTGCTAGAAAGCTTCCAAGGGTTCGAGGACTACAAGAAATTCCATTGGAGGTGAACTAGGGTTTTGGTTCAAGTGAAGTATTTACACTCAAGGTTCATTCCTACACCATTTAAGGTAAGTTTTATGGTATTTCTATGTTGTTTAGGGTATGGAGATGTTGAAAAACTTGAATTGTAGAAGGAAATAGAAAATGGGACTTGAATGTGAGAATAGTGATATTTGTGAGTAGTGGCTTGGGTTGAGTCATGATTCTTGATATGTTGTGATTATGATTATGTTATAGATGACATTAAGAACATGGGATAGACATTGTATACGAGTGAACGTAATAGTGTGCTATGACCATGGATATGGATGTTTTGAAGTGAATTGAGAAATATGGAAGATGTAGGTGAATAAAGACTATTGTTATGATGTTGTGAATGTTATTATTGATGTTTGGGAGTTGATATATGATATGGAAGAAGTCGTATAAATAAAGGAGATGCTGCCCAATTGTTCTCTAGCTTTAGTCAAGTATGCTAAGCTATCGATTTTCTAATGTTAGTGTATACTCCAATAAAGGTAGAAACGTGAGCATTGAAGGAGGACGCTCAAGCGATAGAATAGTTGAACGAAAAGGTATGTAAGGCTAACCCTTCTTTCACAAGGCATGGTTCCTTGGCCAAATATCTATTCTTCTATGAGCCTATGATGTCCTCCAAATGATTCTATCTCTGAAAGCTACTAAGCTCGTGATTCTCGATATGTTACGATTGTACTAAATTCCTTATATGATGAGTAATCCTCTAAGGATAGATGTAATGAACGACGATAGTAATGATGCTAAATATGCTTATGAGCTTTTATGTATATGTGTCTATGTATGACTATTATGAAACCTCGAGCTTATATGGCCGGGTAGAATATATATATATATATTGCGCGTGCACTACTGCAGTTGGGTATGGATAACCCTAAGCCTTGGTAGGGCTAGGTATGTATACTTACCGAGCCTTGCCATGGCCGGGTATGTGAAACACCGAACCCTCATGGTCTGGTATGCTATGTATATGATATGGATACGTATACGAATATGTTATGAATACGTATATGAATACGATTATGAATATGAATATGAATACGATTATGAATATGAAAATGAATACGATTATGAATATGAATATGGGTATGAAAGTGTAAATGAGTACGGATACGAATACGGATACGGATATGGATATGGATGTATGTACACGGTTACGCATTAGAAATGGAATGTCCCTATGAAAAGCAAGTAAGTGTTTATGATATTGGATCTACTACCTCCCATCTTATGCTATTTCTTATGTTGCTTATTATGCTTCTATAATTATGTTGATCATGCTTTACATACTCAGTACATTCTTCGTACTGACGTCCTTTTGTTTGTGGGTGCTGCGTCATGCCCGTGGGTGGCCAAGGAGACAGACCTGATCCATAGCTTTATTACTCAGGGGCTACATAGCGGAGCAACATTTCATTCGGAGTTACAGCTTTTGGTATTTATTCTTTTGTGTACTTATTTATGGGCATGGCGGGGTCCTGTCCCCCCTATATGATATGACAAAGTCTCCTTAGAGGCTCGTAGACATGTGTATATGGTTAGATGTATTTAGCCTTGTCGGCTTATATTTGGCATATCATTTTGTTAGCCTCGTCGGCTTATGCATATGGATATGGGCATAGTTAATGATGGTGATATAAATGCATTGTTGCCCAATGATGTTAGTATGAATGATGATAGAAAGTATGGTTTAGCTATGTGGCTAACCTAGACGTAAATGTGCATGTACGTTAAGAGGTGCCCGGGTGGGTTAGCACCGGGTACCCGTCATGGCCCTCCGGTTAGGTTGTGACAAAAGTGGTATCAGAGCAGTTCTGTCCTAGGGTGTGTCTACGAGCCGTGTCCGGTAGAGTCTTGGTTATGGGTGTGTTGCGCGCCACACTTATGAACAAGAGGTTGTGGGCATTTTAGGAATGAATGACCTTCTTTCTTCATAAGATCGTGCGATAGAGCTATGACATAAGAACTTCTTTTTCCTTAACCGTGTGTTATGTATTTCAGAGATACCTGTAAAGAGAAAGGCTACGGTAGCCCAAAAGAGTAAGACAGTGGCAGAAAAGCGGCTGAAAGAGAACCGCCAACAGTTGTAGAGGAAAGTGAGTCCCAGAATGCGGCTCAATCTCAGTCCTCTCATTCAGTGCCTATTTATGAGAAGCATGAGGGAGCCTTAGCCTTAGCTCCAGCACCTCCAGTTCCTCCACCGGATGCTTCAGGCCAAGATGTAAAAGAGGCCATTCATTTGCTTACTCAATTGGTTGCCGCCCAGACTCAGCGGCAAGGTACAGGGCAAAGTGATAGGGCGGTTAGTGTAAGGGCTTATGATTTTATTAGTTGAACCCTCCGGAATTCTTTGGATCAAAGCCGGATTAGGACCCTCAGAATTTTATTGATGGAATGTTGAGGACACTTCGGTTGATACATGCTTCGGACACCAAATCGGTGGAGTTAGCATCCTATAGATTGAGGGATGTTGTGGTTCATTGGTACACGGTTTGGATGGCTTCACGGGGAGCCAATGCGCCTCCCCCGGTATGGCAAGAATTTGTAGATGCCTTCCTCCGACATTACTTGCCTCCAGAGGTTCAGCAAGTTAGAGCCGATAGGTTTTTGAATTTGAGGCAAGGAAGTATGAGTGCTCTAGAGTATAGTCTCCGCTTCAATTCTTTGGCTGGGTATGCTTCGGCCATGGTAGCGGATATGGGTGACCGAGTGCACCGTTTTGTGAAAGGCCTAGGGCCACATTTGATGGATAGGTGCTTGACTGCGTCCCTTCAGGACAACATGGATATTTCACGCATTCAGGCCCATGCCCAGAATTTAGAAGAAAGCCAACAACAACAAAGAAGTGAGCGTGAGCATGATAGAGGGTATAACAAGAGGGCTAGATCTTCGGGTCCGATGAGTGAGTTTAGAGGCGGGCACAGACAGCAGTTTTTTACGATTCTCCTTAGATCTTCGGGTCCCTCTACGATTCTCCTTAGAGTTGAACAATACTTATCGTTATTTCCCGTCATAGTTGTAGAACTTTGCGTGTTTCGTAAGCTCGAGGCATAGTAGGATGGTTCCTTCTTGGTTTAAGGTATGAAATCTGTTTTAAATTTTGTAGAGAAGGTTGTAAGGATCGTTATTGGTATGTTTGTTGTGTAGCACTCACGGGACGGTGATTGGAAGCTGTGAGTCCAATCTATTAAACTTGTTATTGGTTGTTTGAGTTGTTTAATGGGCTGCCTAGGTTGTGTTGTCGTTATTGTGGAGTTCTGAAGTAGGAAAGGCGTGGAGAAATGTTGTATAATTGTAGTATAATGAACTAGTCACTCGTCATTTAGTCGTTATGCATTCTTATCGATTGATACTAGTATTGTTATTCCATCTTGTAGATTAAATTCACAAGGGTTGATTCGTCATAGTTGTTGGGAAGGTAATCAGTTGAGGTATGTAATGGCTATATCGTCTTCGTCCTTTTTGGTATGAATCCTTACTATAAGCTTTCCCTTTAAAAGAGGTTCAAAGGAACGAAACGTAGTGAAATTTCTGTTCGTATACCTGATATTTCCACACGTTCCTTATTTGATATTACTCAGTTGAGTCGAGCCCTCATGTTACTATTTGTAGTCTCTTGTTTCCTTCAGGGAAGTGTATGTTTTCATTGAGAAGTATATGACACACGCATCATCTATAACATTGTTCATAAGTATATCTATCATATGGAGTTGTACAGAACCTTTCATAATCTAATGAAGCGATGGTTCAGTATGATAATCATATGTTTAAAGGCAAAATACATCAAATGGCCCTTGAACTATACCCTAAATGTTGAGTTCACACTCAAACTAATCAGGTGACCTACTTCCCCCTGCACAATTAAAAATTGAATTTATTTACCACTGAGAGATGATGTGGCACAAATATAAAAACAAGTTAAAAAAAGCACGTTTTTTTATTATATTTATTCATTTTTTTTTATTTGCAGGATTTAAAATTTTATAACCCCACCCCAACCCCCACCCATCCCTTTCGTTGTAACACCCCGAAATTTTTAAACTAATACTTGAGTTTTCGATTGACCATATCTTGATAGTAAGGTTATATTTTACTTTGCACTTCCCAAACGTGAATTTGACGATATTTGGAACTTGTTTAAAGTGTTATGGTATAGTTATGTAAACTAGTTCTACTATTATTATCTTAAGTAAATTAAGAAATGGAATAGATATTTAGTTAATATATATTTAGTATTTTGGGCAACCACTTTTTCATATTTATCCAAAGAAGTAAAAGTTTGGGAGCCACCTTTTTGTTTCACACTTATCCAAGGTGATATATATCACCTATGTGAAATATCTTTCTCCACCTCTATTACACCTTGGAAATTTCGTGTCGTTTGCATTATGAGTGAACTAACGCAAGACTAAAGTGGACATGAAGTCCTTATAAGGTTAAGCAGGGTATTTGATAACTTCAAGTGCGTACCTTAAGGTTTTGGAGTCATATGAATCGGCGGAAGTAAGTTTGTTAAAGAAATTGGAATTTGAGTTATGTTTTGGGAAGATTTTGTATCGTTTTAGTTATACATTGCTTAGCATTACCTTGAGGGTGGGGGGGGGGGGGAGCTATAGGGTTCCTTAGATGGTTAATGAAGTTTTTATATAAGTGCCAAGAAGGTTCCATAAGGATTGGAGGTCAAATGAACCGAAAAGAATGTATTTTTGCGAAATCAGAGAAATTGGGGCAATATGCGGCCGCATACTCAGGCTGAGCTGCATATTAGCCGTAAACTCCCTATTTTGGGTGAGATTTCTGCCCAACACCACCCCCCATGTTGTTGAGGGAGTATGCGGCTGCATACTCACCGCAACACGGAGTGGTGGGGCGAATTGGTCACCTTTTTAAACCCCAAAAGATCCCATTTTCATACCAACCTCTCACATTTATTTCCCCACACTTCTATAGGGTTCTTGAGAGTTATTGAAGGTTCCATAACACTCCAAACCTTTCCAAATCATCATGATAGAAGATCAACATCAAAACCCCCAAGCTAATCCATGGAAGGTGATGGTTCTTACTTCTCTTCAAAGTTGTGGTGAACTTGGTCTTGCAAGGAGTTGAGGAATGTGAAGTTCCTCCATTATAAGGTATGTTCTTCCTATTATTTACATGATTGAGTTGATGTAAAGGTTTAGTAACTCTTGGAAAGGAAAAGAATTAAAGTGGAGAAGTCATAAGTGTTGGAGTGAAGAAGATGACTGTGAGATGAATTTAAAAAGGGGATTTTGGACAAACTTGAGACTAAATTGAATATAAATTCTTGATTATGATATTGTGGTTGTTGTTATTGTTGTTTGGGGGTTGTTTTGTGCTATGGTGGAAGTTGACAAAATAGGGGAAATGCTGTCCAAATTCCGTTAGTTTGTTAATTGCACTAGTTTGAACTTAGAAGTGTTTCCAAGACTTAACCTTAGTGTGAATCCTCTTAAATGTATATTTTACGGATTTTGGAGGGGCACGTTAAGTGGTTAAGAAGACGTAAAGGTATGTAAGTCTAACCCTTCTTTCTAAAGGCATGATTTCCTTATTGTAAATCCATCTAAGAAATCCGAAATGTCCTATTCCTAGAAATGCTAGAAGTTCATGACTTTCAAGATTCTTAGGGTATTATTGATAAAAGTTCTCCATAGTGATGATGATGATGATGATGATGGTGATGATTGTGATTCCATAATAGAAATCGGGGGTTTACTGCCTTATGTCACCCCGATAGAGTTGTAATGTTTCCTTTGGATACTCATGTATGTCATATATGTCATATATGTATGTTGCTATTTTGTGACACCGAGATTTTATGGCCGAGTGTGATATCTATTGGGCACACACCACTGCAGTTGGGTATAGACAACACCGAGCTTTGTTATGGCTGGGTATGTATGATACCGAACCTACATGGTCGGGTATGATATCATTATATGTATATGTATGAAATGTTTTCCTTAGAGAAAGGTTAAGTAAGCATGATGAACGTCTTAAGAGGTATAAATGATTCATTTATCTTACGTTATTCTCCATGCTTTTATCATATTACTATTCATGTCTTACATACTCAGTACATTGTTCGTACTGATGTCCTTTTATTTGTAGATGTTGCGTTCATGCCCGCAGGTAGATAGAGAGACAGACCAGACCTTTGGGCTGCTTCATCAGTGATTGCATAGAGGTGCTCCATTTGATCCGGAGTTGCAATAGTTGGTATTATTATTTTTGTGTACATATATGGGCATGGCGGGGTTCTGTCCCGTCTTTATGGTATTACATACTCTTCGTAGAGGATCGTATATAGATGTGTATAGCTAAATATCCCTCAGCCTTGTCAGTTCATATTTTATATATCATTTTGATGGCCTTGTCGGCTTGTGTATATATGGGCATAGTTAATGATATTTATATAATGGTGTCTTCATCCAATGGAATTCATTTCATTGGTGCATGCTAATTATGAGTTAGCCATGTGGGTCACCTAGATATAATTATGAGAGTATGATGAGAGGTGCTCGGTGGGTTAGCTCTGAGTGCCCGTCATGGCCCTCCGGTTAGGTCATGACAAAAGTGGTATCAGAGCAGTTCGTCCTAGGCTGTGTCTGCGAGCCGTGTCCAGTAGAGTCTAGTTTATGGGTGTGAAGCGCGCTACACTTATAAATAGGAGGCTGCGGGCATTCACGAATGAATGACCTTTTTCTTCATCATAGATCGTGCGATAGAGCCATGATATAAGAATTTCCCTTTTCTTAACCGTGCGTTATGTTTTTAGCGATGCCTATGAAGAGAAAGGCTATAGCATCCCAGAAGGGCAAGACAGAGGTAGGTAGGAAAACTGAGCGAGTGTCGCCGACAGATATAGAGGAGGGTGAGTCCCATAATTAGGTTCCATCTCGATCCTCTCACTCACCGCTTGCTTCAGAGGAGCATGAAAGAGCCTCAGCTCCAGCTCCAGTAGCCCCAGTTCCTCCACCAAATTCCTCAGGACAAGAGGTGAAAGAGGCCATCTATTTGCTGACTCAGTTAGTCGCCGCTCAGGCCCAGCGGCAAAGTACGGGTCATGGTGATAGAGCTGTCAGTGTCAGAACTCGTGATTTCATTAGTTTGAATCCTCTAGAATTCTTTGGGTCAAAACCGAATGAGGATCCGCAGAGCTTCATAGATGGAATATTGAGAACATTGCGGGTGATACATTCTTCGGATATTGAATAGGTAGAGTTGGTCTCCTATAGATTATAGGATGTTGCGGTTCATTAGTATACTGTTTGGATATCTTCTAGAGGAGTCAACGCACCGCCACCAGTATGGAAAGAGTTTGTAAATGCTTTCCTCCGACACTATTTGCTGCCAGAGATTCGACGGGCCAGAGCTGACAGCTTCCTGAATCTTAGATAAGGGAATATGAGTGCCCTATAGTATAACCACCATTTTAATTCTTTGGCTAGGTATGCTCCAGCCATGGTAGCTGATATGAGAGATCGTGTTCATCAGTTTGTGAATGGTTTGGGGCCACATTTGATGGATAAGTGCTTGACAGCCTCACTTCAGGAAGGTATGAATATTTCTCGCATTCAGGTCCATGCCCGGAATTCGGAAGAACAACAACAATAGCAAAGGAGTGAGCGTGAGCATGATAGGGGTTATAGTAAGAGAGCTAGATCCTCGGGTCCGGATAGTGAGTTTAGAGGAGGGCAGAGGCAGCAGTATTCTAGGAACTCAGTCTATTTAGCGATTAGTGCACCTCCACGATTTGCGAGCCAGAGATTTGATAGACCTATTCACTCCGGACCGGGTCAAAGTTTCAGAGCTTCGGGTTCTCAGTTGTTTCACCTCGAAAATATTTTGCGCCGTTTGCGTTGTAAGTAAGCTAACGTAAGCTCGGAGAGGTCATGGAAACCTTATAAGGTTAAGGGATACTCTTAAGAAGTGTTAAGTAAGTGTCTAATGGTTCCGGGATCAAGCAAATTAAAGAAAATAAGTTTGTCAAAAATTTAGAAAAAGTTGGAAGAAATTTGGACAGAAATTTGGGTCAACTTTAGAGGGGTATATCTCCTAGTATATCAGGAGTTTTGAAGTAAAACAAAAGCCTAAATTTAAGTTCAGGAAGTGTAGTTTCCAACGCAACAAACCATTTGTCAAAACGACATCAGCGTAGGGAGTAATGGGCATTTCAAGATAATCCTACAAGCTGCCAAATGGCTCCCCGCGGGCCCCGCTTGGAAAGTCGGTGGAACCGACTCTCTAGGGGTATAAATACCCTATTATTCCACTTTTTCATCATTTACACTTCTTGGGAGTTTTAGACACATCCATACACTCCTCTTAAACACTTATAAACCCTTAAATCAAGAATTCAACAAGATTACACCAAACTAGTTCATGAAAAGTGATTGTTTTTGTTTCTACTTGATGTTGTGGTGGGTTTGGTCTTGAAGAAAGTTGGTGTGGCTTCAAGTATAAGGTATTTTCTTCATTCTATCTCTTATGTTGAGTTGATTTGAAGGTTTATCAAGTCTTAAAAGTGAAAATAGTTATGGATGAAAGGTCATAAAGTGTTGTGTTGTTGTTGTTGTTGAGTTTATGGACTGTTTTGAGCATGTTGTAGCTGTGTTGTTGGGATAACTTCCATGTATATGGATGGTATCTAATGTTGTTGGTGTGTTGATGAGATTATGTTCCTTGATTGGGAAGAAAGGAAGTGTATATTGTTATTGTATGTTGATAAACATCGTGTGGGATGTTTTATGGAATATTTTGGTATTGATGATGATGCTATTAGTGTTAGTGTTATTGTTATTGTTTTTGTGTTGGTTGTTGGTATTGTGATTTTGGGTTAGGGATATAAACAGGGGAGATGCTGCCCGAATTTTGATAGATTTTAAGGGGATTTAATTTGAAGGCTTAAGACAAGCATATGACGATAAGCCTAATAATAGTATGACTGGTTTTATATGTAGATTACGAGACCACGAATGATCTTATGTAGATTTCAAGACGGGAAGTAAGTTGGAAAGTCGAGAAATAAGCTTCCAGGTATGTTAAGGTTATCTATTCTTTCATTTTGGCATGATCTATGATAAGTACGAATGTGACGATACTCATAATAAATCCACTCCTAGATGTAGGAGCTCATGTCCCCATGTTTATATTGGTGTTGTTCATATCCCGAGTTCCTTGACTTCTTAAGTCCCGAAGGGGCATCCATAATTTGTACGTTTTCATAATGATGTCTAAATCCTGAAGGGGACATTCATAAGGCTTATTTATTCATATGCATTTCATATTTGATTTTTAAGTCTCGAAAGAGACAAATGAAAAGGGGAAGAAGTTCCTATTTTGAACTAAAAGTTGCTCCGAAGGGAGCCCTTTGATGTTTTACAAATATTATCATGCATTTGCACACTTATATATATGTACAACATAATTTTATGGGGAAGGGGAAGGGCTATGGCTTTATATACACCAACCACCTGATCCGCTGGTATACAATAATTATGATGCCCGAAGGGGCTGCTCCATGGGGCCATTATGCTATTATGCCCGAAGGGGCTGCGAGCAGGGCGAAGGTATGCATTATATATATACACATGATGTTTTAAAAGTTCATATGCACATACATGAATATCAGTGTTGGTTACAGGTACAGATTGAGTCTCTTACTCTTTTATCATTCGAGTGGAGATATATATTGTTTCAGTTCTGCCTTACGTTCTCGTTAAATCATTCTTACTGAAGTCCCTTTGCCTGGGGGCGCTGAGTTTCATGCCACACAGGGTACACAGTGTTATATCCCGCATTTTGCGCATTCGGATAATTCAAGACAATTGCGGGGGGCTGAGAGCAAGCCTATATTTTTAAACCTTGATTAAGCACACAAGTTGTTTATAAGAGTTATGGATGCGGAAATATTGAGGAAGGCTAAGGGCAAAATTGGAAATTTGGAAAAAATAGTTTTCATGAATTACAATTTGTCATGAAGTGATTGGGCTTGGAAAAATTAGGAAAAAGAAAGCAGAGAGGCCCAACATAAGTGGTTGGCCGGCCATGGATAAAATAAAGGGGCCCAAGCCCATTTGCTAATGTAATGCATGTGATAAATAGACAAAAAGTGGGCCATAATTCAAGAACATTAAAGAGAACACAAAAAAAAAAAAAAAAGAGAGCAAAGACTAGGGGCCATTCGGCCATGACCATGGAAAATTGAGGTCTTCAATTTTGATCCCAAAAATATTTTCTCCTAGCATTCCTACTAATTCAAGGATCCTCTTCAATGTGGCATAATCGTTGAAACAAGAAAACCGCTCTTTGTCGCAAAATCACAACTCTAGCTAAGTGGAGAAGTTGAGAGGAAAAGGTAAGATTTAATCCTCTATTATATGTTATGGAAGGTTTGTTTATGTTGTAGTATGTAGAAATAGATGGAAACCATGAAAACCATACATGTTGGGGTTTGGCCGTGTGGTGTATATGTTGTGTAGGAAAGATGAACAAAATTTTATGTAGCAATTTGATTGTTGTTGATATGTATTTTATGATGAAAATGAGAATTTGATGATTCGAATTGATGTTGGAATTGTTACGGGCTGATTTGGAAGCCAACGTGACTTTGGTGTCGTTTCTTTAATTGTGAGAATAACGTTGTTAATATGTGTGTTGTTGGGATAGTTTATGAATTTGGAAACAAGAAATGCATTGAAATTATTCCTAGGGAAGTTGGGGAGTTTTCGGGTGAAGTGTGGTATGTTGGTAGAATTCTTGAATATTGTGTAGGTTATTTGAAGTGTTCTTGAATCGTATTTGAATGGTCTCGGATTAATAATGAATATATGAGCGTTGATATTGGCGTGAATGTACGTAGTTGAATTGAATATTGATGAACTATGTGGAGAAGAAGGTTACTAATGTTATAATGCGTTCTAAATTGATTGTGATGTTATTAGTATGGTTGTTGATGTTTTGGCCGAGTTATATTCTCGGGGATGTTGAATTTATAGGGGAGATGCTGCCCAAATTTCCGTAGAAAAGTGTTACTTTAAGATCTAACTCCTAAGGGCTTATGGTTAATGTTTGGTATTTGTGACCAATTGTAGATTTTGGGAAGTTCGGGACTTGAGTTTGGATTAGCGTAAGAAGCGAATAAGGTATGTAAAGCTCTACCTTTCTTTCTTTTGGCATGTCCTAGTCGTGATAGGCTATGATACGAGTCTTGGGGAAAACTCCATTCTTAGAAATCCGATCATAATTATGACCCTTATTCCTTTCAATGTAATTGAATTATGAACCCTATGCTTTGATATGTTTTGATGAAAAATAGCTTAAACACTTTTTACTTCTAAAAGAGTCTTGTGCCATAAAACGTCCGTAACTTTTATAAATAGAATCGGATTACCTCGAAACGTTCGTAGATGACTTCATAAGGCCTAATGTTCGTAATTTATGATCCGAGGTGGGCCCACAATTCCCGAAACCTTCTTATATTGTTCTATTTGACCTATTTCCGTACGATAATTAAAAGAAACCTTGGTTATTGTTCCGACTACTAAACGATAGTTGTTTTAACTATTCCATTGAATCCTATGATATATTTTGATATGTACAAACGATCTCAGAAGTCTTACTTTGACATAATCCATCGTAACATCCGAAAGGTACGTACTATGACTACCGTCTGATTCCTTTTCTAAATGACCTGTCGTTCGGATCATTCTGTCGAGTCTTTATAAATATTTATGATGCATACAGTTTCTCACTACTATACTCGTGGATGCCTCAATGCTTCCTTCACTGAGCCCAGGCCAGGATTTTTTATCATGCGTATTCCACTGCATTGTTCGTCGTGCCTCGATGTGAGGGGGCAGGTATGACATGTACATGGGTTCTGGAGTATGATGTGCCATGTACACATATTTTGATATTTGATAATATGATATGATATGATGTGATATGGCCATCTGATATGTTATGATATGTTACAGAGCTATTCCCTACTCTGGTGTATGATGTGTTGTGGCGCCAGTGACGGGGTGGCGACCACGTTCTGTTCACCGAGTCCCATAATGGGGCCGGATATGGCATATGTTCTGACATGCATTACCTATGTTTTATGAGTAAGCATTTTTGATACTTCGGTTATTGCACTTATTTTCTGTACTCCCTGTTCAGACTATGATTCCGTTTATTGTATCTCATGCTTTACATACTCAGTACATATTCCGTACCGACCCCCTTTCTTCGGGGGCTGCGTTTCATGCCGTGCAGGTACACCCAGATGATGTGAAGTTATTATAGAGGATGTTCTAGCAGAGTTGGCAAGCTCCATTTGCTCCTGGAGTGCTGCCGAGTTAGAGTTTGCACGTTATGTTTTTTCTGGATTGATGTTAGAGACTTTGCAGACAGAGTCGTGGGTATAGTATGTCAGTTGTGTATGCGGCTTCATCAGCCGATATGTCATTCTGTATTATGTGTTAAATTCTATATGATCACAGATTCTATTTGATTTGGAAAGCATCGAAAATGAATAGTTTGAGAGTTTATTATGTAATTTATCTTTATTTGATTTAAAAGTCTAATAAGACTATGTGTGCTCTAAAGGTCTGTGGGTTCGCTCGGCTCCGGATGTGGGGCCGGGTGCCTAGCACACCCTAGTGGAATTGGGGTGTGAAAATGTGGTATCAGAGCAGGTCTGTCCTAGGGGTTGTCTGCAAAGTCGTGTCTAGTAGAGTCCTGTTTATGGTGTGAAGCGCGCCACATTTATAAACAGGGGGCTACGAGGCATCTAGGGATTGTTGACCTTCTTACTGTCTTAGATTGTGCGATAGAGCTACGTCATAGGAAAATGAAATTCCTTATATGAGCTTTACATATGATGGGAGGAGGTAAGGGATGACAGGGAAAGTCATAAAGGTAAGTCTTGATGTATTTGTTCTGTTATCTGAAATTGGAAGTTCTGGATGGCTGGAATGTGTTATATAGTTGTATGCTCTGTAAGGTATTGTTGATATATGTGGCGTACATATTTTGAATAGTAAGGATGGTAAAGGAGACTCGGTCAAATTTTTCAAAATGTGGTCATTCAACTAGGCATACCTAACAGGAAGAAGCATGGAAAGGAAACATCGTAAATAGACGATAAGTGGGATGTGACATTTTAGAGAAGCTATAGATTTGGGCACGACGTAAAGAACGATTGTAAGAGAGATGATTAACAGTCCGAAGGGTTAAAAGGAATAACATTTGAGGTTAGTAAGAACAAGGTCTGTTGGATGATTCAGAGAAAGTTAACAATCAGTTTTGCTGTAGATTATTATGTACGGATGGCGAGAGGAAATCTAGACATACGGATACCTGAGTACTTATAGGTAATGGCGACGAAGGTATGTTCGCCACCATCAGTAATCTGGAAGCCCAGGACAGGCAATAATCATACACATAAGTGAAAAGTGAACATTGGGAATTGAAAAGGGTAAAATAGTAATTGCACAAAGAAGGACGTATTACGAAAATGCCTCGGAACCTGTAAGACCTCGACTGGCCTCAAATCATGTAATAAAGGCCATATGAGAAAGCGGACGCGATTATATCAGTATTAAGGCACCGGATTCCACCAAAATTTCGAGGTTAAGCGTGCTAAGGTGGGAGCAATTTTAGGATGGGTGACCCCCTGGGAAGTATGCAAGAAATCCCAAAGATTTAGCCATAAGAGACAAATGAAAAGCTAGGATAGTCTGAGTGAAATTAGAGTCTACGGGATGGTTGGAGACCATAAAAGACCACACAGCACGCGACAGGCTAGACTAGAGGAGAGACAGAAAGTACGCCACAGCTTGGAATTAGGATAGGCTTGAATGACGTTTGGAAGTATTTTGTGGGCTAGTTGATAATAATTATATGTATATATATGAATGCGTACGATATTTCATCTGTGATTGTATCAGTGGACACTTGTGTCCAGCAATCGGTGCTACGATATGGAAGACCCCAAATTGAATAAGGATACCGAACTCCAAGTAACAACAAAGGTAAATGGTATGAGTGCTACGAGATGAGCTGCTATTATTTTACCACAGGTTAAGATTGGAAATTTTAATGCAACAATATTTGGAAAGGAAAAGTGTGAGTAAGTGGAAGGCAAGGAGATCAGATGTCGGGAAAAGATGAGAGTTAAGAAAACCTTAGTGAGTGAAAACCTCGAGAGAAATTACCGGTAAAGTACGAGACTATTTGGATAAGAATTTAAAGATAGGCATGTGAAAAGGGCAAAGTGTGGTAATATGGAACAACAGAGAAGTGTGTGAGGTTCAAAACCAATTTCAATAAGGGGGTCTGAAAGAACAGTGACCATGACAAGGAATGTGAAGTAAGAAAAGGAATGATAAAGCTTTGCGACAATGTTAGGAGGTTTAGACTCCCGAAAGGTATATAAGCAATAAATGTGCAGTTGCATTAATATGACTGCCTTGGAAATGGAAGTGTTTTCCTGAAAGGGTAACTTAGAAACGAAACGGATTTAGAGTAAAAATTTCGCGAATTTTAAAGCCGATGCCACAAGTGGCAAAAGGAAGAAAAGTGTTCGAGGAGGAAGAAAACTAAGAAAGTCAAGGATGAAAATAGAAAAAGGTATACTAATGGGTTGATTGAAGGAAGAATGGAATGTGTGAGAGAAAAATAATTAAAAACCTCTAGCCATAAAAGTAAGGGAGATGCCTTAACGAATTAGCGATAAAAATCCGATTATGCACCAAGGAAAGAATAAGGATAATGGGCCAACATTGTTGGTTTGGAAATTAATAATAGGGAATAGGAATCCATGCGAGATCTGAGAGATTTGATCTTAGAGGAAATGGAATAAAATAAATAAAATGAATAAAGAATGTGCATGGAAGACCGCTTGGTCATAGTGTCATAGGTACAGTTAAAGGCTCAATGAGCAAGGATAGAGAGAGTATAAACCGTAAGGATTTTGTGCTAAGAGCAAAAGTAGCAGGACGCTCAAGACAACATGGATGCTCAACTGTGGCACCAATGCATAGTTAAGAAGACTTACGAGTATGTGAAATAGATGGGTGAAGGGATTAATAGTAGGTGAAAAAGGACGGAAATATGGACAGAATGACGATATAGACAGGAATTAAAAGGAAAAATTTAGGATAAGGAGTTTTGATATGTTATGCACGGAATCGGAAACAAGGACGAGGAATGAGGTAATTATCGTAGCCGAAGGTACTCGAGGACTGTTGACACACAAGGAGCCCCTTAAAAGGGGGGGGGGGGGGAGAACGTATTATATTAGACTTAGAACGGAATCACAACACCTTCAAGCATTAAGAAAGGAAATCTATTAGCTCGAGGCCGAAGCTTAAATGTATCGGCATACCAAGAGAATACATGAAAGGAGTAGAAATGAATTGATAATGAGTGTGCCGAGAGGCCGACATAAAGGGAAGGAATGAAAGATACCTTAAGAAAATGCTTCTTGCCAACATGAATTATGACATGTTTATGTCATGATTTGAATCCCTCCTATCCGGCAAACTGACGTCATACCTAAGTACGCAGTAACATGTCTTAAAAAATAGTAAAGAAAGCAGGAAAATGGCTACGAGCTAAGTTCATAAAGAATAATGGAGAGAATTATAAGACTCAAAGGATATTTCGGATAACAATAATGTAGTTATAATATTCTGGATACCGTACAGAAAAGTTAAGAGCAAAATCGCAGAAAAAGGGCAATGGAAGAGTTTGAACCAAAGACAAAGGAATTGTCCTACGAGGTACAGCCAATAGCCGTACCGGATCGTCAGGTGAGGAGATTGCGTAATAAAGATGTGGCATCTGTTAAAGTATTATGACGGAATTGCGAGATTTGGTATGGCAAGAAGTGCAAATTACCGATTAGTTCATCCGATGTCGACGGAACTAAGTTAATTGATCCAGATACAATCTAGAAGGCCGTCGATGAAGAAGGATCTAATTAGAAGCGGTTGCTGGCAGCCCAGAGTCGACGGGAATCATACGTCAAAAATCGACGTCGACGCTAAAAGTTCCAAGTTGGCGAAGGGCTATTCCTGAGGACGTCACCTATGGGAAGTATAATAAGACTTGGCAGGAAGGGAAAGCCCAATTTTAGATATAGTAGACTTTATCAGATTGTCCGTAGTGTTGGTAAAGCCACCCATGAACCAGAGTCCTCACCAGATTAGGAGTGGTACATCCAGTCTTTCACGTGCCTACGCCTCGCAAATGTGTTGGTGACCCTTGCCCAAGTGTCTCATAAAAATGAAGATGAAGTATCCCTAATCGTTTTCTGCGCCACAGGCAACCTAAGCTTCTAAACGGAAATGTTAAATGATCATATGTGACAAGTATAGAGGAGACCTCCCCCGAAGTACTATAATACACCATGAGACCGGTTCAACATTCGAGGACGAATGTTTTAAAGGGGGGGAGGATGTTATATCCCGCATTTTACGCATTCGGATAATTCAAGACATTTGCGGGGGGCTGAGAGCAAGCCTATATTTTTAAACCTTGATTAGCACACAAGTTGTTTATAAGAGTTATGGATGCGGAAATATTGAGGAAGGCTAAGGGCAAAATTGGAAATTTGGAAAAAATAGTTTTCATGAATTACAATTTGTCATGAAGTGATTGGGCTTGGAAAAATTAGAAAAAAGAAAGAAGAAAGGCCCAACATAAGTGGTTGGCCGGCCATGGATAAAAGAAAGGGGCCCAAGCCCATTTGCTAATGTAATGCATGTGATAAATAGACAAAAAGCGGGCCATAATTCAAGAACATTCAAGAGAACACAAAAAATAAAATAAAAGAAGAAGAGAGCAAAGACGAGGGGCCATTCGGCCATGACCATGGAAAATTGAGGTCTTCAATTTTGATCCCAAAAATATTTTATCCTAGCATTCCTACTAATTCAAGGGTCCTCTTCAACGTGGCATAATCGTTGAAACAAGAAAACCGCTCTTTGTCGCAAAATCACAACTCTAGCTAAGTGGAGAAGTTGAGAGGAAAAGGTAAGATTTAATCCTCTATTATATGTTATGGATGGTTTGTTTATGTTGTAGTATGTAGAAATAGATGGAAACCATGAAAACCATACATGTTGGGGTTTGGCCGTGTGGTGTATATGTTGTGTAGGAAAGATGAACAAAATTTTATGTAGCAATTTGATTGATGTTGATATGTATTTTATGATGAAAATGAGAATTTGATGATTCAAATTGATGTTGGAATTGTTACGGGCTGATTTGGAAGCCAACGTGACTTTGGTGTCGTTTCTTTAATTGTGAGAATAACGTTGTTAATATGTGTGTTGTTGGGATAGTTCATGAATTTGGAAACAAGAAATGCATTGAAATTATTCCTAGGGAAGTTGGGGAGTTTTCGGGTGAAGTGTGGTATGTTGGTAGAATTCTTGAATATTGTGTAGGTTATTTGAAGTGTTCTTGAATCGTATTTGAATGGTCTCGGATTAGTAATGAATATATGAGCATTGATATTGGCGTGAATGTACGTAGTTGAATTGAATATTGATGAACTATGTGGAGAAGAAGGTTACTAATGTTATACTGCGTTCTAAATTGATTGCGATGTTATTAGTATGGTTGTTGATGTTTTGGCCGAGTTAAATTCTCGGGGATGTTGAATTTATAGGGGAGATGCTGCCCAAATTTCCGTAGAAAAGTGTTACTTTAAGATCTAACTCCTAAGGGCTTATGGTTAATGTTTGGTATTTGTGACCAATTGTAGATTTTGGGAAGTTCGGGACTTGAGTTTGGATTAGCGTAAGAAGCGAATAAGGTATGTAAAGCTCTACCTTTCTTTCTTTTGGCATGTCCTAGTCGTGATAGGCTATGATACGAGTCTTGGGGAAAACTCCATTCTTAGAAATCCGAGCATAATTATGACCCTTATTCCTTTCAATGTAATTGAATTATGAACCCTATGCTTTGATATGTTTTGATGAAAAATAGCTTAAACACTTTTTACTTCTAAAAGAGTCTTGTGCCATAAAACGTCCGTAACTTTTATAAATAGAATCGGATTACCTCGAAACGTTCGTAGATGACTTCATAAGGCCTAATGTTCGTAATTTATGATCCGAGGTGGGCCCACAATTCCCGAAACCTTCTTATATTGTTCTATTTGACCCATTTCCGTACGAAAATTAAAAGAAACCTTGGTTATTGTTCCGACTACTAAACGATAGTTGTTTTAACTATTTCATTGAATCCTATGATATATTTTGATATGTACAAACGATCTCAGAAGTCTTGCTTTGACATAATCCGTCGTAACATCCGAAAGGTACGTACTATGACTACCGTCTGATTCCTTTTCTAAATGACCTGTCGTTCAGATCATTCTGTCGAGTCTTTGTAAATATTTATGATGCATACAGTTTCTCACTACTCTACTCGTGGATGCCTCAATGCTTCCTTCACTGAGCCCGGGCCAGGATATGTTATCACGCGTATTCCACTGCATTGTTCGCCGTGCCTCGATGTGAGGGGGCAGGTATGACATGTACATGGGTTCTGGAGTATGATGTGCCATGTACACATATTCTGATATTTGATAATATGATATGCTATGATGTGATATGGCCATCTGATATGTTACGATATGTTACGGAGCTATTCCCTACTCTGGAGTATGATGTGTTGTGGCGCCAGTGACGGGGTGGCGACCACGTTCTGTTCACCGAGTCCCATAATGGGGCCGGATATGGCATATGTTCTGACATGCATAACCTATGTTTTATGAGTAAGCATTTTTGATACTTCGGTTATTGCACTTATTTTCTGTACTCCCTGTTCAGACTATGATTCCGTTTATTGTATCTCATGCTTTAGATACTCAGTTCATATTCCGTACTGACCCCCTTTCTTCGGGGGCTGCGTTTCATGCCGCGCAGGTACACCCATATGATGTGAAGTTATTATAGAGGAGGTTCCAGCAGAGTTGGCAAGCTCCATTTGCTCCTGGAGTGCTGCCGAGTCAGAGTTTGCACGTTATGTTTTTTCTGGATTGATGTTAGAGACTTTGCAGACAGAGTCGTGGGTATAGTATGTCAGTTGTGTATGCGGCTTCATCAGCCGATATGTCATTCTGTATTATGTGTTAAATTCTATATGATCACAGATTCTATTTGATTTGGAAAGCATCGAAAAAGAATAGTTTGAGAGTTTATTATGTAATTTATCTTTATTTGATTTAAAAGTCTAATAAGACTATGTGTGCTCTAAAGGTCTGTGGGTTCGTTCGGCTCTGGATGTGGGGCCGGGTGCCCATCACACCCTAGTGGAATTGGGGTGTGACACACAGATAGATACAAGACCCTTGCTGTAGGATGTTCCCAGGCTATCAGTTGGACTGGCGAACTCCATTTCTATTCGGAGTGTTGCCGAGTCGGAGTACTTATGTATGTCCTCGAGTCGGATGCATTACGGGTATGATGGGCCCCTGTCCCAACTTATGTTATGGTAACTTGGTCCTTGTTAGAGATTTTGCAGACAGTGTCCTGTGGATAGTACGTTGAGATGTCGACAGTTGTGTGAGGCGGCCACATAGGTCGATGTGTTTATATGCATTGATTTACAGATTTTAGTGTGACTGAAGGATTTCTTTGGCTTAATAATAAGGAGAAGTCCCTGACATGATGAAAGAGTTCTATTAAAAAGTTTTCATGTTTTGCTTGATGGAAGCGTCATGTCATAATTTAAAGGTTCACAAAAAGGTGTGACTTATGAATAGAATGGTAGTATGGCACTCGGACGGGTCGGGTCTTGGGTGTTAGTCGTGGCCATCCGGTTCAGGTCGTGACATCAGTATAGGGGTGATTCAGGCCAGACGAGACCACCCTTACCACGATATACTCTATGCGGGAAGCTACATTAGGGACAGTGCCGATTAGGTTCGGATGTTTGTTATGCTTGCGGCCAGTCAGTCCATATTATGCGTGAGTGTCCATTCCGAGATACTAGAGGTACGGTTCAGCCTACAGGATCAGCAGGTAGTTCTTCATGATCTATACGCCCTCCGGGGCAAGGCTCACAGACACCAACTGGTCGTGGTAGAGGTAGAGGAGGAGCGCCCAGTTCGAGTGGTCTTCAGGTTCTACATTGACATATATTACTCCCTATATTGCCGATCGTATTGGGGTGAAACCTGAGCCAATTAAGCCTTTTGAAGTGTCTACACCCGTCGGTGACCCAGTAATAGCTAGCCGGGTCTATAGACATTATGCGGTTGTGATTCGTGACCATCATACTATGGCTGATCTACATGAGTTGAGAATGGTAGACTTTGATGTCATTATGGGTATGAATTGGTTGGCTTCTTGCTTAGCCGAGAGCACCTCTCTCTACTCTTTCTATCTCTAAATGTTTCTTGACTTGTGGTGATGAAAATTATGTTGTGAAGGTGTGGAGTGATCAGACTTTGTGTCAATATGTTCCCCTCATTGAGTTGGCCATGTGGATTACACTAAATTGGGTCAAGATTCTTTGACCAAAGCCTTACATGGCACGGCCAAACAAGGCATAAAGTGGACTGATTTTTTTTTTGTCTTTCCAATCCCACTTTTTAATCCAATTATGGTTAGTTTCATCCCAATTTTCCATTACTAGTTTAATGCCACACGAAAGTTGTGGATAAATTGTGACTCGATACGAAACCGGAAGTTAAAATCTCTACTTCATATCTTAAGATAGTCTTGCCTTTAACTCGTCGCGCTTATTTTAAAGCGTCCCGACGTATGAAAATACGGGACATAACATCCTCCCCCCCTTTAGAACATTCGTCCTCGAATGTTGATTTTTATCCCGTTAGGTTCTATAAGGGTTTTGGGAAGGGTTTCCTCTATTGATAACATATAAATTGAGCAGACAATTTAACACAATCAAGTAAAGGAGTTTAAATTACCTGCAAATGTGGAAAACAAGTGAGGATATTTCTTTTTCATCTCCTCTTCAGCCTCCCAAGTCACCTCCTCCCTATTATTGTTCCGCCACAACACTTTAACCGACGCCACATCTTTTGTTCGTAACCTCATGATTTGTCGATCAAGTATGGAAATAGGTTGCTCTTCGTATGATAGCTCCTCTGTTACCTGAATATCGTCTGTAGGGAACACCCTGGAAGGATCGCCTATATACTTCCGAAGCATGGACACGTGGAAGACCGGATGTACTGCTGCCAAATCCGC
Source organism: Lycium barbarum (assembly GCF_019175385.1). NCBI lineage: Eukaryota > Viridiplantae > Streptophyta > Magnoliopsida > Solanales > Solanaceae > Lycium > Lycium barbarum. The sequence goes on along the minus strand of NC_083341.1, from coordinate 50,568,064 downwards.
TGGCAGGTCTAACTCGTAAGCAACTTGGCCTACCTTACGAATGACCTGATAAGGTCCAATGTACCTTGGGCTCAACTTCCCTTTCTTGCCGAACCTCATAACACCCTTCATGGGTGACACTTTCAAGAACACCCAATCGCCAACCTGAAATTCCAAGTGTCGACGTCGATTATCCGCATACGCCTTCTGCCGACTCTGAGCTGCCAGTAATCTTTCCTGAATAAGTTTCACCTTATCGACAGCCTGCTGAACCATATCTGGGCCTATCAGCTTAGCCTCGCCAACATCAAACCAGCCTATAGGGGATCTGCATTTCCTGCCATACAGGGCTTCGTACGGCGCCATCTGAATGCTAGAGTGGTAACTGTTATTGTAAGCAAACTCGATAAGCGGAAAGTGATCCTCCCAGCTGCCTTTGAAATCAATAACACAAGCTCTCAACATATCTTGTAGCGTCTGGATGGTGCGCTCAGCCTGCCCATCAGTCTGAGGATGAAATGCGGTGCTGAGACTCACCTGTGTCCCCAATCCCTCCTGGAAGGATCTCCAGAAGTTAGCTGTAAACTGGGCCCCTCTATCTGAGATAATAGCTGTGGGAACTCCATGAAGTCTCACTATCTCCTTAAGATACAATCGGGCATAATCCTCAGCTGAGTACGTAGTCCTGACTAGAAGGAAGTGGGCTGATTTTGTCAGTCTATCAACAATAACCCAGACAGAGTCATTCTTCCGTGGAGTGCAAGGGAAACCTGTGACGAAGTCCATATTAATTACTTCCCATTTCCAGGTTGGAATTTCCATCTCCTGCAATAGCCCTCCGGGCTTCTGGTGCTCTATCTTGACCTGCTGACAATTTGGACACTGGGCCACAAATTCTGCTATGTCCTTTTTCATGCCGTTCCACCAGTACAAACACTTAAGATCATGATACATTTTTGTCGATCCCGGGTGAATAGAATAACGAGCATAGTGTGCTTCCCCCATTACCTGCTGCCGCAACCCTGCAACCTCAGGTACACATAATCTGTCTCTGTATCGTAGTACTCCATCGGCTGACATCTTAAATGGGGTCTCATCCTTCTGAAGTGCTGTATCTCTATAATGTACCAGAACAGGATCCTCATATTTCCGTCTCTTTACCTCTTCTACAATAGAGGACTCAGCAACACCTCGTACAATAATGCTACCATTATCAGCATCAGCCAAACGAACTCCAAGACTAGATAGCTGATGGATCTCACGAACTATCTCCTTCTTTTCTGGTTGTACGCCGGCCAAACAAGCCATAGATTTACGGCTGAGTGCATCTGCTACCACATTAGCCTTTCCTGGGTAATATAGAATATCAACATCATAATCCTTCAGCAACTCTAACCATCTCCTCTGTCGCAAATTCAGTTCCTTCTGCTTAAAAATATACTGGAGACTCTTATGATCTGTATAAATATCAACATGCACGCCATACAGATAATGTCTCCATATCTTCAAAGCATGTATCACTGCTGCCAACTCCAGGTCATGTGTAGGATAATTTCTCTCATGTTTCTTGAGTTGTCGGGAGGCATAGGCTATAACTCTGCCGTGCTGCATCAACACGCAACCCAACCCAACACCGGAAGCATCACAATAAACAACATATCCATCTGGCCCCTCAGGAAGAGTTAGAACAGGAGCTGTAGTCAACTTATCTTTCAATAATTGAAAACTCCGTTCACAAGCATCGGTCCACTGGAATTTGGCTGCCTTCTGTGTTAGCCTTGTTAAAGGCGCTGAAATAGAGGCAAACTTTTCTACAAATCTCCTGTAATACCCTGCCAGCCCTAGAAAACTACGTACCTCAGTAGGCGTCGTAGGTCTAGGCCAAGTTTTGACGGCCTCAATTTTCTGCGAATCTACCCGAATACCATCTGCTCCAACAATATGCCCCAGAAATGCTACAGAAGTCAACCAGAATTCACATTTAGAGAACTTAGCATATAACTTCTGGAGCTGGAGTACCCTGAGTACTGTCCTCAAATGCTCTGCATGCTCTTCTTCCGATCGTGAATAGATCAGCATATCATCAATGAATACAATCACGAACAAGTCAAGGAATGGCTTAAACACCCTGTTCATCAAGTCCATGAACACTGCTGGAGTATTGGTCAGCCCAAAAGACATCACTCTAAACTCGTAATGTCCATATCGAGTCCTGAATGCAGTCTTCGGAATATCTGTCTCCCTTACCCGCACCTGGTGGTAACCTGACCGCAAGTCTATCTTTGAGAAACATTTAGCACCCTACAACTGATCAAATAAATCATCAATCCTGGGGAGGGGATATCTGTTCTTTATCGTGATTTTGTTTAGCTGCCTATAATCAATGCACATTCGCAGCGACCCATCTTTCTTCCGTACAAATAATACTGGTGCTCCCCAAGGTGATGTACTGGGCCTGATGAAACCCTTTTCCAGCAAATCTCTCAGTTGCTCCTTCAATTCTTTCAACTCTGCAGGTGCCATTCTGTAAGGAGGAATAGATATAGGTTGAGTGTCTGGCAATACATCTATAGTGAACTCTATCTCACGTTCAGGAGGAAGGCCTGGAAGTTCATCTGGAAATACACCTGGAAATTCATTAACCACCGGGACAGATTGTAGAGTCGGTGATTCTGCTTTCAAGTCATGCACACGAACCAGGTGATAAATATAGCCTTTTCTAACCATCTTCCTTGCCTTGAGGTATGAAATAAACTTACCCCTAGGCGATGCTGTGTTCCCCCTCCACTCTATAATTGGTTCCCCTGGAAACTGAAACCGAACTAATTTGCCTCGGCAATCAACATTAGCATAGCAGGAAGCTAACCAATCCATCCCCATAATAACATCGAACTCAGTCATAGCTAACTCTATCAAATCTGCCCTGGTACAGCGATTACATATGACTACCAAACAATCTTTATATACTAGCTCTGCCAAGACAAAATCCCCTACTGGTGTAGCTACCTCAAATGGTTCTATAGGTTCAGATTTTATCCCAATTTTACTAGCAACAAAAGGGGAAATATATGATAATGTGGAACCGGGGTCTATCAATGCATATACATCTCGGGAGAAAATCGATAATGTACCTGTGACCACATTTGGCGACGCTTCCTGATCCTGTCTGCTGGCTAAAGCATATAAGCGGTTGGAAGGACCGCCAGAACTAGAAGCCCCTCCACGGCCTCTGCCACGGCCTGCTGGTGTCGGAATACCTTGCCCCATAGGGCGCATAGCAACTGAAGAAGAAGAAGAAGAACTCGCAACTGATCCCGTAGGCTGAGCTGGCCCACCTACCCCACCCCCAAATCGACATTCCCTCATAGTATGGCCCTGACGGCCGCAAGAAAAGCAAGCACCAGTAATAAGACGGCATTCCCCTGGATGGCGTCTGCCACATCGAGGACATGGGGGTACAGGTGGTCTCATCTGGCCCGAATTCCTGTGCGCCTGGAACCCTGAAGTCATGGAGCTTTGACCAGCTCCCGAATACCCCGTGCTATCAAACCTTCTACCAGTAAATAGTGAAGGTGCACTCCGTGCCGGCTGGGAAGGATATCAACTATACTGCTGTTGGGGCTGCCCGCCCCGAAAGTCACCAGAATGATACCCAGCTGATCTAGCTCTCTTATGTTGACCCCTGTCCTGCTCCCTATCAAATCGACGCCCTCTCTGTCGACCCTCAACTCCCTGGGCATATGCCTGCACTCGAGCGATATTTATACCGGGCTGAGATGCCATTGCCATGCAGCTATCAATCAAATAATTATCCAAGCCCATTACGTAACGATGCACCCTATCTGTCATGTCAGCTACCATAGCGGGCGCGTACCTAGCCAGCGAATCAAACTCGATGCTATAGTCCCGAACACTTCTACCATTCTGCCTCAGGTGTATAAATCTGTCAACTCTGGCTCGCCTCATCTCTGGAGGCAGAAAATGACCCAGAAAAGCCTCTACGAACTCGTCCCATACTGCTGGTGGAGCATCCTCACCCCTGGACAACTCCCAGGACTCATACCAATTAACTGCCACATCCCGCAACTGATAGAAAGCCAATTCGACCGACTCAGTCTCGGAAGATTTAGTCACCCGCAACGTACGCAGCATCTGTCGAATAAACTCCTGTGGATCCTCTGCGGGCTTTGACCCATAGAACTCTGGGGGTTTACAAGTCAGAAAATCGCGAACCCTCAAACTGTCGCGTCTATCCGCATCATCACCTCCTAACCCACGTCTGCGAGCCTGTCCCGATACCAACCTAGTCAATAACTGTACTGCTTCACGCATAGCCCTATCCTCTGCCCCTGGCTGGGGAGCTGGAGGCTCGGTTGCTGGAGCCGCAGGAGCTGGTGGTAAGTCTGTCTCCTGACCTGCAGCTGCTGCTGCCCTAGGCTCCTCTGATAGTGATGGTGTAGCGGAGCTCGCTGACTGAATTCTAATCCCAGGCACATATTGGGAATAAGCTCTAGTGACTCTCCGGGTCCCACTGGTCTCCCCAACTACCGCTTTGCCCTTCTGGGCGGTTGTCGCCTTCTTTGGAGGCATCGCTGAAAACATAGCAATCTGTTAGGGAAAAATTTATCCTGATAATACAGCTCTATCGCACGATCTAGAATGAGAAGAAAATATGACATCCTAAAAGTCCTGTAGCTTCCTGTTTATAAACGTGGTGCACAACACATCGATAAACAAGACTCTACTAGACACAGTCTGTGGACACTCCGAGGATTTAACCGCTCTGATACCACTTTTGTCACGACCCAACCCCGTAGGCCGTGACTTGTGCCCGAATTGGACACTCATATTTATCTGTTAACTCTAATAATTTATAATTAGCATGTCATGATCTCATTTGTATGTAAGAAGATAGTGAGTTATTTAGATTTGTCAAGTTCTGTATGCCTTAGTCATCCATCTCCCGAGGAGTTGCACTTATCAAACAACAACATTTATATATATTCCTAAGCAAGCCGACAAGGCTGCCACGATATACAAAATACCAAACATACACACATATGCAAGCCGACAAGGCTGCCATTACGACTGGGTACGCCCCAAACTTAAGTCAAAACATAAAACGCATCAACAACTGTAAACAGACCCACACCGATGTCCACAGACTTCTAAGAGTAACGACCGTATTATGTGGCGGGACAGGGCCCCGCCGTACCCAAATAAACACATACGGATACAACATAAGGAGGTTATACCACAAGCTAGCTCCGGAACAAAGGAGCAGTCCAAAATAGCTGAAAGATGATCTAAGCTGGCGGATCTCCAAAGCGAGCGTCTGTACCTGCGGGCATGAACGCAGCCCCCCGGAGGAAGGGGGTCAGTACGGAATATGTAAAGCTTGACACATAGTATAGACTTATATTGAGACACGGTACATAGGATGCATTGCAACAACAGAATTTCATAAAACTTGCCTTTGAACATATTTCATCTGTATCATTCTCATATCATTGCTATTATAGAGTTTTGTAGTCAAAGCTGCATAATCATTCTGTATAAAACATACATGACGTGTCCCGGCCCTTTTTATGAGGGACTCGGTAATTTAAAATCATAGCATCATAACATAAACATAGACGTGTCCCGGCCCTTTCCTGAGGGACTCGGTAATAAGGAATATGCCCTCCTGGCCACCATCATCTCCATATCATCATATCATCATATCATCATATCATCACATCATCATATCATCATCATATATATATACATAACGTGTCCCGGCCCTCTAGTGAGGGGCTCGGTGATTAATATAATAAATGTGCGCACGAAAACGTACCCTGGCCCGGGACTCAGTGAAGGATATATCGATAAGCACGAGCAGAATAATAAGCAACCACATATATGCAAATCATCTTTTTAGACTCAAGGGATAAGCAACTAACCCGCTCTAAGTGTCAAAATAATGTTCACCTTCAGTTCATTTCAAGTCTCATAACAAACTATTACAAGAAACGTTTTAGACTTCATGTACATATGTCACTTTAATATGGTATAGCTTTTGGAAGTCAAGTATGTCTTTAGTTGTGCAATTCTTTAAGTATAGGAACTTTCATGCATCGTTCATTAGTCACTCATACTATAGGTACATGACAATAACATTAGTGAAATATAGATTCATAAGCCATACATGAAACTAGAGAATAGAATTTACCCCAAAATTCATATCGTTTCATTCTTACGTCTAGGACATGCCAAAAGAAAGAAGGAATAGGCTTTACATACCTTTTGCGTTTAGTTGTATTCTAACTTGTACTTGCTGCCCAACAATACTTATCCTATATCAAGATGTGAAGAACTACAATTAGTCTACAAGGGCATTCAACACGTATTGTGACATTCACAACTCCTTTCTAACAATTAAACGACGTTTCGTTCGCATTTAACCCAACTAGCGTTACAAGCTAACATGGCTAGTCGTTCTTTCATATATTGATCAAAACTTGTTTAAGCATGACTTAGGGAACTTGGGCAGTCCCTACACCACCCAAAACAGTCTCATACACACGGCAACCCAACACACACATCATTTCCATTCTTACTTAGCAATTTTCCAGTTTTAACTTGCAACAACACAACACTTTTCATGACTTTACTTTCATGAAATCTTGGAACTGTTTTAGAATCATCTTCACTCTTACAACAGCCCACAATCAGTTCAGTTTTAACTTGAATCATGACATTTTACATTCACTACACGTTTGCAACAAAAACCAACATTCAACACACACAATTTCACTTCTAATCCCTAAAACTGTCCACGGTTTTTGGACTGCCCTTACCCCTCAACATAATTCGTTTCCTGAACACCTTAATTTACATATTCAACATGCATACAATACACTACAATTTCCACAACAACAACAATCAAATTATAGCCCAAAACAGTCCATGAATTCGTCCAAAACAGCCCCCTACCCGGTTTCATCACAACTACTCCAACTTCATGATTTTCATTCGTTTATCCAACTACAATGCATTCAATTCATTTCCAATACATGTTCAACAAGATTAAGCATGACTTCATCAGAATCTTCAACACATGATTCATTTTAAATTCGAGCAAAAACAGTCCAATAGCCAACATGCAACATCACAACCAAACTCCCACAATCTTTGTTCATTTACATATGTTGATACATATTCAATTCACTAACAATACATGCACAATGAAATCAGTCATAAACTCACCTCACACACGGCTCACTCTCTACTTCAACTACAACCACAATCCAACAACAACATGCATGAACTATACATTCAAATCATCATGCAACACAAGAAACAACAAACATTCTTACCTTTCAATCTTGTGCTTCACTTGGCCGAATTTTCAACTCTATTGAGTGCTTCACTTTCTTGTTTCTCTTCAACAACTAATACACTTTCTTACACACTAGATGAGGGATAGTTTTTATGGAGAAAAACTGGAATTTCTGGGCACAATATCACCCCACCCTCTCGGCTAGCTCTTAGCCGAGAGCACCTCTCTCTACTCTTTCTATCTCTAAATGTTTCTTGACTTGTGGTGATGAAAATTATGTTGTGAAGGTGTGGAGTGATCAGACTTTGTGTCAATATGTTCCCCTCATTGAGTTGGCCATGTGGATTACACTAAATTGGGTCAAGATTCTTTGACCAAAGCCTTACATGGCACGGCCAAACAAGGCATAAAGTGGACTGATTTTTTTTTTGTCTTTCCAATCCCACTTTTTAATCCAATTATGGTTAGTTTCATCCCAATTTTCCATTACTAGTTTAATGCCACACGAAAGTTGTGGATAAATTGTGACTCGACACGAAACCGGAAGTTAAAATCTCTACTTCATATCTTAAGATAGTCTTGCCTTTAACTCGTCGCGCTTATTTTAAAGCGTCCCGACGTATGAAAATACGGGACATAACAGTGTTAATGTGAACTCCAATGAACTTACCTTCCTCAGATCTTTTTGGTTATGATTTTTCTCTTATATCTTGCATATTAGAACACTTAGTCATAACTCGACTCTTTCTTCTTTCATAAGTTATTCCTTCTAGATGTACCGTTCACTTCTTCTTACCCCTAAACCTTTACATAAGACTTTATAACTCACCTATGTACCTCGTCGATTTATTAGAGGCTTTACAACCCTTGGAGCGTTTCGTGCCTCTCGGTAACCTGTAAGCCATTCGCAGACTCTACCGTTCCAATCCGTATTTTGAGATCTTCAGCCTTATGCATCACTCTTCAACTTCTTTAAAGGATTTCAAATTTAATTCCCAATTCTTAATCTCAATCCTTGGAGTTAGCCATCAAGTACAGTACTGAAGTTTTCTCATACCATAACTGTACATAGCTGCTCTGTAATCTGACTATCATTGACTGGTACAATCCTGAAAGAATTCCTGGTTTGACACATAAATCCTAAGCACTGACTCTAGGTCTGAAAAGGGCCTTAAGTCACTGGCTTGAGTATAATCTGTAAGGCTAAAAAAACAAGCTTGTTCTTGTTTCTACGTTTCACTGCATTCTTCTGAGATGGTACTTCCCAAAGTACCTAGTCTGACACAGGCGGGGAAACTCTTATCGATTCAGGGAATCTTAGATCTTTCCGCTTCTTCCTATTAATAAATAATTAGGTCCTAACCTTGTATGGGTTCATCTGAATATTGAAATAATGGTCTCAATAAGCGTTAGGAGTCATCTCGGCCACCTCTGAAATCTGTCACGCCGACTTTTAGCGTATCCTCAAGTATCTCATGCTATGCTCGGTTTAAACAAGACTTATCTGTGTCTTTAAATCTTTCTGGGGTGTGCTATAATATGCTCTCACCTGGTTTGAATGATAGACATAAGTAATGGACACCTCATACTATTCCTCCTGATATGGGATTTATGTAGCCCCCTACTGTACTAGTGGTCCTGATGGACAGGAAATAGGCTAATTCCATAGGCCTGCTGGTTTATTTGATGATTTATTTGATCAGTTGCAGGGTGCCAAATGGTTCTCGAAAATAGAATTGAGATCGGGATACCACCAGTGAGAGTTAGGAGAAAGATATTCCTAAGACAGCCTTCAGAACTAGATATGGTCATTTTGAATTTCTGGTAATGTCATTCGGATTAACTAACGGGCCGTGTTCATGGATTTGATGAACAATCTGTTCAGGACTTTCCTAGACTTGTTTGTGATTGTGTTTATCGACGACATCTTGGTATACTCACGATCTGAGGCAGAGTATGCAGATCATTTACGTACTGTCCTTAGAGTTTTTCAGGCTCAGGAGCTATATGCAAAATTTTTGAAATGTGAGTTTTGGTTATATTCTGTGACTTTTCTGGGGCATATTATTTCAGCTGATGGCATTCTGGTGTATACCCAGAAGATTGAAGCTGTAAAGAATTAGTCGAGACCTACTACAACTACGGAGGTTCGTAGTTTTCTGGGCTTGACAGGTTATTACAGAAGATTTATGGAAGGCTTTTCTTCTATTTTTCCTCCATTGACGAAACTGACTCAGAAATCAGCTAAATTTTAATGGATGGATGCTTGTGAGCGCAGTTCTCAGAAACTTAAGGATAGGCTGACTTCGGCCCCCGTTGTGACACTTCCAGAAGGACCGGAGGGCTATATGGTTTATTGTAATGCTTCAGGCATGGGGTTAGGTTGTGTGTTGATGCAACATGGTAAAGTTTTTGCTTATGCTTCAAGGAAGTTGCAAAAACACGAGAAAAACTATCCAACCCATGATCTAGAGTTAGCTGCTATGATTTATGCATTGAAGATGTGGAGGCATTATCTGTATGATGTTTATCTCGATATTTATACGGATCATAAAAGTGTTCAGTATATTTTCAAGCAGAAAGAGTTGAACTTGCGGCAAAGGCGATGGTTGGAGGTGTTGAAAGATTGTGATGTTAGCATTATGTATCATTCCGAGAAGGTGAACGTTGTAGCTGATGCTCTTAGCCGTAAATCTATGGGAAGCTTATGTGATGTACAGCCAGGAAAGAGGGAGTCAGCTTGTGAGCTTCAACAGTTAGCTAGCCTAGGAGTTCGGGTAATGGACTCGGGCAATATGGGAGTTACCATTTAGAATTCAGCTGTTTCGTCACTAGTAGTTGAGGTGAAAGAACGCTAGTATGAGGATTCCATATTGGTTCATTACATAATACACTTCCTCAGAAGAAGAAGTCATCTTTTTAAATTTCTGCAAATGGAGTTCTCAGGTGTCGGGGCAGATTATATGTTCCTGATGTAGCAGGATTACGTCACCAGATTTTGGAGGAAGCGCATTGTTCCCGTTATTCTGTGTATCCAGGAGCGACGAAAATGTATCATGATCTTAAATCCATATATTGGTGGGATGGAATGAAGAAAGACATAGCAGAATTCGTAGCTCAATGTCCAAACTATCAGCAGATAAAGACTGAGCATCAAAAGCCCGGTGGATTGTTGCAAGCTATGGAAATTTGACCTGGAAATGGGAAGTGATTAATAGGGATTTTATCGCAGGCTTGCCTTGTTCTCTGCGTAAGTATGATTCTATATGGGTAATTGTGGATAAATTCAAAAAGTCAGCTTATTTCCTGCCTGTCAGAACTACATATACAGTTGAGAATTATGCAAAGCTTTACATCAAGGAGATAGTATGACTCCATGGTGTTCCAGTATCTATTATTTTTGACAGGGGACCCAGTTCACAGCTAATTTCTGGAAATCCTTCCAAGAAAATTTAGGGACTCAGGTGATTCTTAGTATAACATTTCATCCACAGACTGATGGACAAGCTGAGCACACCATTCAGACTCTTGAGGATATGTTACGGGAATGTGTGTTAGTGTTTGGAGGTAGTTGGGATGATCACTTACTGCTTATAGAGTTCGCTTATAACAATAGTTAATCATTCCATCATTGAAATGGCCCCGTATGAGGCTTTATATGGGCGCAAGTGTAGATCACCGATTGGGTCGTTCGAAGTAGGAGAAACTAAGTTAATAGGGCGGGACTTTATCCAGCAAGCCATGGAAAAGGTCAAACTTATTCAGGATCGATCATTAACTGCTCAGAGTCATCTGAAATCTTATGCAGATAATCGTCGACGAGACTTAGAGTTCCAAGTGAATGACTGGGTATTGTTGAAGGTGTCGCCGATGAAAGGCATCACGAGATTTGGCAAAAAGGGCACGTCTAGCCCTCGGTATATTGGGCATTACTAGATTGTATGCAAGCTAGGCCAGGTGGCTATTATGAGTTGGATCTACCTTCGGATTTGGAGCCAGTCCATCCAGTTTTCCATGTATTGATGCTTCGTAAGTGCATTGGAGATCCTTCCAGAATTGTACCTGTGGATGATATCCAGGTCACAAAACAATTATCCTACAAAGAAGTTCCTATTGCTATTCTAGATAGGCAAGTTCGGAGGCTCAGAACCAAATATATAGCTTCAGTTAAAGTTTTATGGAGAAAAAATAATAGGGAAGAGATGACTTGGGAAGCTAAGGAAGATATGAAGTTCAGGTATTCACATTTATTTCCAACCCTAGAGGGGATTTAGACAGGGGCACCATTGTTCTCAAGCATGTAATGCTTTCTTTTGACGATTTCTTGGTCGTATATATATATAATTTGGGTTGCTGTGATAGGATGGTATTGAAATATTACAAGGGAAACTCTGGCGAATTTTTTATAGAATCCCTAAGAGTCTAACATTCGAGGACGAATGTTCTCTAAGGGGGGAGGAATGTTACACCTTGGAAATTTTGTGTCATTTGCATTATGAGTGAACTAACGCAAGCCTAAAGTGGAATTGGAGTCCTTATAAGGTTAAGCAGGGTATTTGATAACTTTAAGTGCGTACCTCAAGGTTTTTGAGTCATATGAATCAGTGGAAGTAAGTTTGTTGAAGAAATTGGAATTTGAGTTATGTTTTGGGAAGATTTCATATCGTTTGAGTTATACATTGGTTAGCGTTACCTTGAGAGGCAAGCTAAAGGGTCTCTTAGATAGCTAATGAAGTTTTATATAAGTGCCAAGAAGGTTCCATAAGGATTGGAGGTCAAACAAATCGAAAAGAACGCATTTTTGCGAAACCGAAGAAATTGGGGAAATATACGACCGCATACTCAGTATTATGGGCTTCATATTGGCCGTAAACTCCCCATTTTGGGTGAGCTTTCTGCCCAACACCACGTCCATGTTGTGGAGGGAGTATACGGCCGCATACTCACCGCAACACGGAGCGGTGGGGCGAATTGGTCACCTTCTTAAACCCCAAAAGATCCCATTTTCATACCAACCTCCCACATTTATTTCCCTACACTTCTAGAGGGATCTTGAGATTTCTTGAAGGTTCGATAACACTCCAAACCTTTCTTTATCATCAAGAGAGAAGATCAACATCAAAACCCCAAAGCTAATCCATGAAAGGTGATTGTTCTTACTTCTCTTTAAAGTTGTGGTGAACTTGGTCTTGCAAGGAGTTGAGGATGGTGAAGTTCCTCTATTATATGGTATGTTATTCCTTGGAAAGGAAAAGAATTAAAGTGGAGAAGTCATAAGTGTTGGAGTGAAGAAGATGACTATGAGATGAATTTAAAAAGGGGATTTTGGACAAACTTGAGACTAAATTGAATATAACTTCTTGATTATGATATTGTGGATGTTGTTATTGTTGTTTGGGGGTTGTTTTGTGATATGGTGGAAGTTGAAAAAATAGGGGAAATGCTGCCCAAATTCCGTTAGTTTGTTAATTGCATTAGTTTGAACTTAGTGTTTCCAAGACTTAACCTTAGTGTGAATCCTCTTGAATGTAGATTTTGTGGACTTTGGAGGGGAACGTTAAGTAGTTAAGAAGATGTAAAGGTATTGTCACGACCTTAATTACCGATCATGCGGGCACCTACCTTATTATCACTAGTAGGCGAACCCTTACCCATTAACCCAATAATCATTAGCCAATTTCAACTTCTTTAATCATTTATTAACAGTCAATAGATAAGTGAATGAATGAATAAATAAAACAAGTCATAATTAATAGATAATATAACTGTGAAAGTCTAACTATTACACCCCCAAAATCTGAAAGTCATCGTACAAGGACTTTAACTAACAATGTCTAAAGAATGAAGTATATCTCGAATATAATAACAAATAATGTCTGGAATAAAAACAGACATCTGGAAAGAGGGATCTTCAGGTGGCATGGAATGGATAGAAGCTCACCCTCAGATCTGATCAAGCAAGCTAGCTTCAAGCTAGAGATGTAGTCTGGATGAAATCTCTGGAACATAATGTGCGCTCAAAAAAAGGTGAAGCAAGGTAGTATCGGTACAAACACTATGTACTGGTAAGCATCATAGGCTGACTAAGATTAGTTCACGCATATATGTATAAAATCTACAAGATAAACAAATAGGCACTTAATACTCAAATCCAGGTCACAGAATATCCCATAACAGAGTCACAGCCTAAGATGAAGTTTCTAACCCACAAGTCTGTCAAGTTTCAATAATCTCACCTGATAATCACAAGCCCAAATTCCTTCCCTAGCTAGAGTCACTAATCCACAATTTAACTCAGTCAATGATCATATAAATACCATAACTGCCATTTCAGCAAACATACTAAAATTAGAAACAACGAGCCATATAATAATGCAGAATAAAATGTAATGATGTGCAATGCAAAATATGATGATGTACAATGCAATGCCCTGGCCAAATACACACTGTACACACATTCTACTGAAGTCATAGCTAAGTAGTCATGACCTGCAGGGTACCCATGGTGTCCATGTACCCTCGTTTCGAATCCACTCCTCGGACTCGAGCCATAAATTCTCCACCCCGAAAAGAACCTCGATCACGGATCCACATCCTGTACCACTCACTTTCAGAAAAAACCTCGGACCACCAACTCACAACTAGGTCACATCCTCACCCTCGATCAAATGTGCCTTATCATATGTATAGTAACATTGTCACATCACTCTCAATGATCAATTCATCAAGTACCATGTATGAAATAGCATCACAAGTGCAACAAGAAGATTATATTAACTTCTTCCCTAATTTCACATCACAATGTATGTCTCAACGTATTCCATTTCATTAGTATGTAGGGACTATGAACAATTAGCATTATCAATGTCAAACACAAGGTATCGTGCTACCTGTCTTTCATGAATCATTTTCGAACCATGTATGAGTGTATGAATGCATAAATGAGTGTAAACGTGGTAAATCAATGCAACCATGAAGGTAAAAGTCACAAAGCCACAAGTCATATCAAGACTTGGATCAACTCAACCATGAAATAATCATACAAACCGTCTCAACCAACATAAGAGTCTATGTCCCTCTTTACTTCCTCATATAGAAAGTACGCCTCACAACTAAGTATTGTATCACTAAGAAGCTCCACTTTTCTATATATTATCATCAACAGTAAATCATACATCAAGTTTTCATCTATGTACTGTCATAAGTTTATATCACAATTCAGGCCTAAACTCATTACCCTTCCTTTCTCCGATAATATATGTCACAATAAGAGAGAACTGAGTACAACACGACAATTTAAGCAATAAGTGCAACAAGCCACCATCAACAACAATCAACTTAATAGAAATCCATCCCGAATCGCCACAGGATGAATACAACTACACCTCATATTTCAGTACATAAAGTAATGGCGACGAGCCCACAAAATCAGAAGTCATACCAACCTAGCAAGTATCCAACCAAAAGTCCATGTCCAAAGACCTAATCATGCTTTCTCCCATCAATACTACACAATACATACGTTTCGCTAATCCAAGTCTAACTAAAGTAAGCCATAACCTACCTGGAATGCCGAACAACAGTCTCGAATGGCCAAACCTTAGCCTTGTCTTCCTCTTTGGAGATCCTCAAATGATTAACATCTATCAAATATGAATTCTATGTCAGAATACAAATCTAAGGATATCCATATTGCCATAGTTTTACCCAAAATCTAAAAATGGACCCAAAATAGCCAAACCCAAGCCACAAGGGCAAAACTATAATTTTATTAAAAATTTAGATACAATATAGTCAAAATAGTACTCTACGAGTATAAACGAGTCCAACGATACCCATATTGCTATACTTTTAGAAAAATACCCAAAATACCCCTACAATGTGAAACCGGGTTCATGATGGTAACACGGGAAACTTAGTGCACAATTATATTACCCATCATCTAGTTAACCTTCAATGTTAATTTCATGGAATTCTATTCATCACCAGATATTCAAATCCATCTTTTCTATTTTTAGCCCTAGGGTTCTTAACCCATTAGTACTTCACGATAAGTGTGCATAGGAATGACTATGAGATGATAATAATCGACACATAAATAATGAATACTAGGTTAGAATCTTACCCCAAAGTGCTTGTGAATGATTTTCCATTGCTCTCTCTGCAACCCTTGGACTATTGAAGGTTTCATCAATTCTTGGGTTCTAATCTTGCACCCATCATTAATGGAGCTTAAGCTTGTCATGGGATTTGAGGAAGGAAAAATAATGAATCACATAAGGGTTTGCACTAACCTTCAAGGAGGAACTTCACCCTAGCCCTAGGAAAATAGCCCCTCACATTCTAAGGAAGTGTTTTTGGGTTTATGATGAGAAAACTTGAAAAAAACAACTTAAAAATGGATTCTGCTGTAGCGGGTGCTCCCTTCGCTATAACGGGTGCCCCTTTTTCTGATTTGTTCAAAACTTCATTTTTGCCCCCGAAACGCATCTGGAACCTCCCGAACACAAACCATATATACGTTTTGATTGTAAACCACGATACGGACGCAACCGAGACTTCGGAATTACCAAAAGAGATTATTTTAACTCAGTGTGGACCAAGTCAACCCCAACACTATTGTTACACCCCTAGTGTTCGTAGTAGTAGAACCTATGGTTTTCTAGTCGGGTATGCCCTTGGAATAGAGACCCGAGCCCGAGTTAGAGGTAGAAAATGTCTCACCCCGTGTACGAGGGTACCGACAGATATTCCTGGCAATTTATAGAGTTAGAAGTTGAACGAATCGAATTGACGCGATCTGAACTGAATCAGAAAAAAATCTGCAAGACACCAGTCATCGTCAACGGGTCATCGACATGTTTGACGGACCGTCAACGTGCGGCGTCGACAGGGTCCCATAGCCTTGCATCTGTAGGCGCAGGTAGATGGAGCAAGTCAATGGACCGTCGACACGTCGACGAGCCGTCGACCCGCTCGTTGAATGGACCGCTGTAGCCTTTTTGGCTTCCAAGTATAAATAGGTGGTTCACGACCTTATTTCTTATTTTACTCCTTTCCAAATTAGAAAAACCCTAAGATATTCTCTCCCAATAATTTTCATCATATTAGTGAAGATTTGACAAGACCCGGAACCCGTAAACCCGAGATGGTGAAGAAGAAGGTTGCTTTTAGGGATTCTTCAAGGTTATAAAGCTTAGGGAGTTGAAGTTGAAGTGATTCTTTGAATTTTGACCCCTCAAGGTATGTAAATGATTTCTACCCTTATATTTAAGTTGGTTATCAAGAGTTTTAGTGATGTTAAGTGAAGAGAAGGTAATTGTGGAAGTGTTAAGTTGATGAAGGGCAATGTAGTGATATAGGGTTATTTTAAGAGATGATTGGAAACGGGTTTACGTATATTTTGATATATATAAATGTGCTATCATTGTTGATGTGAGTATTGTAGTTGATGTGGGATCGAATGAGAAGTTGGAGAGTTGTAAGCTTACAAAGGAAATTATTGTCTATAGTTCGTTGAGCTTTATACGTATTTGAGGATGGTTAGTAAGCGAAGTAAATAGCCTAATTAAGCCCTATGTTATCTTAATTATAGACTTGCAAGTTCGAGAGGTAGAAGTTAGACGATTAAGTATACTTCCAGGTATGTTAAGGTCATTCTTTTCCTTTTTGGCATGATCCTATGATATGATCCAACAAGCGAGCTTTCATATTACTCTACTCTCAGAAGCATTAGAAGTACTTCAGTCTTTGATGTTCATGTACCCCATTTATGAGTAATCCTTCTGTTCATGGGTCCAGTCTTATGTAGCCAGTTATGTGTATAGAGTTTATTCATGCATTACATTCATTATATATTTATGTACATTGACCCGTGACTAGAAGGCGTTATATACGCCAATATTATATATATGTAAAGTATGAGAGATATAGGCGTTATATACGCATTACTACTATGATGATGATATTGTTTATGGCCATAGAGGAGCCAATATGATATGACGAGATGCCATAGAGGCTTACAGGCGTTATATACACACATACATCAGGCGTTATATACGCACACATATCAGGCGTTATATACACACACATATAGATGCACGACCGTCATTGATAAGTATGAGCATGCATATTATGTGCCCACAGAGGCATTGTCAGTTTCGCAGATTTAGGCAGATACTAGTTCATACAAGTACATGCAGTCAACCATTTCAGTTTATGAGTTCAAATCTTATCCTTGATTCTTATGTATATTTTTTGTTCTTATGCCTGACAAACTCGGTACATTATCCGTACTGGCTACCCGTTGCTCGGGGGGTTGCGTTCATGCCCGCAGGTATAGGGAGACAGACAGGTGGTCCAGCTCAGTAAGACCTCTAGATCTAGGAGTGGTCAGTACGCTCGATTTGATCCGGAGCTACAGTCAGTTTTGGTATGCCACCTTTTTGAGATGTGTATGAATATGGGTATGACAGGGGACCTGTCCTGTCCTTTCTACAGCTTTTATTCCAGTAGAGTCCTGTAGATAGTTGTATGTAGTAGTCAGATGATGTAGCCTTGTCGGCTCCTATTCTTTTGTGTATAGTGTATGAAGCAGCCTAGCTGGCTTGCACTGTTCTTCCGCATGTCGTGTATATATATGTAGATTGTACAGAGTTCTGATGTTTCTCTCTTATGAGATCCGTTTATGCCATTTATGGACTTTTGATGTTCAGTATGTTTCAGATACGTGTTTAGGGGTGTTTGGTCGCTAGAGGTCAGACTCCCGTCATGGCTCATCGGTTTGGGTCGTGACAGAAGTGGTTTGAGAGCAGTTCCATCCTAGGGTTGTCTACAGACCGTGTCTAGTAGAGTCCTTTTTATGGGCGTGTTGTGCACCACACTTATAAACAGGAGGCTACAAGACATTTAGGATAATGTCATTCTTTCTCTCTTAGATTGTGCGATAGAGCCCTATGTTAAGTGTTCGCTTCTGATGAATTGTTCTGATTTCAGCGATGCTCCGCAAGATAGCTACAGCTGCCTAGAAGGGCAAGAGAGTGACAGGTGAGGCCATTAGCTATACTCGGCAGGCCACGAGGGCCCAGGATGAGATTCATAGTGAGGGGCCATCTGAGACATAGCATACCCCGCCTCCAGCACCTGCCCCAGTTCCTCAGCCGGATGCAGAGGGCCAGGATGTACGAGATGCTGTACGGTTGTTGACCAGATTAGTAGCTGCCCAGGCTCAGCGGCAGGGAGTCGGCGTTGACCGGGCAGACAGGGCCAGTAGTTCAAGGGTTAAAACCTTCCTTGGGTTAGGTCCTCCTGAGTTTTCCGTGGTAAAGCAAAATATGGACCCCCAGGATTTCATTGATGGTATACAGAGGTCCTTGAGGGTTATGTACGCGGATGAGGTTGAGTCAGTGGAGTTGGCTTCATATAGACTCCGGGATATTTCGATAAAGTGGTATCAGGCATGGGAGTTATCTAGGGAAGAAAATGCCCCTCCAGCTATATGGCAAGAGTTCTCAGATGCTTTTCTTCACCATTACTTACCTCCAGAGATCCGATGGGCCCGAACAGATAGGTTCCTACGTATTGAGCAGGGCAGTATGAATGTGCAAGAGTATTGTGTACACTTCGATTCCTTAGCTAGATATGCCCCAGCCATGGTGGCTGAGATGGAGGATAGAGTTCATCGCTTTGTGGGTGGTCTAGGGCCACACTTGATAGATGAGTGCATGACTACTACACTACAGCCAGGCATGGACATCTCCCATATACAGGCGTATGCACAAAATTTGGAGGATCGTAAACGCCAGCGGAGGATAGAGCGTGAGCGTGACCGGAGCTGTGGTAAGAGGGCTAGAGCTTTTGAGATGGTTAGTGAGTTCTAGGGAGGACAGAGACAGCAGCATCCTAGGTATTTTTGTCAGCCGGCAGGGAGTGCACCTTCGCGGTTTCCTGGTCCGAGGTTTGACCGGTCTTCTAATTCCGGAGCGGGCCAGAGTTCTAGAACGTCAGCCTCTCAATACCGACCAGAGTTAGGTCAAATGAGGCTCCTTTTGCCGTGATATACCCAGTGTGACAAGTTACATGCAGGTCAATGTCGGCTGGGTTCAGATGTTTGCTATGCTTGTGGACAGCCAGGCCACAAGATGAGGGAGTGCCCGATGGAGGTTGGTTCAGGTATGGTTCAGCCTACAGGGTCTGTGGCTGGCTCATATTTTGCAGTGCGCCCTTCAGGGCAAGTTTTTTAGACGCCACCAGGGCGAGGTAGGGGGAGGAGTGGAGCATCCAGCTCGAGCGGTCCTCAGCACCGCGTGTATGCATTGGCTGGTAGATAGGACCGCGAGACATCTCCCGATGTTGTTACAGATATATTATCAGTTTCCTCCCATGATGTTTACGCACTGATTTATTGTCATGCTCCAAAACCCACCCTAGACGTGACCGACATCCGACGTCATGAACAACATCGGAAGAGCCTAAACAATGCAATAATAACACTTGAACCCGCCAGGTTCAACATTCACCTCCTACAGTTTATAAAATAAATGTAACGTCAAGTTCCTTTTTAATAATCATTCCTTATTAAATTAAACAAAGTTATAAATAACTGCATATATCAGGATCATAATTATGAAATAAGATCAACGGAGCTCCTAAGAGACACAACAAGTCGTACGAGACTTTGACAATCTACCCACAATTCTGACAACTATCTATGGAGCTCCTAAGAGACACAACAATCGTCTAACTTCGGGACGCAGCCCGAAAATCTAGAATAATAAATGAAACAGGAAGTGTCCCACGAACAAGGATGTGGGCTCACCAAATCAACAACAGCAGCAAGTTCTCCTAAGCATCGAGAGTATCATGAACCTGGTCTTCTCCATTTCCTAACATACCATAAAAAACAACAATGGTATGCCTGAGTACTTTCGTACTCAGTGAGTGCCTCGGGGACAACAAGTATTATTAAAATAAAATATAATAATACATAAAGAAATCAATTCTGAAATGATAGTATAAAAACAGTCATTTCACTTTCTGATTCTTAATATCATTTGTTAAACAGTTTACAAATCCATTAATCAATATAAAAACAGGTATTCAGCATGTGTATCTCAATAAGAATTATCAAAACCAATTATACAATCTTTTGTCAAGTTACAACTTTCAATTATGCCTTTCAAATTGATCATGATTGTCAACAACAGTTCCATGAGAGAATAAGAATATCACACATGCCAATACAGGCCCAAGAATCAATCACATCGAAGGGATGACCATAGGGTTCCCTTGTCACAGCGCACTACACCGGAATATGAAATTCTTGGTGGCTATCCTTCCTCCCGAATAGCTAGGCATTAACCACACTCCGGGTAGTGAACTCGGTAGTGGCCATTCTTCCTCCCGAATGGCTAGCCAATTACCACACTAGGATCCATAGTGGCTACCCTACCTCCCGAGTAGCTAGGCCAAACACAACAATATAGTTCATAGCATAGAATTCGATTCACAAATTGTCTCAAAGTAGTCACACCATCAATAACATTAAAGTTCATTATGCCATATCGAAAGAATAAGTCATTCCTATCAATGTTTTGAAAACGTACAACTTCTTTACAAAGATTTCCATGTCCCAATTCACCAATGAGAATGTCATTACCAACTCTTAACTAGCATTACTAAGCATCTCTCATAGAGGAAAACATTCATAATATCTTATACATATATGGGGTTTGTTACAATCTAGGTTTAATGTGGGTTTGTCCCCTCACACACATTAACAACCATTTAGACATGAATTAGAGTTCAAGAAACATGAAAAGATTGCTTTTCCTTTCATTCATTAATGAATCTTGAATAAAATTTATATTTCCAACAATAGTTTCAAAAAGTGATTTTCATTCAAAATAAGTTTTTAAAAGAGAGACATACAAATCACCTTTATAGTCAACAATGATTTTAAAAGAGACATACCTTAATACGTTAAACAAAGTTTAAAAATTCACTTTTCTAATGAAGAACACCCAAACCCTAGCTTGAATCGCTTTGGGAAGAATTATGTTACAAACCCTAGGTTTTGGTCACAAGAATCATGTTAAGAATAATGGGTTTGATGTTAGAATGGATTAGTAATGTTAAGGATGTCCTTACCTTTGATTTGAAGACTTGGGGGAATGGTTTTCGTCCTTAGGGTTTTTTAGAGAGTGCAGGAATAAACAAAACAAGTGTCTTATTTATATTTTTCTGGTGAAAACGGGCAAAGGACACCCCCGAAGGACGGACCGTCCTTCGTGTTACAGACCGTTCTTTGGACCGTCCTTTAGTGGAAATTTCCAGAGAGTTCTGTTGATTTTTGAGACATTACGGTTCCATGTTACGACACGTAACATGTGTTATGGCCCGTAACATGTGTTACGGCCCGTAACACGTGTTTCGGTTCGTAACGTCTCACCGTAACACTGGCCAAATTTCCAGCGAAGATAGGCTTCAGTAAAACAGGCATAACTGTTTGTACGATACTTTGCTTGGGCTGGGCGACCTACCGTTGGAAAGATATTTCAAAGATCTACAATTTCATCAAGGAATTGTTTCCAAATTCGAAACACATTTTCATAAAAATCGGCCAGAAGACAAACCTACTAAAACTTAGGCGAATTTAAGAGCCCTTAAGAACTTCAATAGTTGGTTTGATTTCAAAACGACCATCTTCCACCCGAATTCATCAAGAATGGATTCATATAGATAAAATATCATCTTAACACTAGATTTTTATAAATTCACACCTAGTTCAAGTTTACGGGGTGTTACATTATTCCCCCCCCTTAAGATCATTCGTCCTCGAATGAGGGTTATGGCCTAAGATTTTCGCTAACCCTCAAACTTTCGAATTCTCACCAGTGCTTCTTTATGTGGTAAGATATCACAAACAAAACTCATATAATGCTTTAACAATAACCATATGGTCCTCGCACAGACTCCCACAACAACCAGATAACCCTAAGCATGGAATAAGGGATTTACACCCATAGTCTACCTCGAGATTTAACGATATTACTATTTCAATCTATAATGGATTCACCTAGAACTACTAGACTAACCATTTCAATCTAGAATTGTATAACACTTGGTAAGCCAGTCTGTACCCATAATCACCTCAAAGTCCTCTATTCTTATTTTTAACAAATCAGAAGTAGTCTCACGATCCTTAACTACACCACGCAATATTATAGATTGTAGAAGTAATGTCGAGGCACTAACTGTTTGGGTTCTCTACTATAGTCGAGGAAAAAGCACTTCTTTCCAACAAAGAGAGGAACGAACAGAGAGCGAGTCAAACCATAAAGTCGAGCTTGTCCCCCATTAGCGGTGTTAGTAGTTGCTTTACTAGCCCCATTACCACGAGCATTAGGAGTGTTGTTGACATTACCATCAGGTGAATTATTCCGCTGGCCAGATAATTTAGCCATTTCACGAAGCCACTTCCTACAATATTTCTTGATATGAACCCTAATCCCACAATGGTGACAAACACGATCCTCCCATCTAAATGCTTGTCGGTTACTACCATGCGAATATCTGTTCTGATCATTGTTCCTCTAACCTTGTCTACCAGATGGAACGCCCATATTAGACTGAGAAACAAACTGTTGAGGTGAAGAATTTCCTTTCCGTTCCCTCCATCATACGAACCAGTGAAACCACCCGCAGATCGGGCCTTCTTACTTTGTTCCCTGTCTAGCCTCTCTTCCCCCTTCCAATTCTCTTGTTGCTCGGCAAACCCAACCAAGGAATTACCGTTCTCGACCTGAGCGGTGGTGCGGTTAGTTACCCTGGCGGCTCGTCCGCCAGACGATGAGTTAGAAGCACCACTGTTTCCCTAATTGGCAGTCCTCGCACGAGTTAAAGCCATTTCTGCGGGGCACGAATTATCGGACACGTCAGAATGATCCTAACGGTAGTTCAAGCTCTATAGCACAATCTAGAATAAAGAAGAATGAGAAACACCTATAAATGCCCTGGTAGTCTTTCGATCATGCAGGTGATCAAGCTGTACAAGGAAGACTCCGCTAGACACAGCTCCACAGACACAGACAACTCCTAGAACACATTTACACCTAGGCTCTGATACCAAGCTTGTCACGCCTCAAAACCCACCCTAGACGTGACCGACATCCGACGTCATTAACAACAACGGAAGAACCTAAACAATGCAATAATAACACTTGAACCCGCCAGGTTCAACATTCACCTCCAACAGTTTATAAAATAAATGTAACGTCAAGTTCCTTTTTAATAATCTTTCCTTATTAAATTAAACAAAGTTATAAATAACTGCATACATCAGGATCATAATTATGAAATAAGATCAGCGGAAGTCTAATATAAGTAATAGTCATAAACGTGGCAAACACCCATTAAGTCGTACGAGACTTTGACAATCTACCCACAATTCTGACAGCTATCTATGGAGCTTCTAAGAGACACAACAATCGTATAACTTCGGGACACAGCCTGAAAATCTATAATAATAAATGAAACAGGAAGTGTCCCACGAACAAGGATGTGGGCTCACCAAATCACCAACAACAGCATGTTCTCCTAAGCATCGAGAGTATCACGAACTTGCTCTTCTCCGTTTCCTAACATACAATAAAAAATAACAATGGTATGCCTGAGTACTTTCGTACTCAGTGAGTGCCTCGAGGACAACAAGTATTATAAAAATAAAATATAATAATACATAAAGAAATCAGTTCTGAAAAGATAGTATAAAAACAGTCATTTCACTTTGTGATTCTTAATATCATCTGTTAAACAGTTTACAAAGCCATTAATCAATATAAAAACAGGTATTCAGCATGTGTATCTCAATAAGAATTATCAAAACCGATAATAAAGTCTTTTGTCAAGTTACAACTTTCAATTATTCCTTTCAAATTTATCATGATTGTTAACAACAGTTCCATGAGAGAATAAGAATATCACACATGCCAATACAGGCCCAAGAATCAATCACATCGAAGGGATGACCGTCGGGTTCCCTTGTCATAGCGCACCACACCGGAATATGAAATTCTCGGTGGCTATCCTTCCTCTCGAATAGCTAGGCATTAACCACACTCCGGGTAGCGAACCCGGTAGTGGCCATTCTTCCTCCCGAATGGTTAGGCAATTACCACACTAGGATCCATAGTGGCTACCCTTCCTCCGGAGTAGCTAGGCCAAACATAATAATAACGTTCATAGCATAGAAGCCGATTCACAAAATTGTCTCAAAGTAGTCACACCATCAATAACAATAAAGTTCATTATGCCATATCGAAAGAATAAGTCATTCCTATCAATGTTTTAAAAACATACAACTTCTTTACAAAGATTTCCATGTCCCAATTCACCAATGAGAATGTCATTACCAACTCTTAACTAGCATTACTAAGCATCTCTCATAGAGGGAAACATTCATAATACTTATACATATATGGGGTTTGTTACAATCTAGGTTTAATGTGGGTTTGTCCCCTCACACACATTAACCACCATTTAGACATGAATTAGAGTTCAAGAAACATGAAAATATTGCTTTTCCTTTCATTCATTAAAGAATCATGAATAAAATTTATACTTCCAACAATAGTTTCAAAAAGTGATTTTTATTCAAAATAAGTTTTTAAAAGAGAGACGTACAAATCACCTTTATAGTCAACAATGATTTTAAAAGAGACATACCTTAATACGTTAAACAAAGTTTAACAATTCACTTTTCTAATGAAGAACACCCAAACCCTAGCTTAAATCGCTTTGGGAAGAATTATGTTGCATACCCTAGGTTTTGGTCACAAGAATCATGTTAAGAATCATGGGTTTGAAGTTAGAATGGATTAGTAAGGTTAAGGATGTCCTTACCTTTGATTTTAATACTTGGGGAAATGATTTTCGTCCTTAGGGTTGTTTAGAAAGTGGAGTAACAAACAAACCAAGTGTTTTATTTATATTTTTCTGGTGAAAACGGGCCAAAGGACGCCCCCGAAGGACGGATCGTCCTTCGTGTTACAGATCGTTCTTTAGACCGTCCTTTAGTGAAAATTTTGAGAGTGTTCTGGTGATTTTTGAGACGTTACGGTTCCATGTTACGGCCTGTAACACGTGTTACGGTCCGTAACGTCTCACCGTAACACATGCCAAATTTCCAGCGAAGATAGGCTTCAGTAAAACAGTCATAACCTTTTTTACACAACTTTGCTTGGGCTGGGCGACCTACCGTTGGAAAGATATTTCAAATATCTACAACTTTCATTAAGGAAGTGTTTCCAAATGCGTAACACATGTTCATGAAAATCGGCCAGAAGACAGACCTACCAAAACTTAGGCGAATTTAAGAGACCTTAAGAACTTCAATAGTTGGTTTGACTTCAAAACGACCATCTTCCACCCGAATTCATCAAGAATGGATTCATATAGATAAAATATCATCTTAACACTAGATTTTTACAAATTCACACCTAGTTCAAGTTTACGGGGTGTTACATTTATCCAAGTTCCATTTTATCATATATTACGCCTTTTGTTGCTGGCAAGTTTGGGATAGAGCCCGAGTTGATTAAGCCTTTTGAGGTGTCTACGCCAGTTTGTGATCCAGTTATAGCTAGGCGGGTATACCGAGATTGTGTTGTTATAGTTTGTGACCGCCATACCGTAGCAGATCTAATTGAGTTTGATATGATTGATTTTGATGTTATTATGGGCATGGACTGGTTGGTTTCTTGTTATGCTAATGTTGATTGTAGAGCAAGGATGGTGCGATTCCAGTTTCCAGGAGAGCCAGTCCTAAAGTGGAACGGCAATGCTGCTTCGCCTAGGGATAGCTTTATTTCCTACCTTAAGGCAGAAAGAATGATCCGAAAAGGGTATATTTTTCACCTAGTTCGAGTTCAAGATGTGCAAGCAGATTCGCATACTGTTTAGTCTATTCCTGTGGTCAATGAGTTCCCAAAAGTTTTTCCAGATAAGCTTTCAGACATTCCCCAGAGAGGGAGACTGAATTTACTATTGACCTATTGCTAGACACTCAGCGAATATCTATTCCTCCTTATAGGATGGCACCTGCGGAGTTGAATGAATTGAAAGAGCCGTTGAAAGATTTGCTCGAAAAGGGCTTTTTCAGGCCTAGTACATCACCGTGGGGAGCGCCGGTGTTATTTGTAAGAAATAAGGATGACTCTTTGCAAATGTTTATTGATTATAGGCAATTGAATAGAGTGACTGTAAAGAATAAGTATTCGTTCCCGAGGATCGATGATTTATTCAATCAGTTGCAAGGCGCTAAATATTTCTTGAAGATAGACTTGAGATCAGGATATCATCAGGTCAGGGTCAAGGAAGAGGACATTCCGAAGACGGCATTCCGGACTAGGTATGACCACTATGAGTTTCGTGTTATGTCGTTCGGCCTGACTAACGCCCCAGCCGTATTCATGGATTTGATAAATCGTGTATTCAGGCCCTTTCTAGATTTGTTCGTGATTGTGTTCATAGATGATATTCTGGTTTACTCGCCGTCAGAGACCGATCATGCAGAACATCTACGGATAGTGCTTAGAAGTTTTCGAGGTAAAGAGTGGTATGCCATATTTTCTAAGTGTGAGTTCTGGTTGAACTCTGTGGCTTTTCTGGGTCACGTTATTTCAGAGGAAGGCGTTAGAGTGGATGCCCAGAAGATTAAGGCTGTGAAGAATTGGCCAAGGCCCACGGCACCAACGTAGATACGTAGTTTCTTGGGCTTGGCCGGTTATTATAGAAGGTTTATAGAAGGATTTTCCTCTCTTTCAGCCCCATTGACAAAATTGACTTAGAAATCAGCTAAGTTCCAATGGACAGATGCTTGTGAGCAGAATTTTCAGACGCTGAAGGATAAGTTAACTTCAGCACCAGTTTTGACTCTTCCAGAAGGAGCAGATGGCTATGTGGTAAATTGTGATGCTTCAGGTGTTAGATGGGGTTGTGTCTTGACGCAACACGGTAAGGTTGTCGCTTATGCTTCTAGACAGTTGAAGAAGCACGAGAACAATTATCCAACCCATGATCTTGAGTTAGCGGCAGTGATTCATGCTTTGAATATATAGAGGCACTACTTTTACGGTGCCCCCATGTTGATATCTATATTGATCATAAGAGTCTCCAGTACATCTTTAAGCAGAAGGACTTGAACTTGCGCCAGATTTGATGGTTGGAGAGGTTAAAAGACTATGATGTGCATATTCTGTACCATCCCGGGAAGGCTAATGTAGTAGCTGATGCCCTTAGTCGTAAATCTATGGGTAGCTTGTCACACGTGCCGCCAGAGAAAAGAGAAATAGTCCGTGAGGTTCATCGATTAGCTAGCCTCGGGGTTCGATTGATAGATTCAGGTGATGCAGGAGTTACTATTCAAGACACAGCGGTATCATCCTTGGTAGTAAAGATAAAAGAGCGTCAGTATGAGGATCCTGTTTTAGTTCATTACAGTGATACAACACCTCAGAAAGAAAAGACACCCTTTGTAATCACAGGTGATGGAGTACTCAAGTATTGAGACAGATTATGTGTCCCTAATATTGCAGGGCTCCGTCAGCAGGTTATCGGAAAGGCACATTACTCCCACTATTCTATTCATCCAGGCTCCACGAAGATGTACCATGATCTCAAGGAAGTTTATTGGTAGGATGGTATGAAGAGAGATATAGCAGAATTTATCGTTCAGTGTCCAAATTGTCAGCAGGTCAAAATAGAGCACCAGAAGCCTGGAGGTCTATTGCAGGCTATGGAGATTCCGACATGGAAGTGAGAGGTAATTAATATGGACTTTATTACAGGATTGCCCCGTACTCAGCGGAAGTGTGATTCAATATGGGTCCTAGTTGATAGGCTTACAAAGTCAGCTCACTTTCTGCCTATCAGAACTACTTATGCAGCCGAGGATTATGCAAAGCTTTATCTTAAGGAGGTTGTATGACTTCATGGTGTTCCTATAGCCATTTTTTCAGATAGGGGAGCACAGTTCACAGCTAAATTCAGGAAGTCTTTCCAGACAAGGATTGGGGACTCAGGTTAGTCTTAGTATTGCATTTCACCCTCAGACAGATGGACAAGCAGAGCGTATATAATGACCCTTGAGGATATTCTTAGAGCTCGTGTACTTGACTTTCAAGACAGTTGGGATTATCATTTGCCTCTTATCGAATTTGCATATAACAACAGTTACTATTCCAGTAATCAGATGGCTCCTTATGATGACTTATATGGACGGAGATGTAGATCGCCCATAGGGTGGTTCGATGTCGGGGAGAATCAGTTAGTAGGCCCAGACTTAATTCAGCAAGCAGTTGATAAGGTGAAAGTGATTAGAGAGAGGTTGCTAACAGCTCAGAGCCGATAGAAATTCTATATGGATAATCGGCGACGTAAGCTAGAGTTCGAGATAGGCGATTGGGTGTTCCTAAAAGTTTCACCTATGTAGGGAGTGATGAGGTTTGGAAAGAAGGGTAAGTTGAGCCCCAGATATATTGGGCCATATAAGATCATTCGTACAGTGGGCACGGGTTCATATAAGCTAGGATTGCCTTCTGAGTTATAGTCGGTACATCCAGTATTTCATGTATCAATGCTTCGTAAGTGTATCGGAGATCCTTTGAGAGTGGTACCAGTGAATGACATTCAGGTGACCGAGCAGTTATCATACAAAGAAGTTCCGGTGGTGTCACGACCCAACTAGGGGCCGCGACGGGTACTCGATACTACTATACCGATCACCTCTTATCTCGCATCTTACTCTTACTACTGAGTGGGCCGTATGAACGATACCGTCATTGCTTTAATCAACACCATCATTAATAGCATACTCGTAAACAAGTGGCAATAAACTGTACTAACATATTATACGGCGACAAGGACTGTTATAGCCCGTACTTTGTACGTTCGGATAATTCAAGATAATTGCGGGAAGTTAAGGGCAAGACCATTTTCCAAAATTATTTTAATGTACAAGTTTTTTTATTAGTATGGAACTATTGAGGAAGGTTAGGGATGAATATTATGTTATATGAGCATAAGAACATATATATATGGCATTTGGAGAGTGTAGGAAGTAAATCGGTTAACGTGATCACTCGATGATAGCCCTCGTAACCATAAGTTAAGGTGGGGCCCACACGTCGGGACTTTATAAAAGAAATATAAAGAGATATATGGGTAGTACATGTGAAGTTGAGCAAGTCCTAAGAAGGACCCATAAGCCAAAAATGAGTGTAAACCCTCCAAAAGGACGATTTAAGAAAACGTTTTCGGAAGACCTGACTTGGAGGGGCAAAACCGGCATTATAAGTTTGGAATTTCGAAAAACACCAAGAAATAAAAGTTGTAGATAATTGAAAGGGCTTTCCAACCATAGGTCGTGGGCCCTCACACGATGTCGGAATCAAAATTATGGCCATTGTAAGAGCAAGACCTCAAACTTTCCAGAGGGTTCCGCGGGCCCCACATGGGGAGGTCGGTGAAACCGACCTAACAGGGGTATAAATACCCATCAACCTCCGTTTTTCAGCAAATTAACATTGTAAAAGGCCCTAGAAAATTCTCCACACCTTTCTAAAAAATTATAGTCCGATAAATCAAGAATTTAACAAGATTTCGCCAAACTAGTCCGTGAGAGGTGATTGTTCTTGCTTCTACTCAAGTGTGGCGTTGGAGAAAATTGATATGGCTGAGTTTCTTCAAGTATAAGGTATGTTATTCATCCCATCTCTTGTGTTGAGTTTATTTGAAGGTCTAGCAAGCTTTAAAAATGAAAATAGTTATGGAGGAAGGGTCCTAAAGTGTTGTGTTGTAGTTGTTGTGTTTATGGGCTGTTTTGAACATGTTGTGGCCGTGTGGATGGACTGATTTATATATGTAAAGATGGTATATAATGTTGTTAGTGTGTTGACGAAATTATACTCCTCGATTGGGACGAAAGGAAGTGCATATTGTTGTCGTATATTGAAAAACATCGTGTGGGATGTTTATGAAATATATTGGTATGAATAATAGTGTTGGATGGAGTAGTATGTTGATTAAATTGTTTTGAATTGAATTGAATTGAATTGAATTGAATTGGATTGAATTGAATTGAATTGAATTGAATTGAATTGAATTGAATTGAATATTGAGGTGTTGCTAGAATAATTGCTAGTATTGTTGTTGGTTTGGCCGAGTTGAATTCTCGGGTTTGTTGTTGATGATTTGAGCCGAGATAGAATCTCGGGGATGGAGTATTTACAGGGGAGGTGCTGCCGAAATTTCGGCAGACCATAAGTGAATGTACTTGAAAGTCTAAGACAAGTATATGTCGATGAATCTAACGATAGTGTCAATCTTCTTGAATGTAGACTAAAAAGTTGGACGAATAAGCGTAGCTAGTAAGGCGCGGCACAGGTATGTTAAGGCTCGTCCCTCTTCTTTCAAGGCATGATCCAATGTTATGATTTCATAAGTATTTCCATAATTCCCTTGTTTCCTAAAGTTAGACGTTTATGACTCTAAGGCATGATTCTTTTCTTGATAAACCGTAAACGTTTTTCTAAAAAGTCTATACTTTTCCAAAACAAAGGTTTATGACTTTATACGCTTTTATGACTATAATGACGGACACGTTTTCATAATGACAACGATGATGTCAAAGAAGAGAACAAGTTTATGATAATTATGGCGATTATTTCTTAAAGGTTCCGAATGTATGTGAATTGATGCCTTATGAGATGATAATTTTATTTTATGTTCTCCTAACGCTATTCTTTATTGATAGTCTCGCCTTATAATACTAGTCCCTTCAAGGCGAGACACGACGATCTTGACTGTCCATAATGTAATCGGAGGATTACCGACCTTACGTCACTCCGATGGATACATGACTTTCTTGGGCTCTCATGCATGCTGTACAGATGATATATGTTTATATGTATATGTATATGTATATGGGGAAGTACGGGGAAAGGGAAGGCGCTATAGACGCATAGCCACCTGATCAGTTGGAGTATGATATTGTCCCGGACGCGGGGCATATGTGGTTAAATGGATCGGCTGCCGACGCCTCGGCAATATGATAAGAACTATTTTCTATATTATATGATATATGTATATGTATATGGATAAGATGGGATAAGGGCAGAGCGTTAGATACGCGTATCCACCTGATCAGTTGGCGTTATATGACATGATATCATCCCAGACGCGGGATGCCCGGCCGTGGCACATATGTGGTTAAATGGATCGGAACCGACGCCTCGGCAACATGATGTGTTCTATTTTCTATATATATGAAAAAGAAATGTTTTCAAAGAAAGTAAAGTTTGATATGTATATGGATCGGGCTGCACGTTCCGCAGCATTAAGCATGCATGGCATCCGCCCTCAGAGGCACTCACATGTACAGGTTACTCTCTTATCTTATGATATGTTCTATATTTCCATACAATTACTATTCATATGTTTCATCTCTTACTATGTTATTATTCAGGCCTTACATACTCAGTACATTGCTCGTACTGACCCCTCTTCTTCGGGGGCTGCGTTTCATGCCGCGCAGGTACACCCAGATGAGCGAAAACTATTATAGAAGATGTTCCAGCGAAGTTGGCGAGCTCCATTTGGCCCTGGAGTGTAGTCGAGTCAGTGTACTATGCCATGGTGTCTTGTTCGAAGTTAGAGACTTTGCAGACAGAGTTGTAGTTATTGGTTGTCAGTTCAGTAAGCGGCTCTACCAGCCGATGTGTCATCCGTGTTATAATATAAGTTTCATATGATTACAGGTTTTGAGATTAACAGAAAGAAAGTTTTTGAAAGTTTCATTATGTATTTCATGATTATTTAGTTTAGAGTCTAGAGAGATTAAATATGTAATAAGAGTCAGCGGGTTCGCTCGGCTCCGGTTACGGGGTCGGGTGCCCATCACACCCTAGTAAAGTCGGGCTGTGACAAAGTGGTATCAGAGCAGGTCGGTCTAAGGGTTGTCTGCAAAGTCGTGTCCAGTAGAGTCCTGTTTATGGGTGTGAAGCCGGCCACATTTATTAACAGGAGGCTACGGGGCATATAGGAATTGTTGACCTCCTTTCAGTCTTTGATCGTGCGATAGAGCCAAGTTATAGGAAATAAGATTCCTTATGCTAATTGTCGATTTTCGCAGACGCCTAGTATCGACGGAAGAAAGCGTGTGATGACATGGCAAGTCACAGAGGTAAGTCGGGATATTTGTTCTGTTACTTGGAACTGGAAGTTCTGGATGACTGGAATATGTTATATAACCGTATGTTCTGTGGGGTATTGTCGATACTGATAGTGTACAGATTTTGAATAGTAGGAGTGGTAAAGAAGATTCTACTAGAATGGATACGCTTAACAAAAGGAAATGTGGAAAGGGGATGCCGTAAACAGACAATAAATGGGATGTGTTATTCTAGACCTATGGGTTTGGCGTGGCGATGAAGGTGCGATCATTACCATTGGGAATTTGGGAATCCAGGACGAGAGGTAATTATACACGAAAGTAGAAGGTGAATATTGAGGATTAAAAAGGGTAAAACGGTAATTGTAAAAGAAAGGACGTGTTCCAAAAATGTCTCGGAATCTGTAAGACTTTGACTTGTTCCAGAACATGTAATAAAGGTCATGCGAGGAAGCGGACGCGAAAATATCAGCATTAAGACACCGAATTTCAGTGAAATTTTTGGGTTAAGCGTGCTCAGGTGGGAGCAATTCCATGATTGGTGACCCCCTGGGAAGTTGGCAAGAAATTCTATAGATTGAGATATAAGAGACAAATGAGAAGCTAGGGTAGTCTAAGGGAAACTAGGATATACGGGATGGTTGGAGACCATAGGAAGATGCGTAGGACAAGGCAGACTAGGTCGGTGAAGAGACGAAAAGTACATCACAGCCCTGGGATCAGAATAGGCTTGAACAGCGTTAGGAAGTATTTTGTGGCCTAGTTGATAGTAATTATACATATATGAACGCGTATGGTATTATGTGTGTAATTGTATCGGTAGACATGAGGGTTCCAGCAACCAGCGCTATAGTAAAGAAAGGTATTGATCACGTAAGGGTACCGAAGTTCGAGGGACGGCAAGAGTAAATGGTACAAGTGCTGCAAAGTAAGCTGTTATTATTTTACTATAGGTTGAGATTGGAAGTTCCAGTGTAATGATATTTGGAGAAGAAAGAGAGTGAGTAGATAGGGAACAGAGAAATCAGAGTATCGGAAGGAGGTTCGAGAACCGATGTCGATAAGTGAGGCTAAAGGAATAGTGACTAGGATAGGGGGATACGAAGTAAGAGAAAGAATGTTTAGGTTTGTAATAATGTTGAGATGAGAGATCTATAAAAGAATAAGTATGTAGCTATGTTAAGGTACGAGCAAGGATAGGGAGATTGGAGGTTGTAAGAATTTTGTGCTAGGGATAAAAGTAGCGGACGCTTGAGAGATATGGACACACAGCTACAGCACAAACGCGCAGTTAAGCAAGAATTACGAACAAGCGAACTAAGCAAGTGAGAGGACGAGTAGTGGATGAAAGAGTATAGGAAATGTGAACAAAATGATGACATAGACAGAAAGAAAAAGAAAAACTTGGGATAAGAAGTTTCGATATGTTAAGTACAGAGCTGGAAGGAGAGATGAGGAATAAGGTATAAACACAGACTTCGCAAAAGGACAGCTGGCGTATAGGGAGCCCTTAAAGGGGGGGGGGGGAGACCATATTATATTAGGCTTAAAAAGGAATCACAACAATTTCTAGCACTAGAAAAGGAAACCTATTAGTTCGGGGCCAAAGTTTAAAACATGTTGGTGCATCGGAAGTAAGTAAAGAATGTTTCGAACGACGACTATTATGACGAAAGCATCAACAATTTGTAGTTTGAGAATTTTTGAAAGGAAGAAAGAACGCGGTACCTATGAATGAAACAAAAGGGTTCATCGGACACTAGAAAATAGTTCATGGACCATTAATTATACGGAGCATGAGAATGTATGCTATGAAATTGTATGAATCATCGACGTGAAGCAGTATTCAATTATGTTTGTAGGGGATTTACACCGAAGAGCCAACGAGAAATAATGGACGAAACGAGCGCCAATACAAAGAAATCAAAGACAAGTGTACTTGTGTCAAGAAATGACCTGGGAAGGACAAGGATAATGAGATGGCGCAATGGATTAAGAAACCCATGATGAGGAGTGAGGACTCGTGTAAAGACCTAGGAGTTCGAGTATAAGGAGAATAAGGTAAAGGATAAGGAATGGGCATAAAGAGAAGAACGACTATAACAGGGACCCTCCCGAAGTATTATGACACCCCATAAGATCAGTTGAACATTCGAGGACGAATGTTCTAAAGGGGGGAGGATGTTATAGCCCATACTTTGTAAGTTCGGATAATTCAAGATAATTGCGGGAAGTTAAGGGCAAGACCATTTTCCAAAATTATTTTAATGTACAAGTTTTTTTATTAGTATGGAAATATTGAAGAAGGTTAGGGATGAATATTATGTTATATGAGCATAAAAACATATATATATATATATATATGGCATTTAAAGAGTGTAGGAAGTAAATCGGTTAACGTGATCACTCGATGATAGCCCTCGTAACCATAAGTTAAGGTGGGGTCCACACGTCGGGACTTTATAAAAGACATATGAGGAGATATATGGGTAGTACATGTGAAGTTGAGCAAGTCCTAAGAAGGACCCATAAGCCAAAAATGAGTGTAAGCCCTCCAAAAGGACGATTTAAGAAAACGTTTTCGGATGACCTGACTTGGAGGGGAAAAAACGGCATTATAAGTTTGGAATTTGGAAAAACACCATGAAATACAAGTTGTAGATAATTGAAAGGGCTTTCCAACCATAGGTCGTGGGCCCTTACACGATGTCGTGGGCCCTTACACGATGTCGGAATCAAAAGTTATGGCCATTTTAAGAGCAAGACCTCAAACTGTCCAGAGTGTTCCGCGGGCCCCACATGAGGAGGTCGGTGAAACCGACCTAACAGGGGTATAAATACCCCCAACAACCTCCGTTTTTCAGCAAATTAACATTGTAAAAGGCCCTAGAAAATTCTCCACACCTTCTCAAAAATTATAGTCCGATAAATCAAGAATTTAACAAGATTTCGCCAAACTAGTCCGTGAGAGGTGATTGTTCTTGCTTCTACTCAAGTGTGGCGTTGGAGAAAATTGATGTGGCTGAGTTTCTTCAAGTATAAGGTATGTTATTCATCCCATCTCTTGTGTTGAGTTTATTTGAAGGTCTAGCAAGCTTTAAAAATGAAAATAGTTATGGAGGAAGGGTCCTAAAGTGTTGTGTTGTAGTTGTTGTGTTTATGGGCTGTTTTGAACATGTTGTGGCCGTGTGGATGGACTGATTTATATATGTAAAGATGGTATATAATGTTGTTAGTGTGTTGACGAAATTATACTCCTCGATTGGGACGAAAGGAAGTGCATATTATTGTCGTATATTGAAAAACATCGTGTGGGATGTTTATGGAATATATTGGTATGACTAATAGTGTTGGATGGAGTAGTATGTTGATTAAATTGTTTTGAATTGAATTGAATTGAATTGAATTGGATTGAATTGAATTGAATTGAATTGAATATTGAGGTGTTGCTAGAATAATTGCTAGTATTGTTGTTGGTTTGGCCGAGTTGAATTCTCGGGTTTGTTGTTGCTGATTTGAGCCGAGATAGAATCTCGGGGATGGAGTATTTACAGGGGAGGTGCTGCCGAAATTTCGGCAGACCATAAGTGAATGTACTTGAAAGTCTAAGACAAGTATATGTCGATGAATCTAACGATAGTGTCAATCTTCTTGAATGTAGACTAAAAAGTTGGACGAATAAGCGTAGCTAGTAAGGCGCGGCACAGGTATGTTAAGGCTCGTCCCTCTTCTTTCAAGGCATGATCCAATGTTATGATTTCATAAGTATTTCCATAATTCCCTTGTTTCCAAAAGTTAGACGTTTATGACTCTATGGCATGATTCTTTTCTTGATAAACCGTAAACGTTTTTCTAAAAAGTCTATACTTTTCCAAAACAAAGGTTTATGACTTTATACGCTTTTATGACTATAATGACGGACACGTTTTCATAATGACAACGATGATGTCAAAGAAGAGAACATGTTTATTATAATTATGGCGATTATTTCTTAAAGGTTCCAAATGTATGTGAATTGATGCCTTATGAGATGATAATTTTATTTTATGTTCTCCTAACGCTATTCTTTATTGATAGTCTCGCCTTATAATACTAGTTCCTTCAAGGCGAGACACGACGATCATGATTGTCCATAATGTAATCGGAGGATTACCAACCTTACGTCACTCCGATGGATACATGACTTTCTTGGGCTCTCATGCATGCTGTACAGATGATATATGTTTATATGTATATGTATATGTATATGTATATGTATATGGGGAAGTACGGGGAAAGGGAAGGCGCTATAGACGCATAGCCACCTGATCAGTTGGAGTATGATATTGTCCCGGACGCGGGGCATATGTGGTTAAATGGATCGGCTGCCGACGCCTCGGCAATATGATAAGAACTATTTTCTATATTATATGATATATGTATATGTTTATGGGGAAAATGGGATAAGGGCAGAGCGTTAGATACGCGTATCCACCTGATCAGTTGGCGTTATATGACATGATATCATCCCAGACGCGGGATGCCCGGCCGTGGCACATATGTGGTTAAATGGATCGTAGCCGACGCCTCGGCAACATGATATGTTCTATTTTCTATATATATGAAAAAGAAATGTTTTCAAAGAACGTAAAGTATGATATGTATATGGATCGGGCTGCACGTTCCGCAGCATTAAGCATGCATGGCATCCGCCCTCAGAGGCACTCACATGTACAGGTTACTCTCTTATCTTATGATATGTTCTATATTTCCATACAGTTACTATTCATATGTTTCATCTCTTACTATGTTATTATTCAGGCCTTACATACTCAGTATATTGCTCGTACTGACCCCTCTTCTTCGAGGGCTGCGTTTCATGCCGCGCAGGTACACCCAGATGAGCGAAAGCTATTATAGAAGATGTTCCAGCGAAGTTGGGGAGCTCCATTTGGCCCTGGAGTGTAGCCGAGTCAGTGTACTATGCCATGGTGTCTTGTTCGAAGTTAGAGACTTTGCAGACAGAGTTGTAGTTATTGGTTGTCAGTTCAGTAAGCGGCTCTACCAGCCGATATGTCATCCGTGTTATAATATAAGTTTCATATGATTACAGGTTTTGAGATTAACAGAAAGAAAGTTTTTGAAAGTTTCATTATGTATTTCATGATTATTTAGTTTAGAGTCTAGAGAGATTAAATATGTAATAAGAGTCAGCGGGTTCGCTCGGCTCCGGTTACGGGGTCGGGTGCCCATCACACCCTAGTAACGTCGGGCTGTGACAAGGACACACAAGGTTGTGAAACATCTGACTGTACATATCTGTCTACGAGCCTCTAAACAAGATACATATATTCTCAAGTGGGCCGGGTTCTGCCGTGCCCAAATATATACACAAAAGTAGTACCAATAAACTGAAGCTCCGGAACAACTGGAGCGCCCTCAATGTACCGCTGGTGGAGCTCCTAGGAATCGAACCCGTCTACCTGCTTACCTGCGTGGCATGAAACGCAGAGTCCACAAGAAGGGACGTCGGTACGAGCATTGTACTGAGTATATAAGGCATGAAAAGTAGCATAACGAGGAACATAAAGTATGAATGATAATATAATGGGATCATAGGGCATATAGTGAGATAGGAGAGTAACCTGTACATATGAGTGCCTCTTAGGCAGTTGCCATGCATGCTTAGCCTTTTTCAAAAAAAAGAAATATTTCTTGTTCACATACACAGAAAATAGAACATATCATAGCGCCGAACAATGTCGGCTCCCCCACATATGTCCCGCGTCCAGGATGATAAGTTACGCCAACTGACCAGGTGGCAATGCGTCTATAGCGCAACATATGTCCCTTTTTCCCCATATTCCCCATATGCATATACATATATCATATAAGCAGCATGCATGAGAGCCCAAAGAAAGTCATGTATCTATCGGAGTGACGTAAGGTCGGTAACCTCCGATTATATTATGGAATAATTATCCCGACTTTGTCTCATCTTGAAGGAACAATTATTATAAGATGAGACTATCAACGAAGGATAACATTAAGAGAACGTAGAATAAGATCACAAATCTCGTAAGGCGCCAAATCATATGCATATGCACATAGAACAAATTTTCAAGACTCGATGGGTACGTACATAGATCGACACTTGAAGGCTCAGAAACAAGTTTCGGGTCAATCCGATTTAGTATGAGAAAGTTATGAGCGTTTGAAGTACAAAACCTTCTACGAACGTTTCAGAAGACATTTTTTTGAAAATCAAGGCAATAATCATGTTAGGCACCTTTCGGATATCGTTATGGGTCAAATCATATGTACATATCAAAATATATCAAAGACTCAACGGAATGATCGATCGTGCTAGCATTTGAAGATCAAAACTTTAGTCATATCAATTTTCTTTTGAATGTCATTTGGAGACATATCAAACAAACTTCAGACATCATAGATACGCATCAAAACAATATGATACAACTTATGGAAGTCAAGAATAATAGCCATCCTAGTGGCTCTAAGAATAGGAATTTACTTGAAATCTTACATACACGTCATTTGCTCGTTTCATAAGGATCATGCCAAAGAATAAAAAGGGTAAGCCTTACATACCTGCTCCGCATCCTATTAGCTACGCTTATTTATCCAAGCTTGCTAGTCTACATTCAAAAGAGTTCACACAATTATTAGATTCGTCGTCATACACTTGCCTTAGTTTCTCAAATAAATTCACTTATGATCTGCCGAAATTTCGACAGCATTTCCCCTGTAAATACACCATCCCCGAGAATTTAACTCGGCCAATTTTATCAACAACAATCCAAGAATTCAACTCGGCCAAATTATCAACACAATACCAACAATCATACTAACAACTTCAACAATCAATCCAAATATATTCTAACATTAGCAACCTTCGTCGCACAATTCAACGACATTTCATTTATATTCAATTCAATCACATATAGTCCAACTAA
Source organism: Lycium barbarum (assembly GCF_019175385.1). Lineage (NCBI taxonomy): Eukaryota > Viridiplantae > Streptophyta > Magnoliopsida > Solanales > Solanaceae > Lycium > Lycium barbarum. The sequence goes on along the minus strand of NC_083341.1, from coordinate 50,528,580 downwards.
CACCAATGATCCCACATTCAAGTATTAATCCGAAATCTTTCTAACATGATTCAAGAATACTTCAAACAATTCACATAACATTCAAAACAACCCAATCAACATACTACTTCACCTGAGACCTTCCAAATTCAACAAGAACAATAACAACACATTTCCTTCTTTCAAGTTCATAAACCATACCAACAATTTACACACTAACAACATCATTTTCCATGAATATAAGAAATGATTTTTAACATCACATTAGCTTCCAAACGACCCTCCAACACTTACAACTTTAACAAGAATCATTAAACTTTCATTCCCCTCATAGATTCCATTACAACAACAACCAAAATACTAAGTAAAATTGATTCATTCTCTTCCACACCACACCATATCTACACGGCCACACACTACATATACACGGCTACATATAACATCCCTATTTTCACGAATTTCATCCACTTTTACATACTACAATATACATAATCATCCATAACATATAAGAAAGGATTAAACCTTACTTTTCCCCTTAAATTCTCACTTGGCTAAGATTTGTAACTTGCAAGAATATGTGTTTTACTTGCTCCAATGACCACTTCATTTTGCTAAGGACCCTTCAATTGGTTGTTTAGCTAGAAGAAATAATTTTTGATCAATTTCTTCCAAGGTTTGGGTATGGCCGAATGGCCCTTTTATTTTTCTCCTTCTCTTTTTGTTCTCTAAGGTTCTTGAAATTTCTAGGGATAAAGATGAGAATTATGATGACTTAGTCATCTTTTTATCTTATTCATTAAGCTCCTTTGTGGGCCTAAGCGCACTCCATTTGGACGGCCAAGTGTCCCATTAACTCAAGCCCACTTTTTTTTTTTTGTAATTCATGAAAATTTATTTTCCAAATTCCAAACTTGCCCTTAGCCTCCCTCCATATTTTCTATGAGCCATCTTGTGAATTTTCCTTTTTGCCCCTAGCCTTTCTTAATATTCCCACTTCAAAAATTTTTATACACAACTTGTGTATTAAACAAGGTCAAAATATAGCCTTGTCCTTAACTTCTTGCAATTGTCTTGATTTATCCGAATGTACAAAATGCGGGATATAACAGGTGGCTATATTGGACAAACAGGTCTGTTGGTTGCGGACCAAGGATGTAGCTTCAGTTAAGGTTTTATGGAGGAATAAGAATGTTGAGGAAGTGACTTGGGAAGCGGAAGAGGCAATGAAGACTGAGTACCCGCATTTGTTCCCAGCAGTACAGGAGGTTCAATCTGAGGCATCATCACCCCCAGGTATTATTTCATTTTAGTTATCATGATTGGTCGTGTGAGGCCATGGTATTGTGTGTTATAGTATGTGACCCTGTGTGGCATTATTTTGGGTTGCTGCGTGCAGGATGGATTGGTATAAGTACAGGGGAAACACTGCCGAAAATTTTATAACCCAGGAATGTTCAAACATTCGAGGACGAATGTTCCTAAGGGGGGGGGGGGGGAGAATGTTACACCCCTCGTGTTTGTAGTAGTAGAACCTATGGTTTCCTAGTTGGGTATGCCCTTAGAATAGAAACTCGAGCCTGAGTTGGAGGTATAAAATGTCTTACCCCATATATGAGGGTACCAGTAGATATTCCTGGCAATTTATAGAGTTAGAAGTTGAATGAATCGAATCGAAGCAATCTGAACTGAATCAAAAAAATCTGCAGGACACCAGTCATCGTCGACGGGTCATCGACATGTTCGACAGACCGACAACGTGCAGCGTCGACAGGGTCCCGCAGCCCTGCATCTGCAGGCGCAGGTCAACGGAGCAAGTTGACTGATCGACGGGCCGTCGACCCGCTCATTGAACCGGACCGCTATAGCCTTTTTGGCTTCCAAGTATAAATAGGTGGTTCACGACCTTATTTCATATTTTACTCCTTTCCAAATCAGAAAAACCCTAAGATATTCTCTCCTAATAATTTTCATCATATTAGTGAAGATTTGACAAGATCCGGACCCCGTAAACCCGAGATGGTGAAGAAGAAGGTTGCTTCTAGGGTTTCCCCAAGGTTGTGAAGCTTAGGGAGTTGAAGTTGAAGTGATTTTGGAATTTTGACCCCTCAATGTATGTAAATGATTTCTACCCTTATATTTAAGTTGGTTATCAAGAGTTTTAGTGATGTTAAGTGAAAAGAAGGTAATTGTGGAAGTGTTAAGTTGATGAAGGGCAATGTAGTGATATATGGTTATTTTAAGAGATGATTGGAAATGGGTTTACGTATATTTTGGTATATATATGTGTTGTCATTGTTGATGTGAGTATTGTAGTACATGTGGGATCGAATGAGAAGTTGGAGCGTTGTAATCTTACAAAGTAAATTATTGTCTATAGTTCGTTGAGCTTTATACGTATTTGAGGATGGTTAGTAAGCGAAGTAAATAGCCTAATTAAGCCCTATGTTATCTTAATTGTAGACTTGCAAGTTCGAGAGGTAGAAGTTGGACGATTAAGTATACTTCCAGGTATATTAAGGTCATTCTTTTCTTCTTTTAGCATGATCCTATGATATGATCCAACAAGCGAGTAAGCACGCTTCCATATTACTATACTTTTAGAAGCATTAGAAGTACTTTAGTCTTTGATGTTCATGTACCCGTTTATGAGTAATCCTTCTGTTCATGGGTCCAGTCTTATGTAGCCAGTTCTGTGCATACAGTTTATTCATGCATTACATTCATTATATATTTATGTACATTGACCCATGACTAGAAGACGTTATATACACAAATATTAGATATATGTAAAGTATGAGGAGAGATATAGGCGTTATATACGCATTACTACTATGATGATGATATTGATTATGGCCACAGAGGAGCCAATATGATATGACGAGATGCCATAAAGGCTTACAGGCATTATGTACACACATACATCAGGCATTATATACGCACATACATCAGGCGTTATATACGCACATACATCAGGCATTATATACGCACACATATCAGGCGTTATATAAGCACACATATAGATACACGACCATTATTGATAAGTATGAGCATGCATATTATGTGCCCACAGAGGCATTGTCAGTTACGCAGATTTATGCAGATTTAGGCAGATACTAGTTCATACAAGTACATGCAGTCAGTCATTTCAGTTTATGAGTTCAGATCTTATCCATGATTCTTATGTATATATGTTGTTCTTATGCCTCACATACTCGGTACATTATCCATACTGACTCCTCGTTGCTCTGGGGTTGCGTTCATGCTCGCAGGTACAAGGAGACAGACAGGTGGTCTAGCTCAGTAGGACCTCTAGATCTAGCAGTGGTCAGTACGCTCCATTTGATCCGGAGCTACAGTCAGTTTTGGTATGCCACCCTTTTGAGATGTGTATGCATATGGGTATGACAGGGGCCCTGTCCCATCCTTTCTACAACTTTTATTCCAGTAGAGGTCTGTAGACAGTTGTATGTAGTAGTCAGATGATGTAGCCTTATCGGCTCCTATTCTTTTGTGTACAGTATATGTAGCAGCCTAGCTGGCTTGGACTATTCTTCTGCATGTCCTGTATATATATGCAGATTGTACAGAGTTCTGATGTTTCGCTCTTATGAGATTAGTTTATTCCATTTATGGGCTTTTGATGTTTAGTATGTTTCAGATATGTGTTTAGCGGTGTTTGGTCGATAGAGGTCAGACTCCCGTCACGGCTCATTGGTTTGGGTTCTGACAACTATGAAATTAAGCCTTCACTCAAGACTCAAAACATTCCCGAACGCTTCAGGACCCAAACCAATGGCTTTACTAAGTCATAGGTCATACTAACGGGACTCGAGGAAAGGGTCAACAAGGTTAAATAGGTCAAAAAACTATAACGACTAAACGGGTCGTTATATCAGATACTAATTTACCCATCGTTCGTCCTCGAACGAAGAAGGGGAGTACGAAGGCTGACCCTTCTTTTTAAAGGCATGACTTCCTTATTGTAAATCCATCTAAGAAATCTGAAATGTCCTATTCCTAGAAATTCTAGAAGTTTATGTTTTTCAAGATTCTTAAGGTATTATTGATAAAAGCTCTCCATAATGATTATGATGACGATGGTGATTCCATAACAGAAATCGGGGATTTACCGACTTTATGTCACCCCGAGAGAGTTGTAATGTTTCCTTTGGATACTCATGTATGTCATATATGTATGTAGCTATTTTGTGACACCGAGCTTATTTGGCTGGGTATGATATCTATTGTGCGCACACCACTGCAGTTGGGTATGGACAACACTGAGCCTTGTTATGGCCGGGTACGTATGACACCGAACCTACATGGTCGGGTATGATATCATTATATGTATATGTATGAAATGTTTTCTTTAAAGCAAGGTTAAGTAAGCATGATCAACGTCTTAAGAGGTATTATGAGGTATAAATGATTCATTTATCTTACGTTATTCTCTATGCTTTTATCATATTACTATTCATGCCTTACATACTCAGTACATTGTTCATACTGATGTCCTTTTGTTTGTGGACGCTGCGTTCAGGCCCGCAGGTAGACAGGGAGACAGCCCAGACCATTAGGCTGCTTCATCAGTGATTGCATAGATGTGCTCCATTTGATCCGAAGCTGCAATAGTTGGTATTATTCTTTTTATGTACATATATGGGCATATCGAGGTCCTGTCCCGTCTTTATGATATTACATACTCTTCGTAGAGGCTCGTAGATAGGTGTGTATTGCTAGATATCCCTCAGCCTTGTCTATTCGCATTTTGCATATCATTTTGATGGCCTTGTCGGCTTGTGTATATATGGGCATAGTTAATGATGTTTATATAATGGTGCCTTCATCCGATGGAATTCGTGTCATTGGTGCATGGAAATTATGAGTTAGCCATGTGGCTCATCTAGATATAATTATGAGAGTAGAATGAGAGGTGCTCGGTGGGTTAGCTCCGGCTGCCTGTCATGGCCCTCCGGTTGGGTCATGACAATGTCCTTTTATTTCGATTTCTTGAGAAAAAGGAAACCCCAAAACTCCTCTCCTCTCATCAAATTATCCCTCTAAATCACCAACAAGACTTGTTTTGGTTGAGCCACAAGCTACTCCACACTTTTGAGGTACGTTTACCAAACCCGTTTTTGAACCGGACAGTTCTTAGTATTAAATATTAGTATCTTAAACTATCTTATGGTTTGGTGGTTCTCTTGAAATGTCATACATTGATTAAGTACTTGATGATAAATCGGATAAGCTTATGTCTTGAATTTATTTCTTGTACTCATATTTGATACATAGCTCACTATTCAATTTATAATTGGTGGACCTTTTTGAATTAGCTTTGGAAAGCTTTTTGACATTTGAGATTTTGAATATTTATATATTAAACTATTTTATTATTTGATATTTGATTCTCTTGAAACAATTGTACCTTCATTAAGTACTTGATGTTGATTTTGATATGCTCATTTCGAGAATTTATTTTTGTACTCCTTACATAACATACTTTTTGATATGAAATGTTAGTTAAGTTTACGTGCCACTAAGCTTTATGCTTAGTGATAGTTTGTTACTATCGTAGGCGATGTTCCGAGGGAGACTTAAGGATGGCCATTGAAGTAGACTATTTAGAAGCTTAGATGAAGATCACATTTGCATGAGCATGTTCATTTTGAATACTTTTGGGGACTTGTACGTGATCCATGTGATACACTTAGATATGCACTTTTGAATGAAATTTGGGTCATGATGCTAATATTTTGTAACTTGATTTTGCTGAATGGCTTGACTATTTTGGGAGTGTCCATGCCCAAGTCCTATAATATTTTAAATTCAGTACTTATGTTGAACTTGGGAAACTTAACTAGTTTGTAATTGAGATTGGGAATTGAATTTCATGCTTGGTATGAGACTTGGATGTTGTAGCATGAAAAATATCTCTCTACTACATGTTTGATGAATTCTAATGTGTTGATTTATCTCAAAATAGGTGCTTTCCATTTTTCTCCTAATTGAATATCTATATTTTAAGGGGTTTTTTATGAGATTCTACTATGTTGAGATGTTGTATTTTGAACTTTATTCATATGGGCCTTCCGCTAATGAGTTATAAATAAAATGTTTTAAATTAGTTTCTTGCAAACTTTTTGGTATACTTGAACTCTTTATCTATTTGAAACTATTTTTAACTTAGTAAGTTTTATTAGCTTTGTTAAGTGGCATCCTCCCAAAGGGGATGCTACATTCTTCCTCATTTTTCCCCGTCAGCTCCAACGAGCACCCCCCACCCCATGCCTCTTCTTCTTCTTCTTCTTCTTCTTCTTCTTCTTCTTCTTCTTCTTCTTCTTCTTCTTCTTCTTCTTCTTCTTCTTCTTCTTCTTCACACCCCACCTTCCATCGTCTTCTATTTCATTTCCTTCTCAGCTCCGACAAGCACCCCCCAGCCCATGCCTCTTCTTCTTCTGCTTCTTCTTCTTCATCTTCTTCTCCTTCTTCTTCTCCTTCTCCTTCTCCTTCTCATTCTCCTTCTCCTTCTCCTTCTTCTTCTTCTTCTTCTCCTTCTCCTTCTCCTTCTTCTTCTTCTTCTTCTTCTTCTTCTTCTTCTTCTTCTTCTTCTTCTTCTTCTTCTTCTTCTTCTTCTTCTTCACACCCCACCTTCCATCATCTTCTATTTCATTTCCTTCTCATCATACTTGTCTCCAACTTAATTTCTTCATCAATCCATTTTTTTCTCATCAAACTGATCATCTTCATATAATAGCTCTTGTAAATCCAACCAATACACCTCAATTCTCAACCAAACAACCAAAAATTTCAAGTTTCAAATTCCTCTCGTTGATTCGGATCTTTTGAGATATTACCTGAAAATTTGAACTCGAAGCTTTGAGCTTCAACAATGGTCGACAGAGCTTCAGCCAAAATACCTGTTGTCTCCAAATTGCAGCAAAGCCAAAAAGCTCTATTGATTTCAATGGCTTAAAAGATGTCCACTCATGTGGGTGTTAACGTTTTGGTTGCTTTGATTAGTAGGTTTCTTGTTTGGGCCTGCACGAGCGTTAAGGGGAACTGAGGACTTGTTCTTGGATGAAAATGAAGCTGCTGAAGGTGAGTAGTTGTCACGACCCAAACCGGAGGGCTGCGACTGACACCCAAGACCCTACTCGGCTGAGTGCCATACTACTATTTTATTCATAAGTCACAACCTTTTGTGAATCTTTAAATTATGAGATGACGCTTCTATCAGATAAAACATGAAAACCTTTTTAATAAAACTCTTTCATCAAGTCAAGGGCTTCTCCCTTATTGTTAATTCAAAAGAAACCTTTAGTCACAATAAAATCTTTAAAACAATGCATATGAACACATCGGCCTGCATGGCCACTTTACATAAGTATCGACATCTCGACACACTATCCACAGGACATTGTCAGCAAAAGCCTCTAACAAGGACCAAGTTACCATAACATAGGTTGAGACAGGGCCCTAACATACTCGTAATGCATCTAAATCAAGGACATACATAAGTACTCTAACTCGGCAACACTCCGAATAGAAATGGAGTTCACCAATCCAGCTGATAGCCCGGGAACATCCTATGGCAAGTGTCCTTTACTCAACTGTCTGCGCCCGTGTGGCATGAAACACAGCGCCCCTAGGAAAAGGGACGTCAGTACGAATAATGTACCGAGTATGTAAGGCAGAATTGAAACAATATGTCTTGACTCGAATGAGAAAAGAGTAGCAGACCCAATCTGTACTTGTAACGTAACCAACACTGCGAATCATATACGTGCATATGAACTTTTAATGCATCATAAGTGTGTATATATATATATATATACATAAATAATGCATTCCTTCTTCCACTTCGCCCTGCTCGCAGCCCCTTTGGGCATAATAGCATAATGGCCCCTTCGGGCATCATAATCATCGTATACCAGCTGATCAGGTGGTTTGCGTATAAAATGCCTTAGCCCTCTTTCCCCTTCCCATTTCCCATGAAATGATGTCATGCATGTATATAAGTATTCAAATTCATGATAATCTTTGTAACATATCAAAAGAATCCCTTCAGAGCAACCTTTATTTCATAACGGGAACTTCGTCCCCTTTTTATTTGTCTCCTTCGAGACTTAAAATCAAATATGAAATGCATATGAATAAAGAAACCTCATGAATGTCCCCTTCGGGTTTTAGACATCATTGTGAAATCGCACAACTTATGGATTCCCCTTCGGGACTTAAGAGGTCAAGGATACGCTAAATCATATACCATCTAGGAGTAGAGTCTTTGTGTTACACCTCGAAAATTTCCCCATGAACGTACAGTGAAAAGCTACAGATTTGCACTTCGGCCCAGTTGGTCGTAAAACAAAATACGGCCCGTAAAGCAGTTTACGGACCGTAAACTGCTATCGTCCTCCAACCTTTGAAATTTTTTAACTTTCTGCCAAATGTCTAAATGGTTAAATACGACCCAGAATACGGACCGTAAATCGAAATACGGCCCGTAAACCACCATGACTCTAGCAAACATTTCTGGTTCTGTTATGCTTAAATACGGTCGCGAAGGACGGACCGTAAACTAGAATATGGCTCGTAAAGTGGGTTTACGACCACTGTACACCTCAGTTGCTGTTCATTCCGAGATAGATTTTAAGTCATTAAAAAGAGACCCAAGCTCATTCAAATCATTTCATCTTCACGATATTTCTCTCTAGAAACTCCTATAATACTCTCTACTCTTCAATTACACGAAATCAAGGGAGATTGGTGATCAATTACATGAGACCCACGAAATCAAGTGTAAGAATCACACTAAAGTTCATCCTTCTCAAGAAAACCCAAAAGGAGTGAGATAGGGTTTTGGTGCTAGAGGAGTAAATCCATTCAAAGCTTTTTCAACCATCATCTAAGGTAAGTTTTATGACTAAACCATGTTGTTTAAGGAATCGGAAGGTTAAGATACTTGAATTGTAGAAAAACATAGGAGATGGGTCATTAAGGAGTGAATGGTGTCATGTTTGGATGGTAGTTGGATTGAATCATGAATGTTGGAGTGTTGTGATTGTGAATACGTTATAAATAACATTTAAACCATGAAATAAGCGTGATACATGAGAAAACGCTATAGTAAGCTATAACCATGAATGTGGAGAAATCGAAGAGAAATGGCGGATTGTGGCCAATGTATATAAATGATAATTGTTGATGGCAATGTTGTGAATGTTGTTGTGAGCATTTGGGAGTCTATATAGAATATGGGAAACGTAGTATAAACAAAGGAAGTGTTTTCCAATTTTCCCTATAGTTAGCAATGCGTTTTTATAGTCGATTAACTAATGTTAATACGAATTCTCTCGTGAAGGTGGCAACGTGACATTGAAGGAGAACAAGTGAACAATAGCTTAGCTAAACGACAAAGGTATGTGAGGCTAGTCCCTTCTTTTTTTAATGGCATGAATCCTATAGCCTAACTTCTTTCTTATCAATGAGCCTATGTCCATAGTTAGCTACAGAAGGTAATGAGTTAAAGTATATGGATTCTAATGATGTTATTTATCGCTTACACTCACCTTATATGCTAGTTCCTTCAAGGTAGGCATAATGTCCATGATTGTTCCATAATGCAGTCGGGGGATCACGACCTTACGTCACCCCGATAGAGTATGGTTGATCTTGAGCCTTATGTGTGTATTATGATAAGCTAAGCAAATTGTGATAAGCACATGATGATATTACTATTACACCGCGCCTATTTGGCCGGGCAGTCACCGCCAAGGCGGGCAGCTATATGATACACTATGGCCAATTGGCATGGTCAGACACCACTAGTTGGAGGCATGAGATGGTACCCCGGACGCAAGAGGCCTGGACGCAGGCTCATGTTATGATTATCACACCGATCCGATATGGACGGGCAGTTTATACATGATGCATATATGATATGATGATGAGCATGAGTAAGACAGCATGACTTATTTTTCTTATACTTGACAGTTAGATTCGGATGTTCCATATAAGTATCTTCTTTATTTCATTGTTTAGGCCTCTCATACTCAGTACAATATTCGTACTGACGTCCGTTTTCTTTGGACGCTGTGTTCATGCCCACAGGTAGGTAGAGAGGAGAGCTCGATCCAGATCCGTAATAGCTGTCAGCTGATTGGAAGCCCTCCATTGTCCCGGAGGTGCTTATGAATATTCTTTTGTGTGTGTATATATATATATAGCCATGTATATGTATTTTTGGGCACGACGGGGTTTTGTCCCGTCCCTATGTTCAGCACTCCAGTAGAGGCTCGTAGATACGCAGTGCGGGTTAGATGGTCTCACGAGATACTATTATATGTATATATTATTTTGATGAGGCAAATGTATTTAAAGAGTAATTATGTTTCCATATAAAATATGATTTTCCTACGCTTTGAGTATAAGGTGCTCGGTGGTTAGCCCCGGGTACCCGTCACGGCCCCTAGCTGGGTCGTGACAAAAGTGGTATCAGAGCAGTTCGATCCTAGGAAGTGTCTACGAGCCGTGTCTAGTAGAGTCTTGTTTATGGTGTGTTGCGCGCCACATCAATAAACAAGAGGCTACAGGGCATTTAGGAAAAATGACCATCTTTCTTCTATGAGATCGTGCGATAGAGCCATGTGTAAGATTTTATCCTCCCTAATAATGTGTCATGATTTTAGAATGCCGCCAAAGCGAAAGGCTACAGCCGCCCAGAAGGGCAAGACTATGGCAAAGAGGCGGGTAGAAAGAGAGCCTCCGGTGAATATAGCTGATAGCGAATCACATAACGAGGCCTTGTCTAACACTTCATCTACCCCGTCCAATGTGGGAGAACAAGGAGGAGCCCCAGTTCTAATTCCTCCGTCGGCTGCTTCGGGTCAACAAATGACCGAGGCCATCCAGTTATTGACACAATTTGTTGCCGCACAGGCACAAAGACAGAATGTGGGTTCAAGCGATCGGGCAGCGAGTACAAAGGCCCATGATTTTATGAGTTTAAATCCTCCAGAATTCTTCGGGTCAAAGCCGGATGAAGATCCACAAAGTTTCGTAGATGAGATGTTAAGGACATTGAAGATTGTCCATGCCTCCGAGACCGAATCCATGGAATTGGCATCTTATAGACTCCGGGATGTGGTGGTGTTATGGTACAACAACTGGGTATTATCAAGAGGAGAGAATGCGCCTCCGCCGGTTTGGCAAGAATTTGTAGATGCTTTTATTCGTCACTACTTGCCACCCGAGGTACACCAAGCCAGAGCGGACAGATTTCTGAATCTAAGGCAAGGGAATATGAGCGCCCGGGAATATAGCCTTCAATTTAATTCTTTGGCTAGATATGCCCCGGCTATTGTGGCCGACATAGGGGATCAGGTACATAGGTTTGTAAGTGTCCTAGGGCCACAATTATTCAGAGATTGTCTGACAGCTTCCTTGCAAGACGGGATGGATATTTCCCGGATACAGGCCCATGCACAGAATTTGGAGGGGAGACAACAACAACAAAGAGGCGACCGTGATATTGATAGAAGGCAAGGCAAGAGGGCCAGATCTATGGGAGCTAGGGGTGATCATAGAGGGGGATCAAGGCAGACATATTCTGGGTACTCAGGCCAGTCAGTGACGAGTGCACCTCCTCGATTCGCAGGTAGGAGACTTGATCGCTCCTTCCGCTAAGGACAGGGCCAGAGTTCGAGGGCTTCAGATTCCCAGCTTGGGGAAGATTATAGTCAGAGGAGACCCCCAGTGCCGCGATGCAACCAATGCGGCATATTATATTCCGGACAGTGTCTTCGGGGTTCGGATGCCTGTTATACTTGTGGTCAGGTGGGGCATATGATGAGAGATTGCTCGTCGGTGAGTGGCAGAGCTGGAGTTCAGCCTACAGGTTCAGCAGCTGGTTTTTCCTCAGCACGCTCGGTAGGGAAGACTCCCCAGATGTCAGCGGGCCGAGGTAGAGGCCGAGGGGCAGCATCTACTTCAGGTGCCACTCATCCCCGTGTATATGCTTTAGCCGGACGACAGGATCTCGAGTCCTTTCCAGATGTAGTTACAGGTATATTATCTATATTCTCCCGTGATGTGTATGCATTGATAGATCCGGGTTCTACATTCTCTTATATTACTCCATATGTTGCTGGTTGTATTGGGGTGAAACCCGAGTCAATTAGACCCTTTGAGGTACTCACTCCGGTTGGTGATCCCGTGATAGCAAGACAAGTGTACAAAAATTGTGTCGTGGTGATATGTGATCGTCAGACCAAAGCTGACTTGATTGAGCTAAAAATGGTAGATTTCGATGTAATCATGGGTATGGACTGGTTGGCATCATGTTATGCTAATGTTGATTGCCGCACAAAAGTGGTTCGATTTCAATTTTTGGGAGAGCCCGTGCTTGACTGGAAAGGTAATGTAGCATCACCAAAGGGCAGGTTTATTTCCTACCTTAAGGCGAGGAAGATGATAGCGAAAGGCTATATTTATCACTTAGTCTGGGTTCATGACACCGAGGCAAGGCCGCCAACTTTCCAGTCAGTTCCGATAGTGAATGAATTCCCAGATGTGTTTCCAGACGAGCTTCTAGGTCTTCCACCAGAAAGAAAAAATCGATTTTTCTATTGACGTGTTGCCGGACACCCAACCTATTTCTTTTCCTCCTTACCGAATGGCCTCGGTGGAATTAAAGGAGCTAAAGGCGCAGTTGAAGGACTTGCTCGAGAAGGGATTTATTAGGCCCAGTTCATCACCGTGGGGAGCGTCGGTCTTGTTTGTGAGAAAGAAAGATGGTTCCTTGCGAATGTGCATCGACTATAGGAAATTGAATAAGGTGACGATAAACAACAGATATCCTCTTCCAAGGATTGATGATTTATTCGATCAACTGCAAGGTGCCAAGTGGTTTTCTAAGATAGATTTGAGATCGGGTTATCATCAAGTGAGAGTTAGAGAAGGGGATATTCCCAAGACGGCCTTCAGAACGAGATATGGCCACTATGAATTCCGAGTGATGTCGTTTGGACTGACTAATGCTCCGGCTGTATTTATGAATTTGATGAACAACGTATTCAGGCCTCTCTTGGATCTATTTGTGATAGTGTTTATTGATGATATTCTGGTGTATTCTCGCACGGAATCGAAACATGCTGATCATTTGCGAATCGTTCTTGGCATTCTTCGAGCTTGAGAATTGTATGCAAAATTTTCAAAGTGCGAGTTTTGGCTAAATTCTGTAACATTTCTGGGCCATGTTATTTCAGATGATGGCATTCGAGTTGACACTCAAAAAATTGAAGCTGTGAAGACTTGGCCGAGGCCTACGACGCCTACAGAAGTTCGTAGTTTTCTGGGTTTGGCAGGATACTATAGAAGATTCGTAGAGGGGTTCTCGTCTATTTCAGCCCCATTGACGAAGCTAACCCAGAAGTCAGCAAAATTTCAGCGGAATGATACTTGTGAATGCAACTTTCAAGAGTTGAAAGACAGGTTGACCTCAGCTCCGATCCTAACACTTCTAGAAGGGTCAGCTGGCTATGTGGTGTATTGTGACGCTTCCGCTGTCGGATTAGGGTGTGTATTTATGCAGCATGGTAAAGTTATTGCATATGCTTCGAGACAATTACGGAAACATGAAAGGAATTATCCGACTCATGATCTCGAATTGGGTGCAGTTATTCATGCCTTAAAAATATGGAGGCATTATTTATATGGTGTGCACGTTGATATCTATACAGATCACAAGAGTCTTCAGTACATTTTCAAACAGAAGGAGTTGAATTTATGGCAGAGACGGTGGTTAGAATTATTGAAAGACTACGATGTGAACATTTTGTACCACCGCGGGAAAGTGAATGTAGTAGCCGATGCGCTTAGCCGCCGATCAATGGGCAGTTTATGTGAAGTCCCTCCGGAAAGGAAAGAGATGGTTCAAGAACTTCACCGACTAGCTAATCTCGGAGTGCGTGTAATTGATTCGGGTGATGCAGGTATTAGTATCAAAGATTCCACAATTTCGTCCTTGGATAGGGAAGTAAGAGAATGACAATATGAAGACTCCCAATTGTGCCGTTACAGAGACCTATCTCATGAAAAAGAAAAGTCTCCGTTTGAAGATTCTATGGATGGGATTCTTAGATACCGAGGCAGGCTATGTGTGCCGAATGTGGCGGAATTGCGCTGATGAATTCTAGAAGAAGCACATTGTTCCCGGTATTCTATTCATCCAGGCACAACCAAAATGTATCCTGATCTCAAGATGATGTACTGGTGGGATGGCATGAAGAGAGATATAGCAGAATTTGTAGCACAATGTCCAAATTGCCAACAGGTAAAGGTTGAACATCAGAAGCCAGGAGGCTTATTGCAAGCAATAGAAATCCCCACTTGGAAATGGGAAGTGATCAACATGGATTTTATTGTGGGATTACCCCGATTCCGTGGCAGGTATGATTCTATATGGGTGATCGTGGATAGACTGACGAAAGCAGCCCATTTTCTTCCAGTTAGGACCACGTACTCAGCGGAAGACTATGCGAGGTTGTATCTCAAAGAAATTGTGCGACTCCATGGAATTCCATTATCTATTATCACCGATAGAGGAGCACAATTTACAGCTAAGTTCTGGAAGTCTTTTCAAGAAGGTTTGGGCACGCAAGTGAAGTTTAGCACGGCATTTCATCTGCAAACTGATGGGCAGGCCGAGCGTACCATTCAAACCTTAGAAGATATGCTACGAGCATGTGTACTGGATTTCGATGGTAGCTGGGATGATCACTTACCCCTTATTGAGTTCGCATACAACAATAGCCACCATTCTAGTATACAAATGGCTCCGTATGAAGCTCTGTAGGGAAAAAGTGTAGATCTCCAATTGGATGGCTTGAAACCGGAGAAACACAATTGATAGGCCCTGATTTGGTTCAACAAGCAACCGAAAAAGTCAAAGTGATTGTCACGACCCGACTCGGGGCCGCGACTAGCACCCGGTGCTAGCCCACCCGGGCACCCTCTTAGCTTACTCTTATGCTTACATCTAGGTGAGCCACATAATTATACATGCATTTCCATTCATTCGTCAACTAGTCCCATTTGGACAATAGCACATTTATATCATCATAGGCATCTATGCCACATCAATGTACATGGGAAAACGTGGCCGACAAAATGATATACAAAACAGAGGCCGACAAGGCCAAACACATCTACCCACACACACACATGTCTACGAGCCTCTAAGAGTATAACATATCACATTAGCGGGACAGGACCCCGCTATGCCCATAATTATATACACAAAAGAATGAGTACCCAAAAGATATGGCTCCGAAGGAAATGGAGTGTTACACTCCATAATAATCCGTGCTACTTGAAGTAAAACAAGAAAAAAATGAGTTATGAAGGTTCAAGGAAAGTTAGTCGAGTTAGTAAGAATATCGTTATATATATGGTTGCCTTAAGTATCCCGAGGTGACATGGTAACCTAAAGGATTTGAAATCATGTTATGAGTATGTATATGAGTGTGTATATGTATGTATAAGAGGTTACATGAGGTTGGAAGAGGATTAGAAGTTAAACGAAATGAATCGGAACAACTTCAGTAAAAATTTCGGACCCGATTTTAGCCTATATTGTAGGAGGCATATCTCCTAGCATATGAGGAGTTTTAAGGTGTTTCAAAAGCCTAAAATTAAGTTCATCGAGTCTAGTTTCCAACGCAACAAACCGCTCATCAAAATGATATCGGGATAAGGATATATGGACGATTCAATTTGGGCTGGCAGGGCAGCAAGTTTGGACCCGACCCAAACACTCATATTTCGGCCCATGAGGCCCATTAAACTTAATATATAAGCCACCACTTTTCCCTATATCACTTCACACGACTTAAACAGATACAAGAACCCTTATTTTCTCTCCCAAACCCCCTTTCTAATTGAGCCATCACATAAGCTAAATCCTAGACCCTTGACATGATATTAGTTAAAGAGAAGTTGTAGCCTAAGTTTTCCTTGTGTTGTAAGCAAGAAGCTGGAAAGAGGAACAAGATTCTTGAAGATTCTGATTGTTAAAGGTAATTTCAACCTCCCACTCATGTTATTAATTTGGATTAAAGGTTTAATATGGTGTATACATGGAGGAAACGTTGATATACAATCGATATATGGACTTAGATGTTATCGTAAGTTAGGGACTGTTGTTGTTGAAGTTGAAGTGGGCTGTGTGCTATAAACTTAGGTGAAATGATGCTTAATATTCTTGTACATGTATTGGAAATGGATTGAATGTGTTGTAGTATGGATAAATGAATGAAAATCATGAAGTTGCTGTAGTTGTGTTGAAGCCGTGTGAGGGGGCTGTTTTAGAGGAATTTGTGGACTGTTTTGTGTCACATTTTGATTGTTGTTGTTATGGACATTGTGGTGTATTGTGTGCATGTTGAATATGTGAATTAAGGTGTTAAAGAAATGAATTATGTTGAAGCATATAAGCAGTCCAAAACAGTGGACTGTTTTAGTGCTAGAGGTGAATTTGTATGTGTTGAGTGTTGATTCTTGTTGTGAACGTTTAGTGAAAGTGAAGTGCAATGATTCAGGTCGAAATTGGAATGAATTGTGGGCTGTTATAAGAATGTAAATGATGCTAAAACAGTTCCAAGGATCATGAAAGTAATGTCATTAAACATGTTGTTGTCGTTGTAAGGTTTTAGTGTCGACAATGTAGCTATTTGCGTACGAATTTGGTGATATATTTATCTTGTGACTGCTGGTCGTATTTTACTGAAATTATATGAAATGAAGACATGAAATAATGTGTAAGAATCATATGTGGTTTGCTTGGTATGTTCGTAAACGTTTGCAAGAATTCCGGGCACCTTTATGTTGTTGGTTAGGGACTGTTTTGGGCGTGTTGATTGGTTAGGGACTGTTTTGGGCGTGTTGTGGTTAGGAACTGTTTTGGACATGTTGTATTCTTTAAATTGGAAATACTAATGATAGTTAAGAATATATATTGTATTTACGTTGTTTGGGTTGTTGTAAAGTTGTTACACGAAAACGTTAAGGCTACGGATTATTAGGAGGAACTTGAGAATGTAGTAGCCATATGTGAATCGTTATGGAATGTTGTGAATGTGGGCTATTTGGAATGTTATGTGGGCTGTCCGGATTGGTATTGAACATATGATTATTGATGTTGGGGTGGTTGTATGTAGTTGATTTGAATGCGAACGAAACGTCGTCTAAATGTTTGAAAGGGATTGTTGACGTTAAAGTACGTATTGAATTCCCTCGTAGACTAATTGTAGCTCTTGATGTATTGATATAGGATAAGTGTTTTTACGCAGCAAGTACAAGTTATAATACGACTAAACGCTAAAGGTATGTAAAGCTTATTCCTTCTTTTCTTGGCATGTCCTAGACGTAAGTATGAAATGATATGAACCTTGGGGTAAATTCTATTCTCTAGTTCCATGCATGACTTATGTTTCTATATTTCCTTAATGCTATTGTCACGAGCCTACTACATGATTGACTAATGAATGATGTATAGAAGTTCCTACTCTTAAAAGAATGGCATGAATAGAAGTATACTTGATTTTCAAAAGCTACATCATGAAAATTGATACATGTACATGAAAGCTGAAACGTTCCTTGCTATGGCTTATAATGAGAGTTGAAAAGAATTGAATATGATTATTATCCCAATACTTTAGAGCTGGTTAGTTGCTTATCTATTGAGTCTCAAAAGATGCATTTCATATATGTGGTTGCTTATTATTCTGCTCGTGCTTATCGCTATATCCTTCACTGAGTCCCGGGCCAGGACACGTTCTCGTGCGCACATCTACTATATTATTCCTGAGTCCCTCATTAAAGGGCCGGGACACGTATATGTTTATGTTTAGGATGCTATGACTATATTCACCGAGTCCCTCACTAGAGGGCCGGGACACGTTATATATATATGATGATATGATGATGTGATGATATGATGATATGGAGATGGTGGCCAGGAGGGCATATATATTCCTTATTACCGAGTCCCTTACGAAAGGGCCGGGACACGTCTATGTGCATGTTTATGATACTATGATTTTAATTACCGAGCCCCTCACTAGAGGGCCGGGACACGTATACATGTTATATACAGAATGATTATGCAGCTTTGATTACAAAACACTATATTGACATTGATATGAGAATGATACAGATGAAATATGTTCAAAGGCAAGTCTTTATGAAATTCTGTTAGTTGCATTGAGTCCTATACATCTTATCTCAGTATGAGTCTATCACTATGTTTCATGCTTTACATGCTCAGTACATATTCCGTACTGACCCCCTTTCTTTGGGGGGCTGCGTTCATGCCCGCAGGTACAGACGTTCATTTCGGAGATCCGCCAGCTTAGGACACTTATTCAGCTATTTTGACTGCTCCTTTGTTCCGGAGCCTAGCTTGTGGTATAACTCCCTTATGTTGAATTCATATGAGTTTATTTGGGTACGGCGGGGCCCTGTCCCGCCATATGATACGGTCATTACTCTTAGAGGTCTGTGGACATTTGTGTGGGTCTGTTTATGGTTGTTGACGCGTTTTATGATTATGACATATGTTTGGGGCGTACCCATTCGTAATGGCAGCCTTGTCGGCTTGCATATATATGTATGTTTGGTATGTTGCATATCGTGGCAGCCTTGTCGGCTTGCGTAGGAATATATATATGTTGTTGTTTAAAAATTTTAATTATTCAGGAGACAGGTGCCTACGACATACAAAAAAAATAATATTTTGACAGCTTTAAAAAAACACCATACCTTTTTATACAAATAAGTTCATGACATACTAGTTATAAATGATTATAGTTAACAAGTGACATGAGTGTCCAATTCGGGCACTAGTCACGGCCTACGGGGTTGGGTCGTGACAGAAGTGGTATCAGAGCAGTTCGTCCTTGGAGTGTCTACAGACCGTGTCTAGTAGAATCTTGTTTATCGGTGTGTTGTGCACCACATCTATAAACTGGACGCTACAGGGCATTTAGGATGTTACCTTTCTTTCATATCACAGATCGTGCGATAGAGCCCAGTCATAGGAAATGAAATTCTTTATACCAACATTTGATTTCAGCTGAAGGACGGCATCGACAGAAGAAAGTGTTTGACGATATTGGAAGTTCCAAAGTACGCAGGTAAGCAAAGGTACGAAAGGTATATGTCGAGTAAGGTATGGAAGTGCGATTGAAATGTAAAGTTGAAAATTGAAAGAGAAAGTGTAACAGGTGCAGTTTGAGTAGGGCATACGAGTTATGTTCATCATTTTTATATTATTGTTGATATTGGGAGCTCTGTGTGGCTATGATACGATATGATATATACGTATAAATGTTGTCCATGTGAGGCATTTTTGGTATTTCCTGCGTGCAGGCTTTGGGATAGTAAGAAGTACAGAGAAAACTCTGCCCAAATTTTCCGAGAAATAGAAAAAGAGAATGAGGTATAGGTTTGTAATATGTTTTGAAAGGTTGTGTCAATAGTAAGGATAGGATTTGACTAAGTTTCCAATATGGATGACCTCGAGAAATAAGTCGACTACCGAATCGATGGTAATAGTAATTAGGAAGTCGATATCGATATGGTAAAAAGAAGAATTTGGAAAGGGTTTATGATACTAAGAGATGATTTAGAAAAGGCTGGATAATCTTGATAAAGTGTTATAGTAAGGTACCAACTGAATTGATAAGCAAGGATAAATTATGACGAGTTTATAGTAAAAGAAGTAGTAGTATGATTAAGATGAGAGTACAGAGAAAAACGAATTGTGACGGATGCGAATGTATTGGTAAGACAGGCTGTGAGGTGGTGAAGGATAAGATTGACTAGGAAGGGTAACAGGTTAAGTATGCTTATACAACACTAATTTAACATTCGAGGATGAATGTTCCTAAGGGGGGAAGTATGTTACACTCCATAATAATCCGTGCTACTTGAAGTAAAACAAGAAAAAAATGAGTTATGAAGGTTCAAGGAAAGTTAGTCGAGTTAGTAAGAATAACGTTATATATATGGTTGCCTTAAGTATCCCGAGGTGACATGGTAACCTAAAGGATTTGAAATCATGTTATGAGTATGTATATGAGTGTGTATATGTATGTATAAGAGGTTACATGAGGTTGGAAGAGGATTAGAAGTTAAACGAAATGAATCGGAACAACTTCAGTAAAAATTTCGGACCCGATTTTAGCCTATATTGTAGGAGGCATATCTCCTAGCATATGAGGAGTTTTAAGGTGTTTCAAAAGCCTAAAATTAATTTCATCGAGTCTAGTTTCCAACGCAACAAACCGCTCATCAAAATGATATCGGGATAAGGATATATGGACGATTCAATTTGGGCTGGTAGGGCAGCAAGTTTGGACCCGACCCAAACACTCATATTTCGGCCCATGAGGCCCATTAAACTTAATATATAAGCCACCACTTTTCCCTATATCACTTCACACGACTTAAACAGATCCAAGAACCCTTATTTTCTCTCCCAAACCCCCTTTCTAATTGAGCCATCACATAAGCTAAATCCTAGACCCTTGACATGATATTAGTTAAAGAGAAGTTGTAGCCTAAGTTTTCCTTGTGTTGTAAGCAAGAAGCTGGAAAGAGGAACAAGATTCTTGAAGATTCTGATTGTTAAAGGTAATTTCAACCTCCCACTCATGTTATTAATTTGGATTAAAGGTTTAATATGGTGTATACATGGAGGAAACGTTGATATACAAGCGATATATGGACTTAGATGTTATCGTAAGTTAGGGACTGTTGTTGTTGAAGTTGAAGTGGGCTGTGTGCTATAAACCTAGGTGAAATGATGCTTAATATTCTTGTACATGTATTGGAAATGGATTGAATGTGTTGTAGTACGGATAAATGAATGAAAATCATGAAGTTGTTGTAGTTGTGTTGAAGCCGTGTGAGGGGGCTGTTTTAGAGGAATTTGTGGACTGTTTTGTGTCACATTTTGATTGTTGTTGTTATGGACATTGTGGTGTATTGTGTGCATGTTGAATATGTGAATTAAGGTGTTAAAGAAATGAATTATGTTGAAGCATATAAGCAGTCCAAAACAGTGGACTGTTTTAGTGCTAGAGGTGAATTTGTATGTGTTGAGTGTTGATTCTTGTTGTGAACGTTTAGTGAAAGTGAAGTGCAATGATTCAGGTCGAAATTGGAATGAATTGTGGGCTGTTATAAGAATGTAAATGATGCTAAAACAGTTCCAAGGATCATGAAAGTAATGTCATTAAACATGTTGTTGTCGTTGTAAGGTTTTAGTGTCGACAATGTAGCTATTTGCGTACGAATTTGGTGATATATTTATCTTGTGACTGCTGGTCGTATTTTACTGAAATTATATGAAATGAAGACATGAAATAATGTGTAAGAATCATATGTGGTTTGCTTGGTATGTTCGTAAACGTTTGCAAGAATTCCGGGCACCTTTATGTTGTTGGTTAGGGACTGTTTTGGGCGTGTTGATTGGTTAGGGACTGTTTTGGGCGTGTTGTGGTTAGGAACTGTTTTGGACATGTTGTATTCTTTAAATTGGAAATACTAATGATAGTTAAGAATATATATTGTATTTACGTTGTTTGGGTTGTTGTAAAGTTGTTACACGAAAACGTTAAGGCTACGGATTATTAGGAGTAACTTGAGAATGTAGTAGCCGTATGTGAATCGTTATGGAATGTTGTGAATGTGGGCTATTTGGAATGTTATGTGGGCTGTCCGGATTGGTATTGAACATATGATTATTGATGTTGGGGTGGTTGTATGTAGTTGATTTGAATGCGAACGAAACGTCGTCTAAATGTTTGAAAGGGATTGTTGACGTTAAAGTACGTATTGAATTCCCTCGTAGACTAATTGTAGCTCTTGATGTATTGATATAGGATAAGTGTTTTTAGGCAGCAAGTACAAGTTATAATACGACTAAACGCTAAAGGTATGTAAAGCTTATTCCTTCTTTTCTTGGCATGTCCTAGACGTAAGTATGAAATGATATGAACCTTGGGGTAAATTCTATTCTCTAGTTCCATGCATGACTTATGATTCTATATTTCCTTAATGCTATTGTCACGAGCCTACTACATGATTGACTAATGAATGATGTATAGAAGTTCCTACTCTTAAAAGAATGGCATGAATAGAAGTATACTTGATTTTCAAAAGCTACATCATGAAAATTGATACATGTACATGAAAGCTGAAACGTTCCTTGCTATGGCTTATAATGAGAGTTGAAAAGAATTGAATATGATTATTATCCCAATACTTTAGAGCTGGTTAGTTGCTTATCTATTGAGTCTCAAAAGATGCATTTCATATATGTGGTTGCTTATTATTCTGCTCGTGCTTATCGCTATATCCTTCACTGAGTCCCGGGCCAGGACACGTTCTCGTGCGCACATCTACTATATTATTACCGAGTCCCTCATTAAAGGGCCGGGACACGTATATGTTTATGTTTATGATGCTATGACTATATTCACCGAGTCCCTCACTAGAGGGCCGGGACACGTTATATATATATGATGATATGATGATGTGATGATATGATGATATGGAGATGGTGGCCAGGAGGGCATATATATTCCTTATTACCGAGTCCCTTACGAAAGGGCCGGGACACGTCTATGTGCATGTTTATGATACTATGATTTTAATTACCGAGCCCCTCACTAGAGGGCCGGGACACGTATACATGTTATATACAGAATGATTATGCAGCTTTGATTACAAAACACTATATTGACATTGATATGAGAATGATACAGATGAAATATGTTCAAAGGCAAGTCTTTATGAAATTCTGTTAGTTGCATTGAGTCCTATACATATTCCGTACTGACCCCCTTTCTTTGGGGGGCTGCGTTCATGCCCGCAGGTACAGACGTTCATTTCGGAGATCCGCCAGCTTAGGACACTTATTCAGCTATTTTGACTGCTCCTTTGTTCCGGAGCCTAGCTTGTGGTATAACTCCCTTATGTTGAATTCATATGAGTTTATTTGGGTACGGCGGGGCCCTGTCCCGCCATATGATACGGTCATTACTCTTAGAGGTCTGTAGACATTTGTGTGGGTTTGTTTATGGTTGTTGACGCGTTTTATGATTATGACATATGTTTGGGGCGTACCCATTCGTAATGGCAGCCTTGTCGGCTTGCATATATATGTATGTTTGGTATGTGGCATATCGTGGCAGCCTTGTCAGCTTGCGTAGGAATATATATATGTTGTTGTTTAAAAATTTTAATTATTCAGGAGACAGGTGCCTACGACATACAAAAAAAAAAATATTTTGACAGCTTTAAAAAAACACCATACCTTTTTATACAAATAAGTTCATGACATACTAGTTATAAATGATTATAGTTAACAAGTGACATGAGTGTCCAATTCGGGCACTAGTCACGGCCTACGGGGTTGGGTCGTGACATGGAGCTCTCTATGTAATCTCCGAATAGGCAGCTATGGATCAAGTCTGTCTCCCAGTGCACCTGCGGGCATGACGCAGCGTCCACAAACAAAAGGACGTCAGTACGAAGAATGTACTGAGTATGTAAAGCATGAGCAACATCAATAAATAAGCATCATGAACAACATATGAAATAGCATAGGAGGGGGGAGACAATAATATCATCGTCATAGCGCTTACCTGCCTTTCGTTGGACTTTCCATTTTTTTTCATACGTATTTGCACTCCTACGTCATCATCCGTATTCCATAATAGTACTCGTACCATACTTGTGCTCATATTCGTATACATGTCCTTATTCGTATTCTTATACATAGTCTTATCACATTCATATTCATATTATATACATAGTCATTTCATATACTTGTCATTTACATAGCATACCCGACCTCATAGGATCGGTGTTTCATACATACTTGGCCAACCAAGTCTCAAGGTTACTCATACCTGGCCCTACCAAGGCTTCAGGGTTATCCGTACCATCTGCAGAGGTGTGCGCGCGTTTCGTAATCGTATACATACTTTATACATATTTATATACATATATCCTACCCGGCGTTATAAGCTCGGGGTGTCATTATAGCCCTTCATATCCACATGTAAGTATAATAGCCCGTAGGCACCTTTAGCATCATTATTATTATCATCGTCATCACTATCATCATCATTTTCGCTACATCTATATCTTATGCTTACTCGTCATATGGGGTGCGTAGTACAATCGTAGCAGATATCGAGGATCGTGAGCTTATGAGCTCGGAGTGTCAATCGTTTGAATACAACATACTCATATAGAGGATTGAAGAGTTTGGCCAAGGAACCATGCCTTATGAAAGAAGGGTTAGCCTTACATACCTTTTCGTCAGACTATTCTACATTTGCACGCTTCCTTCCAATTCTAGCGTCTATACCTTCATTAATATCATAACAATGGTCATTAGTCATTCACATTATCCACATTATCTAGATTCCTTAATTTGCCTCTAATTCACCCATATTCATGGTCATAACATCCAACTTCATCCATTCGTCTAATGTGTCTAGTTCATGATCTTAGTGCTATTTAGAATACCTTCATATCACAACACAACAACATTCATGATTCAATTCAAACTATTCCTCAAAATGTCACTATTCATCATTCATGACCTACTTGACCATATTTTCTACAATCCATGTATTTCAACTCTTCAATACCTTAAACATCATGTAAAAATCATGAATCTTACCTTAGAAGTTGTAGGAACAAGCTTTGATTAATAATACTCCACTTTGAGCAAAACCCTAGTTTTTCACAATTTGGATTTCTTGACTTGGATGATCTTTGATGATGTTCTTACTCTTGGTTCACCTTGTTTTATGTTTTTGATCCTCAAATATCCTTGAAAACTTGTATAAAGAATATAGAGAGAGGTTTTAGAGAGAAGTGGTGTAATGTTGTAATGAAATAAAATAAGTGTTGGTTCCCTTATTTAATGAATGGCAAAAATCTGTGCTGGGTGAACAGTGGTCATCCATGGAGGTTTACGGTCCGTATTCCACTTTACGGACCGTCCCTCGTGGTCGTCTTTAACCATTTCCAGAACCAGAAACTTTGGCTGCATGCATGGTGATTTACGACCATGGTTTACGGGCCGTAAATCACTTTACGGTCCGTCCTCCTGGTCGTATTTTACCATTTCTCAACTGGACAGAAAGTCAAAGTCTTGCATGGTAATTTACGACTGCCAGTTTACGGACCGTATACCAATTTACGGTCCGTATTTTGCACTTTACGACCACTGGGCAGATTTCAAATCTGCAACTTTTCGTATCTCTTAGACTTCTCATTTTAATCACCCACGTCCATGCACATGCATTGCTCACCTTATATCTCATCTTAACTTAGCCAACTTTCTCATCTCACATCGGATATGTTATACCTCGTAAGAGTCTGTGCTATTTTAAATAAGACAAGAAAGAATGAGTTAAGAAAGTTCAAGGAAAGTTAATCGAGTTAGTAAGAATATCGTTATATATATATATGGTTGCCTTAAGTATCCCGAGGTAACATCGTAACCTAAAGGATTTGAAATCGCGTTATGAGCGTATATGAGTATGTATATGTATGTATAAGAGGTTACATGAGGGTCGGAAGAGGATTAGAAGTTAAACGAAGCAGAACGAAATGAATCCAAACAACTTCAGAAAATATCTCGGACCAGATTTTTTGCCCATATTGTTGGAGGCATATATCCTAGTATATGAGGAGTTTTAAGGTGTTTCAAAATTCTAAAATGAATTTCATCGAGTATAGTTTCTAACGCAACAAACCGCTCGTCAAAACCATATCTGGATAAGCAGATATGGACGATGCAAGTTGGGCTGGCGGGGCAGAAAATTGTGACCCGATCCAAACATTCACATTTCGGCCCATGAGGCCCATTAACGTCAAGTATATAAGGAAAAATTATTTGAGGGAGAGAGAGAGAAAACTTCAAGGCTAAGAAGGTCATTTTGATCAAAATCCGAGCCCCGAATCCCGAAGCTCATGAAGAGAAAAGCATTGTACGTTGAGTTGCCTTCAATTTGAGCTAAATATTGGTCTTGGGGAATGAAATTTTCGTGTTTGAGCTGCTTCTAAGGTATTTATAAGATTCATTTTATGTTATTAAAGTGTTTATTTAGAGTTTTAACGAATTAGAACGGAGAAAACAACATTATAAACTCGTTTGTTGTTTTGTTGAGATTTATGGATTAGGGGCTGTTTTAATTGAAATTGATGGACTGATTTGAATTAATATTTTGGTTGTTGTAATCATAGATTATGTGATGAGAATGAAGGAATTTGAAGGTTAGAGTTGGAGTTAAAAATTGTTGTGGGTTGTTGTAAGGATTATAGAGATAATAATGTGGTTTAGTTGCATATGAATAGATGATGTGGTGTCGTGTGGCTGCTGTTGTATTTCTCAGAAATTTGCTGAAAAGATTGCATGGAATAAGGTATAAGAAGTGCATACGGGATGCTTGGTGTATTGCAAGTGTTCGTTAGAATTTCGGGCATCGTTATGTTATAGTTGGGGGCTGTTTTGATATGTTGTTGTTCTTGTTGAAATAAAAGAATTGAAGATATAGTTGTGTCCATATGTTATTGTTGGTATTTCTGTGTCAACAGGAGAGCAATTGGAAATTCGGATAGGAGAGTTTATAGGGGAAATGCTGCCGAAATTTCGGTAGGCAATTATGTGATTAAGCTTAGATTCTTGAAAAGCTTGAAATTGACAATTGGTAAACATGACCATTTGTAGATTCTGGACGAAATTGGAATTGAAGCCAAGCGAGCATAAGGCGCAATCGAGGTATGTAAAGCCTTCCCCTTTGTTCTTTGGCATGTCCTAGGTGTGCTAGGTGGAGATTTTAGCCTCGGGGGCAATTCTGCTCATCGGGAACCGAGATTGATTTCTTGGTACTATTCATTCAATTCAATTGAACTTCAAGAGGTGCTTTTGTTGAAAAAAAGTGGTTAAACCTCCATAACTTTCACAAATGTAATCCAATCACTCCGAAACTTTCCTGGATGACTCCGTAGAGTCTAATGAGCGTGATTCATGTCCGCCACCCCGACTTGACCCGAGGTGGGCCCGTTACCCCCGGCGCCCCTCCTATGGTTTTGTTTGTCTCACTTCGGTGCGACAAGTCTAGGGACTTATGGCTATTGTCCCGACTACTAAACGGGAGATATTTTATCTATCCTGAGACTGATTTTAATTATTATTGAACCAACTGCAGGGACAGAAACCCTGATATGTGCTGTATGGCTTTAGCCAATGTACTCTTGTCGCAAACGTGCTCCTTTCGCCAAACTAATTGTATCCCGTCGAAGAGCGTCTTGCACTTGCTATAACTACAAAAGGGACACGATTTTTAGGATTAAAACAAAGGCTAGAAATTTTTTCTTTCTCCCCCTAAAGGGTTCGGCCGAGAGCCTCAAATGGGGTGTTCTTAAATTTTTTTTTTTGTGTTTGATTTGGCTTCTTGAAAATTCTAAAGGGATAGTGATATATATCCTAACTAAGGGTCATGTGAAAGTCACATGACCACTTAATAAGGGGCTTGGGCCAAGCCTTTGGCCGGCCACCTTTGGTTCTTGGGCCTCAATTTGTCTTCCAATTTTCTTGGCCCAATTCGCTAAAATCCCGTTTTGTAATTCCCGAAACTAATTTCTGAAATTCCAAATTTACCCCCGGCCTTCCCCAATGTCTTGGCACCAATAGTTTCATAACCAACATAGTCATATTAACTAGAATCAAAATATTTCCTTATAACACACAAGTCTTAATCATTTTTATCGATTTCCAAATATGCGAAAACACGGGACATAACATTCTCCCCCCCTTAAGAACATTCGTCCCCGAATGTTAAATTAATCTTATAAAGTCTTATGATCATGGCAGGGGAATCCTTGTTAATAAAGGCATACGTGATTCATTTTGTCATCCAACACAACAACCTGAAAAGTTTAGATTACCTGTGGACGTCGGGAACAAGTGGGGGTATTTCTTCTTCATCTCGTCCTCCGCCTCCCAAGTCATCTCCTCCCGGTTATTGTTGCGCCACAGGACTTTAACGGAAGGCACTTCTTTAGTGCGCAGTCTCCTCACCTGTCGATCCAGAATAGTTATAGGCTGCTCGTCATAAGACAAATGCTCTGTTACCTAGATGTCATCCACCGGGAATATCCTGGAAGGATCACCAATACATTTTCGCAGCATAGACACATGAAATACCGGGTGTACGGCCTCCAAGTCGGATGGTAAGTCTAGCTCGTAGGCGACCTCGCCTATCTTTCGAACAATCTGATACGGCCCAATATACCGCGGGCTCAACTTACCCTTCTTACCGAATCTCATAACGCCCTTCATAGGCGACACCTTCAGGAATACCCAGTCGCCAATCTGGAACACTAACGGTCGACGTCGTCTGTCTGCATAAGCTTTCTGTCGACTCTGAGCAGCCAATAATCGCTCCCGAATAAGCTTTACCTTATCTACTGCTTCCTGGATCACATCTGGCCCAATCAGCTTATTTTCGCCTACGTCAAACCAGCCAATAGGAGATCTGCATTTTCTACCATATAGGGCTTCGTACGGTGCCATCTGAATGCTGGAGTGATAACTGTTATTATAGGCAAATTCAATAAGCGCCAAGTGATCATCCCAGCTGCCCCTGAAATCAATAACGCAGGCCCGTAATATATCTTCCAGCGTCTGAATAGTGCGCTCGGCCTGCCCATCGGACTGAGGATAAAAAGCTGTGCTGAGGCTCACCTGAGTCCCTAATCCCTCCTGAAATGACCTCCAGAAATTTGCCGTAAACTGGGCGCCCCGGTCAGTAATAATAGATACAGGGACTCCGTGAAGTCTGACTATCTCTCTGATATACAATCTAGCATAGTCCTCGGCCGAATACGTAGTCCGAACCGGAAGAAAATGGGCCGATTTCGTCAACCTGTCGACAATAACCCAAATAGAATCGTACCTGCGTGGAGTGCGCGGTAATCCAACAACGAAGTCCATATTAATCATCTCCCATTTCCAGGCTGGAATTTCCATCTCCTGTAATAATCCCCCGGGCTTCTGATGCTCAATTTCTACTTGCTGACAATTTGGGCACTGACTAACGAACTCGGCAATATCTTTCTTCATACCGTCCACCAGTACAAACACCTGAGATCATGATACATTTTAGTGGAACCAGGATGAACCGAATATCGTGCATTATGCGCCTCGCCCATAATTTGCCGCCGTAAGCCTGCAACATCCGGTACACAGAATCTGCCTTTATATAATAATACCCCTTCAGGCGAAATTTCAAACGGAGTCTTTTCTTTATTAAGGGCCACATCTCTGTACTGAACCAGAACAGGGTCCTCGAACTGATGCTGCTTTACCTCTTCTATAATAGATGATTCAGCAACTGCACGAACAGAAATCCCAGAATCTCCAGAATCTGCCAAACGAACTCCAAGGCTGGCCAACTGATGAATCTCACGAACCAAGTCTTTCTTACCAGATGGTACATCCGCTAAACTGCCCATGGACTTGCGGCTAAGTGCATCCGCTACCACATTGGCTTTCCCAGGATGGTACAGAATATCAACGTCATAATCTTTCAATAATTCAAGCCATCTTCTCTGCCGCAAATTCAATTCTTTCTGCTTAAAAATATACTGAAGACTTTTATGGTCCGTATAAATATCAACATGGACCCCATATAAATAATGCCGCCAAATCTTCAAAGCATGTATCACCGCGGCTAACTCAAGATCATGAGTGGGATAATTCCTTTCGTGCGGTCTGAGCTACCGGGAAGCATAAGCTATGACTCGACCGTGTTGCATCAACACACAACCTATGCCAATACTAGAGGCATCACAGTAGACAACATACCCATCTGATCCTTCTGGAAGAGTCAAAACTGGTGCTGTAACTAACTTTTCTTTCAACATCTGAAAGTTGCGCTCGCAGGAATCGGTCCACTGAAATTTCGCTGCTTTCTGAGTAAGCTTCGTCAGTGGTGCTGCAATAGAAGAAAAATTCTCCACGAACCTGCGATAATATCCGGCTAATCCCAGAAAACTGCGCACCTCTGTCGGTGTAGTAGGCCTGGGCCAATTCTGTACAGCCTCAATCTTCTGCGTATCGACCCGAATACCATCTGCGCCGACAATATGGCCCAAGAATGCCACAGAAGTTAACCAGAATTCACATTTGGAGAATTTAACATATAACTTTTGTTGACGGAGAATACCAAGTACCGTCCTCAAATGATCCGAATGCTCCTCGGCTGATCGCGAGTAAATTAGAATATCGTCAATGAACACAATAACAATCATATCCAAGAAAGGCCGAAATACCCAATTCATGAGATCCATAAATACCGCTGGATCATTAGTCAACCCGAAAGACATAACTCTGAATTCATAATGCCCGTACCGGGTCCTGAAAGCAGTCTTCGGAATATCTGATTCTCGCACTCGCACCTGATGATAACCTGAGCACAGATCTACCTTCGAAAAATATTTAGCACCCTGCAACTGATCAAACAAATCATCAATCCGGGGAAGGGGATACTTATTCTTTATAGTCACCTTATTTAGTTGCCGATAATCAATACACATTCCCAGTGACCCGTCTTTCTTTCTTACAAATAATACCGGCGCTCCCCAGGGTGATGTACTGGGTCTGCTAAAGCCTTTATCTATCAAATATTTCAGCTGCTCTTTCAATTCCTTCAATTCTGCCGGTGCCATTCTGTACGGAGGGATAGATATAGGCTGCGTATCTGGCAACAAGTCTATAGCGAAATCTATTTCCCGTTCAGGCGGAAGACCAGGAAGCTCATCAGAAAATACATCTGGGAATTCACTAACGACCAGAACAGACTGAAGGGTAGGTGTCTCAGCTGCAGTATCGTGCACACGAACCAAATGATAGATATAACCTTTCTGGATCATCTTCTTAGCCTTGAGGTATGAAATAAACTTACCCCTCGGCGATACTGTAGATCCGAACCACTCTATAACTGGTTCCTCTGGAAACTGAAAATGGACTACCTTTTTCTGGCAGTCGACATTAGCATAACAGGAAGCTAACCAGTCCATACCCATAATGACATCGAATTCCAGCATATCTAATTCTATCAAATCAGCTTTAGTGCAGCGATCACATATAGTCACAGAACAATCCCTATATACCTGCCTTGCAATAATACAATCCTTGACTGGTGTAGCGACCTCAAATGGCTCTATAGGCTCAGACACTATCCCAATTTTACTAGCAACGAGCGGGGAAATATATGATAATGTAGAGCCAGGATCAATCAGTGCATATACAGATCTGGAGAAAACCAGTAATGTACCTGTGACGACGTTCGGCGAAGCCTCCTGGTCCTGGCGGCTGGCCAATGAGTATATGCGGTTCGAGGGACCGCTAGAACCTGAAGCACCGCCACGACTTCTACCGCGTCCCGCCGGTGCAGGCATACCTCGCTCCGCAGGGCGTGCAACTGATGGAGCAGATGATGAACCAGCGGCTGATCCCGTCGGCTGAGCTACACTACCAGAACCGCTCGCCAACGGACAATCTCGCATAATATGGCCCTGACCGCCGCATGAAAAACAGGCTCCATTAAGTCGATAACACTCTCCCGGGTGCGATTTCCCGCAATGGGAACAACGGGGCCTGGGTGGTCTGGGCTGACTGGGACCTCTGGATACCTGTGAACCTGACGCTCTGGAACTCTGACCGGTCCCAGACGGTCCTGCACTATCAAATCTCCTACCGGCCGGCTGTGTACCCCGGCCTGACGGAAGAGGATGCCTGCCTGACTGCTGCTGCTGAGGCTGTCCGCCTCGAGAATCTCCAGAATAACCTGCGGATCTGGCCCTCTTGGGCGGCCTCCTATCCCGATCTCTGCTGGAATAATCGGCTTTGTGTCTGTCCTCCATACCCAGGGCAAAAGCCTGTAGTCGGGCAATATCCATGTCTGTCTGCAATGCCACCGCCATACAGCCATCAATCAAATAGCGGTCTAACCCCATCACGTATCTGTGCATCCGATCGGCCATATCTGCTACTATGGTAGGTGCATACCGGGCCAAAGAATCGAACTCCATATTATACTCACAGACGCTCCGACCCCTCTGCTGCAGATGCAAAAATCGGTCAACCCGTGCCCGCCGTAACTTTGGGGACAAAAAGTGGCGGGTGAAAGCAGTCACGAACTCGTCCCAAGTGGCTGGGGAAGCACCCTCACCCCTGGATAGCTCCCAGGACTCATACCAGTGAGCAGCAACATCCCGTAGTCTATGCGAAGCCAGCTCAACAGACTCAGTCTCTGAAGCCCTGACCAAGTCTAGTGAGCGCCGCATCCCCCGAATAAAGTCATGGGGGTCCTCGTCGGGCTTAGACCCGAGAAACTCTGGGGGGCCACATGATAGGAACTCTCGAACCCTCAGGCTGTCACGCCTGTCGTCATCATCATCATCTCTCCACCCGCGTCTGCGAGCCTGCCCCGCTACCAATATGGTCAGCAACTGCACAGCCTCCCTCAGGGTCCTGTCCTCCGCCCCTGGCTGCGGAGCTGGAGTCTCAGGAGCGGGTACCCGGGCCTCTGGAGCTGCTGATGGACCTGCTCCAGGCTGTACCAATGGTGGTGTAGCGGACCCCTCTGAGTGGGGCACAACCTCAGGCAAATCATAAACACGAGCCCGGGTAGCTAGCTGTGCCTGACTGGTCTCTCCCATCCTCGCCTTGCCCTTCTGGGCCGCCGCTGCCTTCTTCGGAGGCATCACTGCAAACACAATAACGGGTCAGATCAGAATCGTCCTAATAGCACAGCTCTATCGCACGATCTAAGATTCCAAAGAAAAGTAACACCCTAAATGCACTGTAGCCTCCTGTTTATAGATGTGGTGCACAACACATCGATAAACAAGACTCTACGAGACACGGCCTGTAGACATTCCGAGGACAAACTGCTCTGATACCACTTTTGTCACGACCCAACCCCGTAGGCCGTGACCAGTGCCCGATCTGGGCACCCAAACCCATCTATCAAATGCATTCAAATATATAGCAGAAGCCGACAAGGCTATATTCCAAATTTAGACAATTTCCAAAAAAAATTCGGTAAAGTTTCCTTTGTTTTTCGGACTATCCAGAATAATCCTGCACACAGCAAACACCAGCAAAGGCCACCCAGGGCTAACAAAGCAACATGTAAACATATGCGGACCGGCCGCCTCGGCGTATGGGATCGCCCAAACAACATATACACATATCCGAACAGAAAGACCATAACCCATAAACCTGTCCACAGACCTCTAAACTGACCGACAGAATCATATGATGGGACAGGGCCCCGCCGTACCCAAATAGTCAGATATGCAGAAATATATATACATGGCGAAAGATATAGATACCAAAAGTGGACTCCGAATCAAAGGGAGTACTCCGAAATAGCAGAAGTGGAGCCTACAGAGGTGGATCACCGGCGTCTGTACCTGCGGGCATGAAACGCAGCCCCCGAAGAAAGGGGGTCAGTACGAAAGATGTACTGAGTATGTAAAGCATGGAGTACAGAAATATAGACCATAACTGAAAGCAAACAGGATACAAAGGAGAGAAATGCCGAACAGTATATCCAAATGTGTATCAAAATCATATATACATAATGCAAACAAAATCATGCAAAGCTCAGGAACTTGGTCACCACTCCGACGCTGGTGCCACACACAGCATAACACCAGAAGGTTCAAATCTCCGTACATCCCCGAGCACACACATATCAGCATATCATATCACCAGCCATATCACAGCATAACTCCAAACAGAACCCGGCCCTATGGCGAGGTCTCGGGAACCGTAACACAGCATACGGCCGAATTTATCATAGTGCGCACGAATCATAACCGGCCCGGGAACCGGTGAACGAAGTCATAATAAGGCACGAGCGGAGTCGTGAGCAAACAATGCAATTGTATATCAAAATAGCCTTTCAAAACTTGAGTACTTCATAAGTCATTTCATTAACCAAAGTAGTCGGGTAATTAGTTAGTACAGAAGTTTATTTCACAAAAATGTTTCCAACGTGGTACGTATGGCTCACAACATAGCTTAGTATATCATAGTAATCAAAACATTATTTCATAGAGGACAATTTCAAAATCGAAGATTCTTTGTCGAAACTTATCCAAAAAGAGAGCCTAATAGAACGAATAAGGCATCTCGGGGTTAGCGGGCCCACCTCGGGTCAAGTCGAGGTGGCGAACATAAGTTACGAACATTTAGTGTCTATGGGATCATACATAAAGATTTCGAAGTAATCGGATTGCATTTGCATAAGTTTCGGACGCTTACTTGCTTTCTAGCCAAAATAGGGTCATTAGGCTTCAGCTGAATTGAATGAATAGTAGCCATTTTATAGATCTGATTTCGAGGAGCAGAATTGCTCCCGAGGTTTCGATATCAACCTAACATACTAAGACATGCCAAAATAAGAAGTGGGGAGCTTTACATACCTTATAAACGTCTTATGCTCACCCCAAACTCAAATCCCGTTTCGTCCAGAATCTGCAAATGGTCAAAGTTACCAATTAGAGATTCTAAGGCTTAAGAATTTCCTTAACTTCATTTTTGTCTACCGAAATTTCGGTAGCATTTCCCCTATATATCTAACACCCCCGAGACTTAGCTCGACTCAATAAACATCAACGCAACAACCCAAACATCACAAACATCATAAGCCACAACTAAATCATTCTAACTTCAATATTCTTTCTTTCTACATAAATCAACAGCTTTCATTCGAACTTCGAAATACCAAACTAACATCCACATTATTGTATTCATTTACTCATTCAAGATTATTCAAACACGTCCCAATAATATTCTAAGCAATATACGTAAGTTCAAACAATTCGCTGCTTCCCATATTGCATCCCAAACGTCAACAACTACGACGAACTTACTAACTCGCATTGTTTTATTCCAAATTCATTATCAACAACCATAAGTCACATTTGAAGCCTTAATTTCATAATTATACAAGGATATACGCAAATATACCAAAATCATATACTTTCCCATAATAATCCGCAACCATTTCCAATGCCAATTCAATTCGTTAAACATTCATTTACATCATAAATGTCACAACGACGCAACTAACCAACTAAACAAATCAAAGTCACGTTGCCTTACACACCACACAAGTCCCGGCCACTACACTTCACACACACACACCCACGGTTTCATACACACACCAAACTACGAAATTCTCGTCTATTCTCAATCCTTATCATATTCATACCAATTCCATAACATTAAAAGGGCAAAATTCTTACCTTTTCTTGAAAATACGACTCGTCGCAAACGTGCTCCTTTCGCCAAACTAATTGTATCCCGTCGAAGAGCGTCTTGCACTTGCTATAACTACAAAAGGGACACGATTTTTAGGATTAAAACAAAGGCTAGAAATTTTTTCTTTCTCCCCCTAAAGGGTTCGGCCGAGAGCCTCAAATGGGGTGTTCTTCAATTTTTTTTTTTTTTGTGTTTGATTTGGCTTCTTGAAAATTCTAAAGGGATAGTGATATATATCCTAACTAAGGGTCATGTGAAAGTCACATGACCACTTAATAAGGGGCTTGGGCCAAGCCTTTGGCCGGCCACCTTTGGTTCTTGGGCCTCAATTTATCTTCCAATTTTCTTGGCCCAATTCGCTAAAATCCCGTTTTGTAATTCCCGAAACTAATTTCCGAAATTCCAAATTTACCCTCGGCCTTCCCCAATGTCTTGGCACCAATGGTTTCATAACCAACATAGTCATATTAACTAGAATCAAAATATTTCCTTATAACACACAAGTCTTAATCATTTTTCTCGATTTCCAAATATGCGAAAAAACGGGACATAACATCTTGACCCCCAGAAGCTATTTCATTATGTCTTGATACGTGTATATGATTCCAAAAGTTCTATTTTGATATAATCCATAGTGATATTAGAAGTACTTGATGTGACTATTGCCTTGATTTTCAAATGATAGCTCGTTTTGATTATTCTATCGAGTCTCAGATGTGTTTTAACTTGCATATGGTTTCTCACTACTCTGCTCGTGCATGCCTCAATATATCTTTCACTGAGTCCCGGGCCAGGACACGTTTTCGTGCACAGTTTCGCTGCATTGTTCATCGAGTCCCTCACTAGAGGGCCGGGACACGTTATATATATATATATATATATATATATATATATGATATGATGATGTGATGATATGATGATGCGATGATATGATGAGGTGATTATGGCGCCAAGGATGACTTTATTCACCGAGTCCCTCACTAGAGGGTCAGGACACGTTATATATATATATATGATGATGATATGATTATGTCACCGAGTCCCATAATGGGCTGGGTATGATATATGATATTGACATGCATGATATATGTTTCAAAAGGAGAGTGTTTCGGTATTCTGGGTGTTATCCTTGTCTCCTGTACTCCCTATTTCAGTAATGATCCTTTTTACTGTATTTCATGCTTTATATACTCATTACATATTCCGTACTGACCCCCTTTCTTCGAGGGGCTGCGTTTTATGCCCGCAGGTACAGATAGTCGATTTGGTGACCCTTCAGCATAGGACTTCTACTCAGCTGTCTTGGAGAGCTCCGTTGTTCCGGAGTTTAGACTTTTGGTACAGATCTTGTGATATATATATATATATATATATATATATATATATATATATATATATATATATATATATATATATATATATATGTATGTATAGGTTTATCCAGGGGTACGACGGGGCCCTGTCCCGTCATATTTCACAGTTAGTACTCTTAGAGGTCTGTAGACATATGTGTGGGTTGTGTATAAGTTCTGTTCAGCTGTGTCTATACGATGTGCTATGGATATGTTCGTCGGTAGTTGCAGCCTGGTCGGCTTGCATATGATATTGATATGTAGTGGCAGCCTTGTCGGCTTGCGTATCATTTTATGATTTGATTAGTTGTGACTCCTCAGGAGACAGCTTATCTGAATATACATATATGATGACGTTATGAACCGTTGGAGTTCTTTTGCAAGTTTCCATATTGTTCATAGATTCAGTTTGATTATATTCAACAGGTTCGTATACGGGTGTCCAGTTCGGGCACTAGTCATGGTCCACGAGGTTGGGTCGTGACAAAAGTGGTATCAGAGCAGTTCATCCTCGGAGTGTCTACAGACCTTGTCTAGTAGAGTCTTGTTTATCGGTGTATTGTGCACCACATCTATAAACAGGAAGCTACAAGACATTTAGGATATTACCTTTCTTTCATATCTAAGATCGTGCGATAGAGCCCAGCCATAGGAAATGAAATTCCTTATACTAACCTTTGATTTCAGCGGAAGAATGACATCGACAGAAGGAAGTGACTGATGATATTGGAAGCTACACAGTACACAGGTAAGCAACGGTGCGAACGAGGCATGTCGGATAAGGTAAGAATATTGAGGTATGATTGACATGTAAAGTTGAAGAATGAAAGGGGAGGTAGATAGGAAGGTATAACAGGACAGATCGTTAAAGGATCAGGTACGTCTCGAGGTGCGATATGTGAGGTAAGTCCCGACACCTTTATACTTTTTACAGGAAATTGGGAGCCCTGTGTGGCTATGATACGATATGATATATACGTATATATGTTGTCCCTGTGAGGCATTGTTGGTATTTCCTGCGTGTAGGTTTTGGGATAGTAAGAAACACAGAGAAAACTCTGCCCAAATTTTCCCAGAAATAAAAAAAAAAGAATGAGATATAAGTTCATAATATGTCTTGAAAGTCGACACCGATAGGATAAATTTATTATGTTGGCTTAAAGCTTTAAGAGATACCCCCCATGTCATCCGTAAGAGGCACCATTCTTATTTGGAAAATTTTATTCCGAAAAGGCATATATGAGCAGCAAGGTTTAGAATTCATTTGAACGGACCAGAATACTTTCCAACCACATTTTTCCTTAGAAAAAGCTCATGTTGAAGCGAAAAAATATCCAGCAGTTAAGTTTTACTTTATTGGAAGAGTACAGAGCATACAGTAAGTAGTTTGTGAACTAAATAGTTCGTTCATGACCTAAGAACGGATGTGAGGGTAAACTATGCGAATCAAGCATTAGAAGTCCCGTGGTGCTGGTCGGATTCTAGTTTTTCTTCTGGTGGTGGTTGGAGAATGCTTCATGGTGACATTTTTATTAGTTTTAGTCAACTAATTGGAGATGGAATTTATGGAAGGAAGACTTAAACTTGTGAGTTGTCTTAGATCATGTGTTTCACGTGTTGTTGATGAGATGCTAGGATAATTTGGAAGGGCTTGCGACACTAAGAGATGGTTTAGAAAAGGTGGCAAATCTTAACAGAAGGTTATATTGAGGTACCGACTGAACTGATAAGCAAGGATAAGTCACGACGAGTTTACAGTTAAAAGGAGTAGTAGTATGATTGATATAAAAGTACGGAGGAGGAAGAATTATGACAAATTATGAAGGTATTAATAAGACAGCTTGTGAGATATTAAGGATAAGATTAATCAAGTAGGGTGAAGGGTTAAGTACGCCTAGTCCACAGAGTGTAATTAAAACATAGTATGAATCGTGAATGAGGTTAAGGAGTGTTACGTTATAAGATGGATTACGAACAAGATGTAATGTGAATACCATAAGGATTGTTATAGAAATGAGTAAAGCCTAGCAAGGAAGTAACTAAAGGATATGATGTGATCAGTGTGAAATGAAAAAGCAAATATAGAACAAAAAAAAAGAAGGACTTACAAAGTCCTATAGGGAAAGTTTAGAATAGAGATCAAGTGGTAACGAAAGTGAAAGCGAGCACAGGAAGAGAAGGAGTTAATAGAAGGAAGAAGATAAGAAGAAAACGAGTGGGATTACAGTGTAGCGATGTGTTATGACGAGTATAGTTAAGAAAACGAGTAATATAAGCGACAAAAATTGTGAAAGACCAATCTAAAGGATGGTGAGCAACGAGACAGAATAAATGCCAGAAATGACTGGTATGATAAGAATAAATAGGGATGAACAGAATATACTTTGAAAATGAGAAAGGGGTTATGTAGAAGTAGTGCTTTCTGAAGGATACATAAGCAGCATGAGATTCCTCATGCACAAAAATAAAAGACGGACATAGACTGGAGAAATGAAAGGAATACTAAAGGAAGCACTCAAAACGGACGTAATTAATTGGATATACCACAAGGATAAAAGGGAAATATATAGATACAAACTTAAGATGTAATATGACGGAAAGGTGATAAGACAAGACCACTATTAAGATGAATTTGATATGATTTTCAGTAAGTTAGAAGTTAGCGTTGGATATGCAACAAGAGAGAAAGAGCATGAGGCATAAAGGAGTACTGCGTATATGTGACCTCACCTAGAAAATAGTGAAATCCTTAAAGGACAAGGATTGTGGATTTACTAGAGGAAACAGGTGATATCCGTTGGGATAAAGATAGTGTT
Organism: Lycium barbarum; assembly: GCF_019175385.1. Taxonomy (NCBI): domain Eukaryota; kingdom Viridiplantae; phylum Streptophyta; class Magnoliopsida; order Solanales; family Solanaceae; genus Lycium; species Lycium barbarum. The sequence continues at coordinate 50,488,993 of NC_083341.1, read as the reverse complement.
ATAAGGAAGCTTGGGACACTTATCATTAGAATATAAGTGCTACCTAATTGAGAATTTGAAATGACTATAAGCACTAGCTAATTACTGATGGGAATGAATGGAATGTGGCTTCGGATAAATTGCTACATTAATTACATTACTCGAGTACCAACCATCAGATAAGATTTTGTACTATATAGCCTCGTGATTGTACTGGGGTTTCATACATGGGTAATCTAAGTTATAGACGATATAAAAGAAGACATGGATATGGCGCAGTATACCAAATGTATTGGAAAAGAATCATATAAATTTGAAAATTGGAAATGGGGACATAGAGTAGAATATAAATAGATAATGATGTGGGTACACCCTAAAGGGGGGAAGCAGATGAGAGAAATGCAAGTGTAAGATGAAATCAACTGACACTGCAACACATTTAATGTGAATACTTAAACTTTAAGTGAGATCCCTTGCTGAAACAAGTTATGGATAATATGACATCAGAAGGTGGATGCTTATAAAAAGGAAGAATACGACAAGAGAATGGTAACGAGTAACTTAAAAGATATTATAAAGGATAGCAAGGCTATACTGGATTAGAGGTTAAGATGTTGGCAACGGAGTTATTTGCTAATGATATTGTGACACATAAGTAGAAAAGGGGAAAGGATAGGAAAACTTTCCTATAGAAGGATATGAGAAAACCAAATGGTGAATAGAGGAAAGGAAAGGAGCATGACAAGAAAGGCTACGAATGAGTGTTAGTATGGAAATGTAAAACATAATGAACCAGGAGAAGGAAGGACTACAACTAAGATTGAACATACTTTGTATAAATTGTACAAGAATAGTTATGCAACCTACAAATATTTGTATGCTAAGGATGAGACCAAGTGAGTATTTGAGAAGAAGAGTAAGAATTCAGTAACAACAATGCAGAGGTGATATTTTGAATACATCAAAGAAATGTGTAAGATGGTTTGAACCAAAGTACCGAGATAGAATTAGTACTGAGGGAAAATAAGACGGCCATGGTTGAGCCAAAGATTTACCCCGATACCAATTGTAAGATACAAGAGAAGAATGCAAGGTAAAGCATGAAGACTAGTGAGACAATGCTAAGGTATTTCTCGGGCTGATTTGAGCACCTACACATACCTTTGTAAAGATTGCAATATGAGGCATGATAGGGAAACTAAGAGCAAATTTGAGTAAAGGGGCAAGAGAAGAGTTTAAAGTAAAGATAAAGAAACGACACGAGATAATATGTCTAAGATGTTACAAGTAGGTTAAGGGAAATTACGAAGTAATTTAACCAAGACGATCAGAACAAGCGGGTTACTGATTACTGGATGGAAGTGACTTTATATGTCAAATCAAGAGAAATTCTTTCAGAATTATACCAGTTAATGATAGTCAGATCACAGGGCAGCTATGTGAAGCTATATAACGAGGGAACTCTAGCGCTATTTGATAGCCAACCCGGAAATATTGAGATCAAGAGTTGAAAGCAAAGCGACAGTTAAGATCCTTTAAAAGAAAGTTGAGAAGTGACACGTGATGCGGAAGATTCCAGAACATGGACTGTAACAGCAGAGCAATACAAGATTATTGGAGTAAAATAATATTACATCCTGGGAAAGGTCGTTTTATCCGTAGGGTCTGTGAAGAGTTTACAAGCACCGGAGGTATGAAATACTCCAAAATTTGTAAAGTCTAATAAATCGATGAGGGATGTCTGCACGTTTATGAGATTTTATTTAAAGATTAGAAAGTAAAGGGAGGTGAACGATGTATCATCTTAAGGGAGTAACTGTAGGAAAGGAAAGAGTTGAGATATAACTAAATGCACCATGAGTACAGGTTTGAATCAATCAGTGACAGTATGCAAACAAGAGAAAGAGAAACACTTCAGCAGAAGAGCTCGCAATACAACTGACAACCAACTGTGAAGTAAAGAGGAGAGCAAAGAAAATGACGTGAAATAATTACTTTGAGAAGCAATAGAAGGAGGAAATATTACGGGAATGACTATGTAGAGACCTGGAATGCGTTATAGTGAATTATAGCGAATCGACCAATGGAAGAGGTATGTGAAGGGCATAATTAAATAAGAGAACACTTGAGAAAGTATTGAGAGTTCAGGACCAGTTTAACATTCGAGGACAAATTTTCTAAAGGGGGGAAGGATGTTATACCCCGTATTTTTATACGTCGAACTATTCGCAAGCAAATCGACTCAAGTTAAAGACGGGATTATTTCCGGATACGAAATAGGAACTTGTAATTTTCAATTTCAATTAGTACACAAATATTTTATAAATTTTATTTAGTGTAGAAATATTATTGGAGATTAGGAAATAATTAATTATGATTAGATTATTAAGCGGGGATTAATGATTAATTAAGTTAATTAGACCGCTAAGTGGGCTCCACAACACATGGCCGAACCGGATTGGTGGCTAATTTAGTGGGACACATATCATAAGGATGGACACGTGTCCCATGGAGGGGCAGCATATAAATTCAATTGGTGACTAAGGAATCCTCATTGCCTCTTCACAAAAGAATTCAATTGAGGCAAAAATATGAGCAGCCATGGCTGCCACTGTTCACGGCCAGCCATGGCTGTTTAAAGATAAAATAAAATAATTTGTAGACTAAATCTTCAAGATGCTTTACACATTCAAGGGGCAGCAAATAAACATGGCAAGCTAACAAGTGAATTGAGGAAGAAGAAATAGTGCAATTGGTGCAAGTGAGTGTAGAATTTCCTCCGATTAAATTAAGGCAAGATTTTATCATTTTATGGTACAATTGTATTAATGGTGTTGTAGTGGAAGGATTAAAATTGGAAGTGAGAAATTGCATGAAATCGTTGATATTAGGAGTTGTAGTTGTTATAAGGAATTGTTGAGTCGAAAAGATTCAAAGTATGGTTTATGTTAATGTGTTGTTATTCGTGTTGTTGTCGTGTTGCCGTTGATGTGGATTCTAAATCTGGAAGACAAAGATTCAAAGTATGGTTTATGTTAATGTGTTGTTATTCGTGTTGTTGTCGTGTTGCCGTTGATATGGATTCTAAATCTGGAAGAAAGGAGTGTATAACGTATCGTATATAATACGTATGTTGATTTGTTTAGTGTATAATCTTAAATGTTAATGATTTGGATTGGAAAAGGATTAAGAAAGGTTATTGAGTTGTTTATGGGTTGGATTGTAAGGATTCTATATGAATATTGCTATTACTGTCATT